>NC_138533.1:11818964-12153582 GCF_964234715.1 Podarcis melisellensis
CATTGAATGATGAGAAACTGGCTGGGAAGTTATTTTCTTACTTTAATTGTTTAATTTTTGTTACTTATTGACTTCCTTCCTTTTAACAATTGATAGAAGGTCCTTGATCTGGGATGGGAAGCCTGCAGGCCTATGCAGCTCTCAGATGGGGAAAAAAGTTCATAAAAGGACAAGAAATGTGATCAAGGGGGATGGAGCAACCCCTCCTTGAGGAAACTTCCAGGGCATTTTAGTTGAGAAGGAAGGTTAATGTGCCAGTGGCACATGTTAGAGGTATTATAAGTGGGTGCTTGGTGTGGAGAAAGTAAATGGGGGAAGTCTGTCTTCTATCTCCGTGTCACTTTTTTCCTCTTAACTCTAAGGCAGAATATCTTCACAGCACATTGAAAACTCATCTCTCCCCTCATGGAATTATAGGCAATGTAGTTTGTTAAGTGTTGCTGGGAATTTTAACTCTGTGAGGGGTGAACTACCATGCCCAGAATTCTTTGAGGGAAAGAATGTGCCCCAAATGTGCTTTAAAGACACAATGTGTACCCAGCTCAGGGATAGCCAATAAAGCTGAATAACAGATGAAAGGATTTCAGCTCATAGTTAATTTGGAATTTGATGCCATGAGGGGCAATCAGGGCCACCAACCATCCAAGAGTGACCTCCTAAACTTATAACCGTCTTTTTCTTTCTTGCATTTTGCATTTTGCTGTATTAAAGTTTGAATCTCATAGAAACATTGCGATACAGTGAAATAAATGGTATAAGAAACGAAAGAAGCAAAAAAACCCCCACAAAATAAAAAATCAACACGGATATTGAACAGGATGGACGTACTGTCTCTCATCTTCAATCGGGAATCCACAGAAACGCTGTGGATCACCAGCATGAAGCTCACTGGTTGCTGGTTGTCCATGGACCACAGTTTGATAATCTCCAGCCTAGCAGCATCCCTGCTGGCTGTCTCCTCCTGCAAAGCAACCCTTCGGTTCTCATGAGCATGAAAGCTTAGATGGAACCTCCAGGTTCAAAGGCAGTATACCTCAGTTAGCAGTTGACTGGCTGGGACAAACAGTGAGGTGGGCTGCCATGCACATCTATGCCTCTCGTGAGTCCCCAAAAGCATTTGGCTGGCTGTTCTTAGAGGCAAAGAGAGAGAAAGATGGACTTGTTGTCCCAATTTTTTGTTGCGGGGTGATGATGATGATGATGATAGGTACTCAAACGCCTTCGCCATCGTGAGGTTGGCGAGGCAGCTCCGTTCCACCTTAAGCGCCGGCCTGGGGGAGCCGAGGGGGCGGGCCGGGGGCGGAGGCTCCGAGCCTATTTTAGCTGCCGGCCGGCGAGGCTTTGCTCAGAATCGGATCGAACCGGATTTCCTCGAGGAGCCAAGTTCCGGATCCTTTCAGGTAGAGATTGGAGAGAGACCCCACCTGCCGGCCTCGCTCCCCATTCCCCTGATTTTACACCCGCTTTTACGCACTAGATACACCTCCTAAAGTTGGTATCCAGAAAGCGGATAAAGGCAGAAGAGAAGATCTGGATTAGGGGGAGGGGGGGATGGTGGATAGGGTCCGGGGGGGGGGGCGGGCAGCGCAACGCCTCGGTAAATGGAGCTTTCTCTTCAAAATCCCCCTTCCCCTCTCCATAGGGTTGCCATTAGAGAGCGTGTGAATTTCACCTCTTATAATAGGGAGGGGAATGTATTTGGGGTTAATGGCCCCAGGGATCTAATAGGGGTGGCATAGTGACTGCTGCTGAGGGGTTTTTTTTGGGGGGGGGGTCTAGTCTCTGGCATACATAAGGGGGTATTCCTAAAGAGGGCTCTGTAAGGGGGGGGGTTACTAGTATCCAGGTAGGCAGTTTTTGGAGGGACAGAGGTTTAAAAATGGACTTTGTCTGAAATTTCTAAAATGTGAGATTCTAGGGTTTGAGCCTGCTGAAAGGTTTTCGGTGCAGCTGTTCATTGTGGCTGCTGGGAAGCTAGACGGGCTTTTGGTGCCCCCGGGGGGGGGGCACGGGCACCAAGGATAGGTTCGGAAGCCAAGCCTTTGATTGAACCCTCAGTTGGATTCATCCAGGAAGGGTAGCCCAGAGGCAAGCTGGTCACTGTGGAAGACGGGTGTGTTGGGTCAAGCAGAGCCTTTTCCCCCCCAGAAAGGCCTTGTGAACTAAGGGGGCTCCCTCTGCGCCCCCTCTCTCATTTCCAAACCGCCTGCTTCCTTTCCCCCAGGTGGCACCATGACCTCCCCGGGTGTAACCCCCGACACGGAGCTCGACATGAAAGACGTGGAGCTCAACGAGATGGAGACCGAGAAGCAGCCCATGAACGCCTCTTCCCCGCTGGCCAGCTCGCCGGGCAGCCTGGGCGAGAAGAACGGGGTGGTGAAGGTGAAGGTGGCCGAGGAGGAGGAGGAGGAAAGCGCCATGGTGGCCAAGTTCACTGGGCTCTCCAAGGAAGAACTGCTGAAGGTGGCCGGCACCCCCACGTGGGTGCGCACCCGCTGGGCGCTCCTCATCCTCTTCTGGCTGGGCTGGCTGGGCATGCTGGCGGGGGCCGTCGTCATCATCGTCCAGGCCCCCCGCTGCAAGGACCTGCCCAAGCAGGAGTGGTGGCAGAAAGGCGGCATCTACCGCATCCAGGACGTGGCAGGGTTCCAGGACTTTGGGGACGACAACGTGGGCGACCTGGCAGGTGGGTGCTGCAAGGGGGGGCGTGGGGGTCTCTCCTCCCCACAAGTCCTAGCTATTCAATTGCAGGAGAGGGCAGCAGCTCAAGAATAAAAGCCTTGCACTCAGAAGGTCTCTGGTTCAATCCCCAGTATCTCCAGGTAGGGCTGGGAGAGACCTCTGGGAAGCTGCTGCCAGTCAGTGTAGACAGCACTAAGCTGGATAGACCCAGTGGTCTGACTCAGTAGCCGCTGGCTTCCTGTGCTCTTAAGGACACTCTATTTGAAGGGTTGTAGCTCAGCATCGGAACAGCTCAGGTGGTTGAGATACCATCGTTTCCAAATTCCCAACTTTCCAAAAAAAAAGAGCAAGCATCTAGCATTTGTAGAACCCGAGACATGAGACAACAAGTATGAGCACTATTTTTGTGGGTTCAGAAACTAACCTGATCCCTCCCCACCTTCTTGGAAAATTTATTGCGGACTTGCAGGTCCAGACTTCCTAGTAGTAACGTGATGTAATTAATGGGCACAGTGCTTGTGTGAATGCCAGTCAAGGACTCTTCCCTTTTCACTCAACAGCCTTGAATGCCTGGGAGTGGGGGGGGGGGATCATGAATATCTGCCCTCCAAGCTAGTTAACAGGGTGGTGTTGCTCAGAAGTAACTGATCTGCTGTAAACAAAACTTGAGAAGGTTCCTGGAATATAACCCGGGACCTATGCTTGCCTGCCCTTAATGCACCCTGCCTATTCCTCTCCTCTGCAGTCAAAAGGACTATTTTTCAATGCAGAGTTGCTGGCTAAGGTCATTGCAGGCAAGTCCCGCAATGAGGCTTCTATGGCTCTGAAAATCGCCTCCTGGGCAGTTCAGGATCTCCCTATTGGGCTTTTCTTGCTGCGCTCAGCAGTGCTCTGAGTACATGTGATTAGCAGCTGCCTCTCCACCCCCCCTTCCCCTTTGCTGGCTGCCCATCCGCAGACTGGTACCAGCCAGACTTCCCTGTGCCAAGCAGCCGGTTCTATCCGGCTTTGAAGCAACCACTGGCCTTTGTTTCATCAGTTCCTGACGTCAGCGGGACGCTGACTCAGCACGGAGGCGGCTGGCTGGGTAAACGATTCGCAGGGCTCCACTTCCTTTCCTCCACTGTCTCACTCTGACCCTGCTTCCTCTTCAGATCAGGCAGATGGAGCCTCGTGGCTGGTTGTGTGAACCTTTGTCCTCATTTGCTCAGCTCTAAGTGCATTTGGGGGTTGGGGGGGCACCCAAAGCTCCGGAAGGGGTTATTTTCTCCCTCATAAACATCCCTTTGAGTTTGGAAGTTTGTTCCCGGGCCAGTTATTAATTAATATGATTTATAATAAATATAATAAGCAAAACTGGGCTGGGAGCGGACTTCTTATTACATTTAGATTCTTCATTATTATTATTTATTACCAAAGTTTATATATTGCCCTTCATCTGTAGATCTCAGGGCAGTTCACAACATAAAATTACAATATAAAAATAAGAACAAAAACGAACCAATTAAACCAAATAATGGTACCATTCTGCTGTGCTGTGGCCAGACCACACCTGGAGTACTGTGTCCAGTCCTGGCACCAGTTTAAGGATATTATTAGCAAGCTGGAACGTGTGCAGAGGAGGGCAACCAAGATGATCACGGGTCTGGAAACCAAGCCTTATTAGGAACAGTTGAGGGAACTGGGCATGTTTAGTCTGGTAAAGAGGAGACTGAGAGGAGATATGAGAGCCATTTTCAAGGCCCTCAGGGTGGCATGCATTGTTTCTCTGGTTTCTGTCTTTATCAACACAACAAATCTGTGAAGTAGCGTAGGCAGAGACACTGCGACTCACCCCTCAAGGTCACCCACTGAGTCCCATTCCTGAGTGGGAATTTACCCTGTTCTCCCAGGGTCTCAATCCATCACTCTTAAGGTAGCATACATGTCTTTTTCTCTTCCTCAAGTTTACTCTCACAGCTTCCCTGTGAGGTAGGTTAGACTGAGGGACTCCCTGGCCACCCACTAAACTCCATGGCACAGTAATAATTTGCACCCGGGTCTCCCAGTAGTCCTCTAAAGGTAAAGGGACTGCTGACAATTAGGTCCAGTCAAGGACGACTCTTGGGGTTGCGGCGCTCATCTCACTTTACTGGCCGAGGGAGCCAGCGTATAGTCCTCTATAATGTCTTCTATAAATAGTCCTCCTCCTCCTCCTCCTCCTCAGCCCTGTTAAATTCTCTGGCCTTTTAAATCTTAACAACAGAAAGTTCCAAATTGACACTAAGGAGGACTTGGGAAACCATTGTATAAACTATTGGCTCATATAATTTTCAAGTTTGTCTCTACAGCACTGAGGGCTGGAAGGCTCTGCTGGATTTATTTATTTACTCATTATGTTTCCGTCGCACACAACTGCTGTGCTCTGTTGCAGACTGGGAAGCAAACTGAGAAGCTTCACTTAAGCATGGCTTCCTTGCTCTGTGCAAACTGGGAACTGTGGCTAGTATCTTCCAAACAAGCTATGATTTGTGTAAGCCAATGTTTCCCAGTTTGGATGTAACAGGAAACTATGGTTCCTGGCTCGAGTCACTGCTCACACAAAAGGAGGGGCAAAATTTGTGCCAAGAAGCCACAGTGCGCGCGCATATTCTGGCTTGTAAAGTCAGGATTTGATCCTCCAAACTCAGCTTGTTAAGTCTGTGGCCATAGTTGGGCTTTTAACTCTGCTGGCTGAGTCCTACATTATCTCTGGAGCTAGAATTGAGCAGGGGATCAACTCTCTTGCTGCACGGGCAGCCCAACCTTTATTCCCCCCCCCCAACAATAACACCTTTGCTTTCTTCCTGTCACTGCAGGTCTGAAGCAGCAAATGGATTATTTAAGTAAACTTAAAGTGAAAGGTTTGGTGATTGGGCCTCTCCACGTCAATCCTGAAAACGACCAGGCCGGAACCAACCTCAAGGACATTGACAAAAGATATGGGACGCTGGATGAGTTCCGGGAAGTCCTGCAGCTGGCAAAGAAAAAAAGTAAGGGCTACTAGCCATTGCTCTGCCTCTGAATGCCAGTTTCTGGGAATCGCAAGGGAGGAGAGGTGCTGTTGTGCTCAAATTCTGCTTGTGGCTTCCTGTTAAGGAATCTGTTTAGCCACTGTGAGAACAGGATTCTGGGCTTTGGCCTGATCCATCAGCCAGGATCTTGCTCTTATATCCCTGGCTGCAGTGCCAGCAAGAGGTCTCTGCAGAAGTTCTCGGCGTCGCCTTTCTGACTTGCAATGTGCCTTGCCTCTCTCTTTCAGGCTTGAAGGTGGTTTTGGATCTGACCCCCAACTACCGCAGCCAGTCGCCTTGGTTCAGCCAGGAGATCCGTCTTAACACAGATTTGCAGGACAAAATGAAGGTGAGGGAGGAAAAGCACACAGTGGAGCATTGGGAAGATCTTAAGGTTGCCACCTTTATTGGGTGGCGGTGGGGAGGAATTTCTTTACACCTGTGCCTGGGTATCACAGGTGAGGAGAGTTGCTGCTTGCTTGCCCACCCCCCAGGTCTAAGGTTCCCCCCATCTGATTTATAGAAATTTTATTATTAATGTGCCACCCATCTGACTGGGTTGCCCCAGTCTGGGCGGCCGCCACTCTGGGTGGCTTCCAACAAATGATATAAAACTGCAGTAAAGCACCAAACATTAAACATCATAGAATTGTAGCGTTGGAAGGGACCCCAAGGGTCATCTAGTCCAACCCCCTTCAATGCAGGACTATGCAGGTGGCCCATAAAGGGTTTGAACCTGCGACCTTGGCATTATCAGCACCATGCTCTGACCAACAGAGCTAACTGGTTTGAGTCTAAATACTTTAGATCAAATTTAAAAACTAAACAAACCTGTAATTGGTCACATATACCCATCTCTCAAGCAACTTGGGGCAGCGCACATAGCATTCCTGGCCTTGCAACAATCCTGTAAGGTAGGCTGAAATAGCAGCCTGCATGGTCTGAGCAATGGCCTCCTTAATGTGAATCAACACTCTCGTTCCTTATAGCAGGTGGGCGTATTTCCTTATAACCTAAATAAAACTAAATTCACCAATGGCTAATTAGCAGGGGCTGAGAGGGAGGAATCAACCAACACAACAGGATTTGGGATCTTTTTTAGTGACCCTTGAGGACTAACTGGTTGTCTGGTCCTGTTTTTTCCCTTTCCATCCCTCAGGAAGCAATTACGTTCTGGCTGGAGGAAGGTGTCTCTGGGATCCAGGTCGGAGGCGTGGAGCATTTAAATGTACGTGGTGAGCCCATCCCAACCAATCTCCATTGATTCATCCTTCTCCCCACCCACCCCAGTTCAGGGCACGAGCGCTTAAGGGACAAAGTGAATTCCCTTGTGAGCTGGTATTAAAGAGTGGTGGCCTGCTCTTGTCAGATATATGGAGGTTGTTTTCTCTTACAGGGGGAGGGAATTTTGGGTTGTACAGAGTGGAAGCTCAGTGGCAGGACATCTGCTTTGCATGCAGAAGGTCAGAGCAGTTATAAGGCCACTTCCTGCCTTCCTTCCTGTTTGGGATAGTGGTTGTGGGGTGGAGCTTGAAGTTCCTGCCCTCAGCGTGCATCTGTCTCACTCGCCGAACATGTTATTTCCTCAGGACACCCAAATCCTGAGTGAGTGGAAGAACCTGACAGAAGAATACAGTGTGGATGACCACATCAGGTAGGTACCACCCCCTAAGATGCACAGCTTCCTTTTCTGATCCCCTCCTCCTCCTTTAAGCTCCCAAGCTGTGCTGCATATACATAGTGACTTACCTAAGAAAACAAAATCAAGTGGATAAATCTGTGCCAAAGCAAACTATCCTTCTGCCATTTCCACCCCTTGCCCCCCATTTTCTCTTAACTTTTTAAAATTCTGCTTTTTGCTAATAATGAGTGAGAGCAGGGTTGCCAACTTGAATAAAATATTGGGGGGCCCAATATTGATCATGTGCATAATTGATCACGTGATGTGGTGCATGGATACCATTTGAATGGCAATCCTCATCAACTTTGAGGGGGCCTGATCCCCTCAAATATTTTACTGAGGCTGCCGAAGTTCCCTCAGCTCCTAGGAGTTGGTTCCTATGAGTGAGGACTAAGCTGCCATACATGGCACAGGAAAAGCCCCAGTGCCTTCTGAGCTTCTACTGGAGACATGACAGCCCCAGGCCTATTTGATCCATATTCCATTTTAAAAAAACAAAGCAAAAAAAAATCCCAGCTTCTAAACATGATGTAGTTGTTGGATTAAGACCTGGAAGAAAAATCAAGGTTCAAATCCCCACTCAGCCATGAAGCTCACTGGGTGACCTTGGACCAGTCACTGTCTCTCAGCCTAACCTACCTCGCAAGGTTGTTGTGCAGACAAAATGGGGAGGCCCAAATATGCTGCCTTGAGCTCATTGGAGGAAACAAGAATCAAAATATACCTATATAATAGAAGCACAGTAAAATCAATTGTGCTGTGCTTGGCCCACAGCTTGTGCCACCTTGATGTCACTCAGTTGCCTCCCATGGTGGTCTTTCATTTGAGCTATCTCTCAGCGGTGGCTGGTGCCCATTGGCTGGTGGGGCAGAAGCAGGAGGCGTAGCCAGAGCCAATCACAGGAACAGCCACCTAATTCTAGTTTTACCCTTCCTGCTGATTTCTACAAGGGCAACACTGAGACTGAGGAGGAGGAAGCTGAGAGGCAGGGCCACCCCCATCCCAGACTGGTTGTAGGCAGGAAAGCAGGCAGGTGGGGGGTTGGCTGAGGGCAGTCTGAGATCAAGGGTGCAAGTGCGGCACTTGCCCTAATGGACCAGCCTCCACTGATCTCCCTCTCTGCTCCTCCTTTCAGGGTGCTCATTGCAGTGACACACAGGCAAGATGCCGAGGGCATTTTCTCCCTCCTCAACGAGACCACAGGCGTGGATCTGCTGAGCAGCCCGTACCTCCTGGGGCTGGTGAAAGGCGGCCAAGAAGACAGCACACGAGGGGAAGCAGCCGCCAAGATGATACGCCAGTACATCCAAGAAGCTGGAAACAAGTGGCCCAGTTGGAGTGTGAGTGGCAACTCTGTGGTTGCGTCTGCATACGTGTGTGTTTGTGGGTGAAAGAGAGCAAGGGGAGTGGTTGGCCGCCGTTCGTGGCCCGGGTGTGGTTGGAAGCAGTCTTGTGCAGATGGTAGGGGCAGCTGGGTACACTGCCCCAGCCCTCAAAGGGCTAAGCTGGCTGGGGGCCCCCGCCAGGGAGTGGCTGCTTTTTTGCTTGAGTTTACAGTGTTATTATCACGAAACTCCCACCCCCGGGCCTCAGACAAGCTCTGCACAGGCCTGGATGAAGGGGTGTGTGTGTGTGTGTGTGTGTGAGAGAGAGAGAGAGAGAGAGAGGATGAGATGTGGTTGGCCCCTGTTTGGAAAACCCAGTGGGAAAAAGGAGTTTTTCAGTTGCCTGCCCTGCTTACATTTGCCTCGTGGAATTTCAACCATTGGCCCTTCAGCCATGTATGGTTGAAATCGCGTGAGTTAAATGCAAGGGCGTCACAAGTGAATTGAAGGTGAGCAGGCAGAGGAAGGAGGGACATTTGCAGGCACAGACCACACAGCTGCTGCTGCTGCTGCTGCTGCTCCTCCAATGGCCCCATTCTAACCCAAGCTTGATTGGATGCTGACTGTCTGTCCTCCTCCTGCAGGTGGGAAGACCCGACATTGGCCACTTGGCCTCTCCGATGGGCGAGCCTCTCCTTCGCCTCTTCCACCTGCTGCTCTACACGCTGCCAGGGACGCCCTTCACGGACTACGGAGATGAGATCGGGCTGCGGGACCTGCCGGGACAGGTAAGGGTGTGACATCAGGGTCTGGGTGCTTTGCTGATGGGTCGAGGGGCAGATAGGGTGGGGTAGAGTGTGTACGTCGCAGGCAGGTTCAGTTCTCTGCGTCTGGGTAGGGCTGGCAATTTTCCCCCACCTGAAACCCTGGAGAGCTGCTGCCAGTCATTGTAGATAATACTGAACTCAATGGACCCAACGGTTTGACTCTGTATAAGGCAACGCCCTGTAGTTCTAAGTAAGATGCAAGCACTAGTCTGTGCAAGGAACCTGCATGTCCTTTGCTTCAGGCAGCAAGGTCTGTTTGGTCTGTTGTTTTGCAAAGGGTGCTTGGGAGCAGGAAGGGTCGATGAGGCTGAGGAGATACAGCAGCGGAGGCAAGTTTTTGGTTCTTCTTTCTGGTGGTTTCAGGAAGCTAGATGGGCCAATGGTCTGATTCTATACCAGGCACCCCAGTGGAAAAGCACCTGGCTTTTCATCAGCCATAGGCATGTAAATGTGGGAACACTGTTTTTGAAGTCTGGAGAGAAACCAGAGAAAGTGCTTGTTGGGGGAGCATTGAAAGGTGCCAAGAGCTTCAATGCCCCCCACAGACGTGCAGGAGAGGCATTCCTTGGCCTCTGCTGCTGGATAACCCAGGACTTGCCAAAGGGTTGTAGTTTTCACTTTATGAAAACAAAAATCTTGGCAGCACAACAAATGCATTGCGAAGGGGCCTGCTGTTTCCGGAGTTCCCATGGTTCCTAGCAGGAGGTGCACAAACAACAGCCAGCTGCTCTGTGGGCGGATGCTCAAGTAGCAATATCTATTTGTTGGACCATTTTAAGGCTTGCTCTGGGTGCAGGGAGCAGATCCTGAGTCTGTAATGTGCTGGAGCTGCCAGGGCAGGGATGGGGAACTGTGGTCCTTCAGATGTTGCTGAACACCCAGCTCTCATCAGCCCCTACCAGCAGGGCGATGGTCAGGGAGGGTGTGAGTTACAGTCCAGCATGTGGAAGGCCACAGGGTTCGTCTTCTGTTCTGGACACATGTCTCAGCCAGTCAGGGATCACATATTAAATGCACTTACAGAAGGGTAAATCAGAGATAAGGGTCCTGTTCCCATCAGCCCTGGTCAGCTTGGCTGATGGTCAGGGATCTTGGGAGTTGTAATCTGTGGAGCACAGATTCCCCCTCTCTGTCTTAGGGGATCAGATCTGGCTCAGTGGTATCCTCCCCACCACATAAGAAGAACCCCGCTGGATCATGCCAAAATCCCATCTGGTCTAGCATTCTCTTCTTAAGCAGCCCAACCAGATGCTCTTATGGAAAGCTCTCAAGCAGTTCCTGAGCGCAGCTGTAATACTCTCCCCAGGTTTGATTCCCAGATACTGCCTTTCACAGTGGATAGAGAACATAGCCATCATATTCCATCCCACATCACATGCAGAAATGCAAGCTCTTGTGTTTTTATAATGTGTCAAGCCTCCGGGGGCAGCATGGAATCTGGGTGAATTTAATGGACAAAAACGTTACTTATACTTGCATTGTGGTTTATTGGACTTGGAAATTCAGATTTCTTCCTGCAAAACACTGGTGGTGGTGGTGGTGGTTTTTAAGGTGCTGCAATGGGCTGTGTGTGATGAGTCTTGTATTTTTTTGACCCCCCCCCCCCCAAGTTTCAGCCATGCTAATAGTAAGTTCTTTTCTCCCTCCAGCCTGCAGCCTCCAGTGTCATTCGTATGCAGTGGGATAATTCAGCAAACTTTGGCTTCTCAAAAGCAAATCAGCAGCAGGTTAACACAGAAGCCAGCAATGTCACTGTACAGGTGAGTTGCAGAAGTGATGGGAGAAATGTGGAGTGGCTCTTGCCAGTAATTTGCAAATGATATGGGGACACATGCCAGCATGTCACAAATAAATATATCCCCCAAATACTCAGCTTAATGCCAACCAAAACTCCATCTAGCCTAGCTTCCTGCTTCTAACTGTGGTCAGCCAGACACTCCCATGAAGCTCACCAGCAGGGCATGAAGGCAACAGCCCCCTCTTGTCATAGGAACATCAGAAAGACTGCCTTGCACTGAGCCAGGTCATTGGTCCATCTGGCTTTGTATTGCCCACACTGACTGGCAGCAGCTCTCCAGTTTTTGAGGCATGCGGCATTCCCAGCCCTCCTGCAGGGGCTGGGGATTGAACCTGGGTGCAAGGCAGTCTCCTCTGTTCCCATTCTTCTCCAGACAAAGTCCAGCCAGATAACTCGGGAGCCAAGCCCCGTGTAGTATAGACCGCTGGTGCCAGTTAGGTCATTTTTAGACTCTGGACTTAATGGTCCAGCATGGAGGGCCTCTGGTGCTGATGTCTGCCCATGCCTTCACTTACCTCAAAACAGGGAAAATCTGGTCCTGCTGCGTTTGGGGCTCCTTCTTGCTCATTCTGCTGAATTGGGGCCCTGGACTTCTGTCTGAAAGGCCTCCCTTGCAGGCACCATCGAGCGGGAGAGCTTTCCCTTGCTGCTTGCCCCCAGTGTCTGGTGGGCAGAAGTTTAGGCTGCATACACACCATACATTTAAAGTGCATTCACCTTCCTCCCTGCAATAATTCTGGGAACTGTAGTTCAACGCACACAGAGCAACAATTCCCAGCAGTACCCCTAGCAAACTGCAGTTCCCAGGATTTCTGTTTGCTTGCACTTTAAGTTTATAGTGTGTATGCAGCCTGAATCGCTAAGCAGTTTTTAGATTTTTAACGCTGGTAAAGCTAGAAGTGGTTAATGAATAACTTTCCCCTTGTCTCTCTCCTCTCTCTCTTTCTTCCCCTACCCCTTCTGCACAATCCCTGCAGTCACAGAACAGCGACCCGGCTTCGGTCTTGTCGTTCTTCAAACAGCTGAGCGAGCTACGGGGGAAGGAGCGCTCCCTCCTTCACGGCGATTACACAGAGGCTGAAACCAGCAACCCGAGTGTCTTTGCCTACTTGCGGGTCTGGGACCAGAACAAGCGCTACCTAGTGGTCCTCAACTTTGCTCCCAGGGACCAGACCATTTCCATAGTGACGTCCCCTCCCCTCCCAGACCAAGTCACAGTGGAGCTCAGCACGCAGCCCACGGAGGAGAAGAAACAGCTGAGTGTACGGGAACTCAAGCTGGCTCCCTTGGAAGGGCTCCTGCTCAGTTTCCCGTATGTGGCCTAGTTTGACTTGCGGCTCCTCCAGCCTGACAGGGAGGAGCAAAAGAGCAGGGTCTGTGCAACTGTCCTTGCAAAGGAGCAGCGTCTGAATTCTTGAAAGGGCACAGTTTTCACAGCATTCTGATCTTACTCTCTCCTGTATCACCTGATTTTTTTTAACAGCTGTCTCTTCTCTCCTTCTGCTCCCCTAATTCCTTCACTCCTTGTACATTCCTTGACCTGCCAGTATCTGGAAAAATGAAACTTTTTATAGTAGGAGGGGGGAATAGGTGGACCCTCAGGATGTTGTTGAACTCCGACTCCCATGATCCTTAGCCAGGGTGGCCAGTTGTTGGGAAGGATGGGAGGTGTAGTTCAATAACATCTGGAGGGCTGTGGGGTCTCTCACCCATGGTGTGTAGAGCTTAATGTCCCCACTACCACCGGATACACTAACATGTCATGTGTGTGAACAGACTGTCCACAGCTCCAGTTTTGACTATCATTTCCACATGGATTGTGTGCTTGTCATTTGGCTGGGCAGCTTTCATCCTTGAGAACTGACAAGTAGAGTTATATGTTTTTGTCAAAGCTACATGCCCCAGCTCCTTCTAAGCCTCTGTACTTTGTGGAATGAATATTACTGCAGGCTCATAGCGTCCGTGCGAGCCTGTCCTGTTCGTGTGCCTGTCCTGTTTGCCAAAACTGTTGTTGTGAACTGGTATGGAATGAGTTTAATAAATTTCTCTCTGCTGACTCTTGTGGTTTCTGTTCAGAATGGTAGTGTTTATGCATGTGCACACAGCCTCTTTCAATTCCCCTGGTAAATCCCAACTCATTCAACAGCACAGTCGTCAGTGGCAGGGGTAGAAGTAGTGAAACTGGTCTGGACTTAACCCCTCAGCAGCTTGGGACCAGGTTACTTAAGGGTACATGTGCTCCTCAGATGGGTCACCACTGAGAGTAACACATGCTTAGATTGTACTAGAAACCAGCAATCTGGAATCAATTATCAGCCGAAATTAGACAGGCCCCTAAGTGTCTTGATGGCTAGTTGCCAACTGAATGTTTTGGTTTAAGAAGTCTTTCCTTGAGGAGTGACCCAGCTCTTTATGGAATATTAATTTTATATATTAATATTTTTTTAAAAAAGTGTTTGTAGGAATTGTATTCATTGTTTGTTGTGCTTTGATGGCCTCAGGCTGTGACACAGTATTATACGTTTGTTAAAGAATACCTGTTAAACAAGGAGCATAATAGCTCTAGCTAAGAAATAGGTTTGAGTCTGATGGAGGAGAGCCAGCAGAGAGGGTGTTTTATAGGCTGGGTGACTTCCAGACATGTGTTTACCTTAATCATGTTATACAAGTGTGGAATTTGGGATTGGGACAAATAATTAAACCGCCTGAATATCTCTGGGCTTTCTTTTGCTTTTTCAACACCCATATTTACAGCTGTAAACATAGGTTACGGTAGCTTTCAGCCTTTTCTGACATGGGACCCATCTTTAACCGAAACAAGCAGGCAGGGATTTTTCTTTTCACCATAGATATATGGGGGTAACACTGCTGATGCTCATTTATTTTATTGTGACCCACCTGAGACCAGCTTGTGAGCTGGTAGTGGGCTCTGACTCAGCAATTAAAGGCTAATGAGTAATCTGTGGGTTCTAGCAGACTGTGGCTTGGGGGCCACAGACAATGCTGTGTAGAGGATTGGGCTGTGGGTTTTGGGTACATTACCATAACTTACACCCTTTTCCACAAGAAGTGGGATGTATATGAATTATTCCTGAAAAAGAAACTATTGAATGTGTGTGAAGAGTTAACATTTTGAGTTTTGGTACTTTTCTCTAGAGTGCCTGCCTATGTACCCTTCACACATGATACTCAAATGTGCTTCTTGTTACTGCCAACTCATTTAATTTTGTGAATTAGGTATTTAAAAATACAACCTGTGAAATCCCTTGGAATTTCAAAACCCTGCAAAAAAGGATGGGGAGAACCTTTGCTGGGAGCCCTTCAGATGTTGGAATCCAACTCCCATGAGCCCCCAAGACTAATGGGGAAGCATGATGGGAGTTGTAGTTCAGCAGCACCTGGAGGGCTACAAGGCCCCCGGCCCTGCAGTAAACTGACAAAGGAGACAGTTTAATAGAACTTCTGGCTTGCACTCTTTATAAAGACTTGAGGAATGAGGTGATCACCCCTCCTTTATTGTCCATTCTGGATCGCCCAGCCACTGCCACAGTGTCCTTTCTCTTGTCAGATCAAGATGAGCAGGTGGCAGCAAAGGTTGCAAGGCTTTTAGATGGGGCAATTAGAATAAGATCCAGTAGTTGACTATTGATTCAAAACCATAAAATGTATTTTATATAATCGACTTTTTATTTCTTTTCTTTGTATATCGCGTTGTTTTATTGCTATGGCCGATGGCTGACGCAAATAAAGATTGGTTCATTCATTCAAATGCTCCCAGCAGTCCTAAACAGGAAAAGAAATAGGAATTATCACACCCAGCCATCCCTTTTAAGTAACGCTCCCCTTTACTTGTGTGCCCCCCCCCGATTTCCACCTCCCCTTTAATCACCCTCTAAAAAATACCGCCGACAGCATCCCTTTCCCCTCCCCAACTTCCTCTTCCCCGTAACCCACTTATTTACATTCCCGCCCCCTCCTCCTTCCCGGCTCACAACACGCCCTATTTCCTCGCGGCTTTCCCTTTAAGCTGCCTCCCCTGACGCAATGCAGGTGAGGCTAGGCCAATGGGACGTCGGGCGGCGGAGCACGTGACTGCGGAGGGGGCGGGCCCGGGGGTTATTTAAAGGGCCGCCTTTCCTACTGCTGCGGCCGCGGTTGCCGGGGGCTCGCCGGAGGGAGGGGAACGCGCGTGCGCGCGGGGCCCGGGAAGTAACGTTCGGAGCTTGCCGTTAGAGAAGCAGAAGAGGAAGAAGAGGAGGAGGAAGAGGGCGAGCGAGAGCGCTTGCGCGAGCGGGGCAACGGCGACGACTCAGCCCCGGGTGGAGGGAGACGGACGCCAGGCAGGAGCCGAGAGGTCGCAGCGCCGCTTCCCCTCCCCCACGTTACCATGGTGAGCGAGGGAGGGAGGGGGGCTTAAATGAGGAGGGGGCGAAGCGTGAGGTCATGTGAGGAGGGGGGGTCTCGACTTGCCCCCCCCCCGCAGTGTGGCGTCTTAAGGAGGGAAGGGGTCAGGCCCTCAATGGAGGGCTATATGGGGAGGGGACCCTCTCCAAAATGAAGATCTGTGTGTTGGGGAGGGGTCGTCCACCATGGAGGTCTTAGGATGGTCAAGTTCAAGATAAATAAGGTTTTTTAGGATTCACATCCCCTCCCCCAAATAGGATGTGCATGGAGTTGGGTTAATAAAAGATGGGGGGTGCTTCGATATTGCGGAAGATGGGGGCCTTTGTGGCTTTTATCATATTACTGGGTCACAGGGAGGGGGGCTGGGACATCCCACCAATGATGGCATATTATAGGGTGGAAGCTAATGAAGGTGAAGAAGTGGGAGGGGCTCAAAGTGTCTTTCCCCCTCCCACCCCTCATTTTTTATTTTTACCCATGTTGGGGGTTTGAGGAGCTGGAAGTGGATGGGTTAATAGGAGACGGGTGTAGAGGAAGAAAAACCTGTACATGGCCAGCTTCCCCCCTCCCTTTGCAAAGGATGTGGGGGTGATGAAGTCTAAGGGGAATCTTTTAACTTCTCCCCAAAAGCGGGACGAGCCAAGAAAGGAATCGCCTCAAAAACAGCTGCACCTGTGGAACACCCTCCCCTTAAAAATGAAGGTGGAAGTCTTCTTGGAATGGGCTGGGGTGGAAGAGTCCCAAAAGGCCTCATAAAAGTATGCAGCACTGGCAGAGAGAGATTTATAAAGGTTGGGATGCTGAGAAGAGGATCCCTTAAATAAAGGGGGATTTGATAAAAGTGTGGATAATGGGATAGTTGGGGGGGTTCCTCATATTTCCCCAAAAGTGGGGTGCTCAACTAAGAGGCACTTGATAAAAGATGGAGCATTGGCAAGAAAACTCCTGAAGAAGGAGGGTGATGTGACGAGATAATACGATAAAGGGGTTTGCGTGTCTTGAAATGGGAAGAACATAATAATTTGCAAAATTGAGAGCAGGTGGATAGGAAAGGGGGTGCCTTTAAAAGGAGATTCTGTTGTGTGACTAGAAAACCTCATTTTGAGGGCGCTTGAACTGCTGAGAAACAGAAATGATAGTGGACACCTGATGGGGGAGAAAAGAGGCTTGGGTATGCAAGGGGGTGGAGGACACACCCTTCAAGGACTGTGCATGCTTGAGAGAATGACTGTGCTTAAGGCATCTCAAGTTTAAAAATGAGATAATGACAATATATAGACAAGGGTATATTTCAAAGAGAGGATGCATAGGAACGTTGGACTTGGTTGTGAGGAGTGGATAGTAAATCAAAGTTTTAAAAATGCAAAATAATGTGCTTTGTAGAGATCCAGATCATTGGTCCATCTTGCTCAGTGACTCTCTGGGTTTTCTGGCAGAAGTGCTCCCCAGTCCAGCCTGGAGATGCTGGAGCTCCAACCAGGGACCTTTTGCATGCAAAGGAGGTGCTCTTCCACTTAGCTACAGCCCTTACCTAAGGCCCTGCACAGATTGAGAATGGGAATATAAAGGGAGCAGGGGTGAATCCCAAGACAGATGATGGGGTTGGGAGATGCAGAATGAGCAGACAGGAGGGAGGATCTGTGTTCATTCTCCCTCTGCCTCATGTGGTTTCCATTAAAGAAAGAATTAGTGGAAAGATACTGGAGAAACTGGAAAGAGGAGCTTCCCTGAGAGAGGATAAAAACTCCCCTTATGATTATAAAAGGAGAACATTGAAGGGGTTGGTGTGATGTTGGTCACCCACCTTCTGATGAAGAGGGGAGGGGTACATGTTCCCAGGCTCTGTTGTGTCCTCCGGGTGTGAAAACGTAGATTGTAGCCTTCTAAGGGCAGAGATCTCCCTCTCTCCTGTTTTTGTGCTTATACTGCTTTGTAAACCACCATAAATGTTGGTTATAAATAGAAAAATGCTAACAATCTAAAATGGGTTATTGACACAGGAACTTGGAGCATGTGATAAGGCTACATAAGGAAGGGTTAGGAGAACTTGAAGTAGGTGAGGTGGGAACCATAGGGGGCAGGAGCCCATCCAAGTTTGGAAGCGGGCAGTACAGGGTGCGTGGAGAAGAGAGTCAGAGAGGAGCTGGTGGCCTCATGTTGCCCTTCCTGAAGGCTGAAGTTGATGGACTGTACCTTGGGAAGAGCACTTGCTTTGCATGCAGAAGGTCCCAGCTTCAATCTCCAGGAAGGGCCAGGAGAGACCCCAAGCTGAAATCCTGATGAACTGATGACAATCAGTGTTGACAGTCCTGAGCTTGATGGACAAATGGTCCAAGTAAGCGTAAGGCAGGCCTGTGGGTGTGTTCTGTTCTTAGTCCATATCACTCCCTCTACTTGGGTTGAGTGCAGATGTGAGTCTTTGGGAGAGAGTGGAGGCAACAACTGCATTGAGTTCAGAAGTCAATGAGTGTGTGTGGGTGAGTGTGTGTGTGTGTGTGTGTGTGTGAGAGAGAGAGAGAGAGAGAGAGAAATAAATAAATAAATAAATAAATGGGGTGTGGCTGTCATGGACCAGGAAGGTGAGACCTGCAAAACCTACTAACTTTCTCTCTTCTCCCTCACCATTCTCCTGCAGGCTGATCAGCTGACAGAGGAGCAAATAGCAGGTGAGAAATTATCTTGCTCCTGGGGACAGGAACATTGTCTAAAGGGTTGATGGTACCAGTTGTGTGGCATAAATGCCAAGAGAGCCAGCAATTGGTGCTGGACTTGGTCCTCCATCCAAACTCTTGCTTGGCCCTGAACGTCCTAGCTAAACTCACTGCCTCACAATCTCCCAGCCTTTGCTCCTTTCCTGTGTAATGTCCTTCCTCAAAAGTACTTCTCTGACTACTGCTTGACCGCTACCCTACTGATTTAAACCCTTAAAGCCAGCTGAGTGTACCTTGGAGGGAGGGGAAGTGCACGCTGATGTAGCTGTGTCCTGAAAAAATGCTATTAAAACAGTACTGGGTGTTTGGGCCCAGGATCTTTTAAGGGCTGATGCATTAGGGCGGTTCTGTCCCCCAGCAAGACTTGGATAACCTGCATGGGAGAATACTTGCATTCTTCCCCCATACACAGCCTGGGTACTCCTTCCCCTCTCCATACCTGCCACGGTGATAACTGGGTTTAGGAGGAGGTTACAAATGTATTCAGCTAGCCCCTTTCCTTTCTGGTTTCCTTTCTGAGTTTGGGGGCTGGGACTTGGGTTGGAGGGGTGAATATCTGGCCCTGAGCTATCTCTCTTCCCTGCCTCTTTCAGAGTTCAAAGAGGCCTTCTCCCTCTTTGACAAGGATGGCGATGGCACCATCACCACCAAGGAGCTTGGCACCGTCATGCGCTCCCTGGGGCAGAACCCCACCGAGGCGGAATTGCAAGACATGATCAATGAGGTGGATGCTGACGGTGAGCTGGGCACTCGAGACTCTGGGGACGAGTGGGAAATGGGGTAGTGCTGGAACAGGTATTGGATTGGAACAGTGCTGGAACTGGAGGATTGGCCCTCCAGTTAGAATTCTCTTGTTTCTTTGGTCCACTTACGTGGTGCAGGTGGGAAATTGACACATTTATTTTAGTCTTTGTAACTTGCCCTAGTGAAAAGTCTCAGGTTTGGGTAACAGCAGTTGCATCCTAGAAGATGCATAAGCCCCAATCCTCATTGGTCAGGGCCAGAGTAGAAGATGGAGGATGCTGGGTCCACAGCAGCCTTTTGGGTGAAAGCGACAGCAAGCTGTCCTTGGTGTGCTGTTGAAACCTGGGCAGGAAGGTGAGGAGTTGCCTTCTTGAACTCACAGGCTGATCCTAGTGGCTTGGCTGCAGGGGTTTGCCACCCTCTGGACTGATTATTCACCCACCACCCAACTGGGCTCCTGCCCAAGTTGTTTGTGGGTGAACTCCCTTAGTTGCCTTCCCAGCTGGAGGATAATCCAAGTTCCATCATGGAATGTTGTGGCTCCTTCCGAAAGAGAGCAGGGCCTATCTGGCACTTACATGGCCCTTTCCCCTTATTCCCCTCAGTTACTTGAACACACACCTGAAACTGGGTTTCTCCACCTACTCTGGTGTCTGGCAAAGCCATTGTTGCCCCGTCCAGGGGGAAGAGGAAAGCGTTTCGAGTAGCCATTGTTCCCTTGAAAAGTATTGACCCTGCTAGGCGGGAGGGCAGACCAGCGGACAAGACTTCCATGTTGCTACACAGGTGATCTCAGCAGCAGTTTTTTAGGCACAGCACTAAAGAGCTGACCCTTCTCCAGGGAATGGCACCATCGATTTCCCAGAATTCCTTACTATGATGGCTCGGAAGATGAAGGACACAGACAGCGAGGAAGAGATTCGTGAGGCCTTCCGAGTCTTTGACAAGGTAGGGGGGCTAATTTTGTGATGAAAAGACGTTTGCTAGGATTCTATACAACTTGTTCACTAGTGGAACTAGTGGCATTCTGCACATGCTCAGCATCCCTTTTCTCCAGTGGATGGCCTACAGCAGGAGAGATGTTTATCCCAGGTGTGGCCCTCCAGATGTTGCTGAACTACAACTCCCATCATTGGTATTGCTCCTTGGGCTGGTGGGAGTTGTAGTTCAGCAACATCAGCCAAAGGTTCTGCTGTATCCCAGCAGATGAGACTCTAATTCCAAGGCCTCAGGATGAGCTCGGAAAGAGATTTCAAGGAGCCCAAGGGTAGGAATTTTTGAGCTGAACCTGAATGCCAAAAGTTTGTTAGGTCACATCAGTCCTATAGCTAGAACACTAAAACTAACACCAGCTTTGTTGCTGGCTAGCTGCTGTTCTTCCTGGTTGGGATCAACACTTTCACAGAGGTTTTCCAGTCTCTCTGCCCTTTTAGCTCTGCCGCCTTGTTTTTCTTTGAAGCAAAATTATTCCAATAATTGGGAAAAGGTTGTACAATAGAAACTGCTGCTTTTTAGCCAGAGATTGAAAATTGCTGAACGCTTTTCCTAGGAACTACTGGCGGCAAGTCCCGTAGTGGTAAAAGCATTTCCCCTTGGTGTCGGCCATTATGATCCTCCCTCTTCTACTACAGAGGATGGTTCTACTACTAGAGATGCAGTTGGTTCACATGGGAGAATAGTGAAGCCAGCAGGCCTGGCTGATGCTCCGTGTGAACTGGGGATGGAGTATTAAGTGCTTCCTAGACTCCTTTGTGAAGTGCAGCTTTTTGGTGAGTGCAGTAACGTTCCTCACACGTTCAGTCTCATTGAGTCGCTTTGGGTTTTATTCTGGGCACCAAATAAGCCCTGGGGCAAGAACTCCACTTCCATCTGAATCCAGGCCACTTGGCCAACTGGCTAGGACATGAGGAATCTGTTCCCCAGGTTATCACACATGTCCCCCCTCCCTTCTTTGCAATTTGAGAGAAAATTGTCTGGAGAAAATGTCAAAACAAAACAAATAGGCAAATAAAATAAAAAAAAATCCTTCCAGGAGCACCTTAGAGGCCAACTAAGTTTGTTATTGGTATGAGCTTTCATGTGCACTGTAAATTTGTAGAGAGGAATGGAGAAAGGGTCTCTTCAAGGAGGAAAACATCTTTACAGAGGAATAAAAGTGGAAGGAGAGAGAAAATAACTGGGTTAGAAGTTGTGTAGCTTGTTTGGAAGTATTGTTCCATGGTCCACAGCGGAAAGGATCAGTGTGAAGTGTGGGGGTTAAGAACATAGGAAGAGCCTTTCTGTTGGATCAGGTCAAAGGTCCACCTGTTCCAGCACCCTGTTCTTACAGTGGCCAGCAAGAAGGACCACCGCACAGCCATAAATAGTCACATGCATCTGTGCTTCTTCTTGATGTTTCAAAGTGCATTCATTTGCTTTATGGGGAGGATGGACAAGCCAGCTGTGGATGGAGTAATAGGTAATGGGTGTCGACGTCCTCTGCCTCTCTCCCTTTCCTGGTTCCACACACAGGATGGCAACGGCTACATCAGTGCTGCGGAGCTGCGTCATGTCATGACCAACTTAGGCGAAAAGCTGACGGATGAAGAAGTTGACGAAATGATCCGGGAAGCTGACATAGATGGGGATGGACAAGTCAATTATGAAGGTGAGGAGGGGAGTTGGTTGCGGTGGCACGAGTGGCACCACAGAGCCGCCATCCTCTTGGGCAAGTCGTCTTTGTTTCAATGGGTCTTGCTCAGGAATTATGGCCCACATAATTTTCAGAGATTTGTTTAGAAAGATGGATGCCAAAAACTTGTGTAGATCTTTAATAAAGCCCCAAGAACCTCAATTTTTTCCTAAAGTGATGGTTTTGACCTAAAAGCCTTACATGGCTCAGGATCTCAATACCTTAAGGACTGCCTCTCCCCATGAAAACCAACCTGGACCCTGCACTTGTCATCTGGGGCCCTTTTCTATATCTCCCTCCCCGAGACCTTCAGAAAGTGACAACACAAGAACGGGCCTTTTCTGTGGTGGCTCCCCGCCGGTGGAATGCTCTCCCCAGAGAGGCTTGCCTGGCGCCGTCATTACATATCTTTAGGTGCCAGGTGAAAACATTCCTCTTTACCCAGGCCATCGTCCATTAAATAATCTATGACCTGTTAAATGTGGGAGGATTGTTACTGTGGTTATTTTATTATTAAGCTGTAATATTATGTTATGTTATGATGTTATGTTATGTTTTGTTATGTTATGTTATGTTTTGTTTTGTTTTATGTTATGTTCTGCCCCAGGGTCTCTGGATAAAGGGCAGTATATAAATAGAAATAATAATAATGGATAATAATAATGATGATGATGAAAGGGCAGACTCTGGCCCTGGGACAAATAGTGCCCTGGGTGAGAAGAGCCTTCTTTGTGCCCCTCCCCCATGGTCAGTTTTGCAGGGCTGCTCACAGGGCTTATGGGACTTAGGCAGGTGTGGTTTGCCCGTGCTACAAAGACTGATGCATGTGTGTATGAAGTCGGGGGCCATAGGAAACAATTGTTGCATCCCATGACTACATGGGAGAATCCTTGCCCGCAACACCTCCTTGCCCTGGGATCCAATTGCCCGAGAGATGTGCTTCAGTTTGTGGGGATAATGGAATAGGGTTTGGCTTGTGCTTCTCCAGAGAACCTCCTCCAAATTCCAAACCCCTTCTGGTGGAGCTTCTTTCTGCTTCCCGGAGCTACATCTCTTCTGGTTGTGGTTTGCTGCTGGCCTCCTCTCCGCTGCTCTCGCAGGAATGCCTTGTGGAGGTTTAGGCCTCTATTCTTCATCACGTTCAGCACACACAATGGCTGGGGCTGCAAGTTCCCCTCCCTGAGCTCCATCACTCACTCCGCAGCTGCCAGAAGTAGGCCATTTGTTGGAATGAGGTAACCAGGCCGGCAAAATCCCCCAGGCCCAGAGTAAGGGTAGATTGGTCTCTTATCTCATTATTGAGTATTTCATTCTGAATATGAGGGTTGGATTCACGATGAGTGCAGTAGCCCAAAAGGAATCTTCAAACGGGAGATCTGTACTTTTCTTGACCCTGCTCATGTATCAGCTGAAGAGTGACTTGAGCAGCTGGAATTTTGCAGGAGTCCATGGGGATACTTATACATCCTTTACAAGCTACCAGAAGAGGCACTTAACGCCCACTGTGTGGATCTACACAGAGTTCTCACTGATGGCAACCACTCCAACATCAGTGGTGCAGATATTTGTGCTAAGCTGGGTCATCTTTGTCAAATTCTATCTCCTAGTAGAGATGCCTTGCAAGTTCATCCATGGTACCCAAATGACTGATGTCTTCCCAAACATCTGAGTAGCACTATGAAGTCTCCTGACACTACTTGCTTTCTTTCCGTGCCAAAGTTGTTAAGCTTTTTGGGCAAAATCACAAAAAGCCGTTTTTGAGCACTGCACTCCCATGGACTGCCATACGTCTGGATATGTCTTGGAAAATCCAGACCTATGGCAACCCTAGGTAAGCACTTAAAAAATAAATCCATTATTTTTATCTTTTAAAATTCATTGGTAGGAGGATACGTTTGGAAAGGTGCCTGCCTCTTGGCTGTCCTGACTTACTTCCCTTTCCTGTCTCCTTTGCTCCTGTAGAGTTTGTACAGATGATGACTGCCAAATAAGAGAAGCAGCGGCCACCCCTTTCCCTTTCCCTGTGCAGAATGGAAGGACTTGTCTGCTTACCATAGAAATCTTCTCCAGCTCCTCCTGTCTGTCTGGCACTCAACGCCTCCATTGATGCTTTAGCGGTTTGTGGCCATTCTCTGCTGTCTCTTCCCCCTCCCTCTTGGTTTACATGCTTGTGCCCGCGGTGGGTACAGCTGGGATGGCAGGAAGCCAACGGAGAGCCCTGGCCAGGAGAAGCGACACAAGGCCCAACTCCTAGCATTGTGGGTGGCCCAGTGGTGGAGAGGGGCTGCTGTAGTGAAGGCGCCCCTCCACCCTTGGCTCCACCGCTGCCTTGTGCCTGCGCTCCCTCCCTCTCCAAAGGCCACACCCCAGTTAGCGTGTAACCCTTGCATCCATGGACTGTTTTGTTCAGCTGAGTGCCTCCTTCCGCCATCTGCAGTTGTCTTCCTGGGAATATCTGCATATCTTGGGTATATTGTAACTGTTAAACCTCTTAATAATTGCCGTGCCCTACCCCCTCTTCCCTTACCTTCCAGTGGCTTCAGGGAATGATTCTGTTCCATTCCAGTTGGTGTATGGTTTCTTTTTCTTCTTTTGAATAAAGTCTGTGTGTTTCAAAAGGGGTGGGCCCAGTGTGCTTTGTCTAAAGACAGTTTGCTCCTTCAAGGCAACAGGCTGCTTCATCTGTTCCTCTCACTGGCTTGGAAACAGATCTCTGTAGAGTTCCCCTTCCCATGCAAAGAGCGCCACAGATCCCTTTTCATTCTTGTCTTCCCAGAAACTAGAGAATAGCATTTTCTCACAAGCTTCCCACCTTGTGTGAATCATCACGGGGGCTGTTTCTGGTTCTCTTGGA
This sequence comes from Podarcis melisellensis, assembly GCF_964234715.1. Taxonomy (NCBI): domain Eukaryota; kingdom Metazoa; phylum Chordata; class Lepidosauria; order Squamata; family Lacertidae; genus Podarcis; species Podarcis melisellensis. Next base: position 11,843,694 of record NC_138533.1, read on the forward strand.
TGGGGGTGGCTTAAAAATGGGGCAGACAGCCAATGGGGCATTTTAGCCTGTAGGGAGGTTTTATTTGTGCATTAGGGGTGCTTTTGATGACCTCAGAGCAGCACCAGATTGGTGGAAGTCAGAAGCTACAGCACACTAGGTGTCCAACATGGGAAAGAGTCCAAAAAGTGGGCAAGGCAAGAGAAGGAAATTCTACGCTGGCATCCAGAACTGCAAGTGTGGCCACAGGGGCAGACGATGGGGGCTGCAGTTGGATTTCTGGGGCCTAATGAAAGCACAAAAAAGGGATCATCTTGAGTTCTGCATGTTAACCTTGACACATACCCTGTTCCAGGCCTCTTGCACCAAGCTGTGCACATCCAACCAGAGGTTGGGTCTGCTCATCTGGATTTACTGCAGGAATGCACCACACAATTTCGATTCCGGTTTTGGCTAAGTGGGCGATTGGGCCTTGCTGTTGCATTTGATGACAACCTCTGTTGCAATTGGAGAGGGAGGCATAGGCTTCCCTGTGCCAAGGATAAGACAAAACACGTTGGCTTCAGAGGTGATTTTTATTTTCAAATAAAAAATACACAAGGTTTGGTTGCATGGATGAGATGCCCCTGATGGCTGGTTCTTGGCCTTTTGTGCTGCTTAGAGAAGGACTTAAGAATACATTCCCACTCAATCCTCCACCATCTCTTCAGCATAGAGTATGGGGGATATGGCAAGTAAGACATACCCGCACGCACACACACACATATAAACACAAACATACATGGATACCCAGTTCCCCAAGAAGGGGGGGAGCCCCCCTCCCCAAATGAAAAAAGCTGCCAAGTGCAAAAAAACATGAACGAGGGGGAGCAGCTGGCAAGACTCTTTTCGGTAAGCATCTCTGCTACAAATCTAAACTTTTTAAACGGCAGTTATTGTCGTGCTATTCCCAAAAGGGGAAATGTAGTTTTGGTACAGGTGCTGAGAATTCCTTGTTTGAGATCTTTGCAGTTTATTTAAATAGAGTTCCTTAGCTGAGAGTCCACTTAAAACAAGTTAGATGGTTCAAATAAGTAGCATAGACATATGCCCAGAGTTTCTCTGTTAAACACTGGCCCATTCACACTGGTGATGAAGCAAGAATGAGTTCTCCTGGGAAGAACAGATACGTGTTTCACATTCGCTCACTCCCAAAGGGAATGGAAGCAGAAGAGCTGTTTTGGGACCCTCTCCCCATCATACTGTGACCAAAACAAACATATTTTCTCTCCTCTAGTCCATTTTCCTTAAATCAGCAAGAAGCATTTAGGAGCTGCCGAGGAAATCCAATTCATCTCCGAAAGAAATTGCACTTTGTCATGCCCAGGAAGGGGGGAAAAGGTTTTTTGGGGGGGGGGGGGAATATTATCTGCGGTTTCACTTTCTTGCCCCTCCTATATCAGTTAAAAAGGGGTGGGTGGGTGGATACTTTGTGAAACACGGAAAAGAAAGCATTTGGTTAAATATTTTCCCTTAAGGTGAACACTTTATATTCTAACACCAAAGCTAGATTAGCTATAAATAGCGAGGTGAGAGCAGTTTTCTTCAGCTGTTGAGGATGTGAGGTGATTACTGAGGGAATTCAAGCTAGTTAAGAGGCTGACCTCACTGCATATCCTGGGTTGAATGGATACAGCTAGATAATCCATGGAATAGATTCCAAAATTTCTACTTTTTGGGGTTGGTGAGGGAGGAACCTATTATTTCCCTCTCTCTGGCTTCAAAGTTACCAGGTAGTTTACATCTCTAATTGTACTTCCCTTTAAAGTGACTAACAATGCACTCCTATCTATGTCTACTCAGAAGCAAGTGCTATTGTTTCAGTGAGACTTCCTTCTATGTAAATGTGTAAAGGATTGCTGTCTAAAACTAATTCTCCCTTTTCCTGTATTATTTCAGGGCATTCTGGCATCTTATTATTATTTTACTACAATAACATTTTCATTCCAGATTTGATAATTCTAGACAGACACATACATACACATGGCTTTCTATTCATACACTTGCTATATACTAGAATTTCTTAGATCTGGGTCTCAATAATCTTTGAGAGCCTGCTGGGTCAGGCCAAAGTTCTATCTGGTCCAGCATTCTGTTCTCACAGTGGCCAGGCCTATGGGGAACACACAAGCAGGAAATGAGGACAGCCTCTTCCGCTGTTTTCCCTCCCATTATTCAGAAGCATGGTGCCTTTGAGCCGGGAGGTAGCACACAGGCACTAGGACTAATAGCCATTGATAGCCTTGTCCCCCTTTAAAGCCATCCAAATTGGCGGCCACCAACTATGGCTGTGAGTTCCATAGTTAATTACACACCTTTTAAATAATTCCTCCCTTTTATCTCTTCTGAATCTCCTACTAGTCTTCATTGGCTGTCCTCAGGTTTCAGTCATTCCCCCTTAATCTGATGAACAGATGCTAGGTAATTAGAATCCCTCAGTGCTCTATAAACACGTACAATTATTTGCTTTTAAAAGCTTGGACTTTTGACAAAATTTGAACATAACCTTTCTGCAACAGTAGTGTAAGCAAAAAGGGGTTACAAAAAAACCCCCACAAATTAATCATAGAATTGTAGAGTCGGAAGGGGCGCCGCTCAGGGTCATCTCCAACCCACCTGCAATGCAGAAATCTCAACTAAAGCGTCAGTGACGTATGGACATCCAACCTCTGCTTAAAAACTTCAAATGTTGCAACATGACTTTCACATTCATTTATACAGTCACAGATGGGCTGGGTCTTAGTAGTAAAAAAATAAATCTGAATTTTGGAAATGGGATCTCTGTGCAAACTTCCAAGTTGTGATGAGCGAAATTCTAAATTTCTGTTTATTTTAATGATCCTATCCAAGCTAATGCAATCAGGACCCTGCTCTCAAATTAGAAGTGAGCAAAAGTCAACGCTTCCATTTTGTCTGTCTTAAAAAGTGGGAAATAACTGGTTCTAACTAAAATCTGATTCCAAGTGCAGTTACAAGGTGTTAACAGAATTGGATTTAACAATGTGATTTAACAAAGTTCCTTCCCCATCTTTCAACATTTTATCTTGTTCTACCTCTTAAGTGAACAAGGAGACGGGACAGATTTCTGAAGCTGAGAGAATGATTTTCTCCCTTCCCACTGCTAAATTCAAGTGTGTTATCACACAAACTCCACCCCTCAAGCCTGCCTGCAGCATTTTATTTTATAAAAAACATACAGATATTTCTCTCTTTCTAAAAATATACTCACTCTCTCTCTCCTCCTCAACATTCCCACCCTCTCATCCCATTTTTGTTTCCTGAAGTGTCTGAGCTTTAATATACAAAATCTCCCAGCACAGTAGATTCTGCTGTCATTGCAAGGCAAAAACCAAAACCCTTTTTGCCCCACATTATCAGAAATTTGGGGGAATCCCTCAGCAGACATTTCCTCCCACCCCCTACCCCGCTTTTCCGCAAAGGTTCCTATTTGGCTTGTTAACCCATTTGCATCCACGGTGTATCCTATATTAAATAAAGTGGTGAGTGATTCTGCCCCTTCCCCTCCCCCCCCGCCCTGCCCCGTCCCTGCAATACCCAGCCCTTGTTTCCTGCCTGGCCCTGCTCCTCTGGGTTGTATCCCCAAGTAGACCCATTGAAACAAATGATCCCAAGTTAGCATGCCCATTCATTTCAGTAGGTCTACTCTGTGCATTACTAATGTTAGAGACCACCCTCTGTCGTTTAACAATAGCTGGAGGTGCCGAAAAGTTTCCTTGGCACTCGGCTGTATGCCAGGATAAAAACCTGCCTGTTTTTTGTTGTTGTTTTGCAGCCTTTCCCAGGAGAAAGTGTCTACACACACCCTCCCGCAATACATGGTTTTGGACTCAAGGGAGGCAAATCCACGTCTTAATGAAAAGAGCTCAGCTGTTTTTGGCTGGGTTCCTCTTCAATTGTAACCCCTGACCTTAAATCACCTGACTCCAGTCCCTCAGGAAAAGGGACCAGCCCCTCTTGTGCTTTCAGGGGGAGGACTGGGGTGCAGAGGCACCACCTCCACATGGCCTCCGCTTGATCAGTGTAAAATAACTCTGCACCTACAACCCAACCTCTTCTGGCCCTGCCTTTGCAATGGGGTGGCAGGCCCTGAACCATCAGAAAGGGAACACGGATTTGGTATTTAAAAAGGTGCGGTGCCTTCTTACGGGGCTGCCCTATGGTCTCCTGGTTCTTCCTGCAGCAACTGAGCGCCCTGCAAGAATCACAAGGAGTCGTCCTCTGGGCAGGGGGTGGGGGCTGCAAATCTTTCCCCGCAGAGAGAGTTTTCCTCCGAAAGACGCGGGCCACTTTGAATGACAAAACAGACCCCATCATGAATGAAGGTGGGGGTGGAATCGGGGGGGTGGGGTGGGGTGGAGGGAGGGGGCTTCCTCCCTCAACAGCAACATAGACAATAAATACCCACTTCCCTCCTGACCAAGCGATGCACCTCCTCTCCCCAGGGTGCTATGAGGGAGGGTCGTGGCAAACTCTGGGAACCTTGGCTTTGTGGGGGCGAGAAGAAGTCGCGGAGGAGGAGGAAGAGGAAGAGGAGGAGCTGCTGCTGCTGCGGCGGGCTTCGGCGCCAGTGCTCGACATCTTCAGTTTGCGTCGCTTGGCAAGGGGGGCGTGCTCCACGCTCTTCAGGAAAAAGCCTTCGCGCTTGCCCTTGTTAAAGGCCTGGGAGAGGAGAAAGAGTTGAAGCTCGAGGGTTTGTCCTTTTGTCTTTTGTCTCGAAACCCTAGCCACCTTTTTTAGGTTTGTGGGCAAAATTTGGGTTTTTGAAGAAGTGCCAACCCATCTGGTCAATCTCTTCCACTCCCCCAGATCAGCCAACAACCCTCCTCCAGAAAGCTAGAAAGAAAGTGCTTTTCCAAGTGATCTGGGATCAGATCCAGTAGAATTAAAACTATGTCTTTGAAAGCACACAGATGAAAGAGGAAATAGGAAAGAGTGCTGTTTTCCCACTTTCCTCCTTCCACTCTGCATACTTTTCAAGGGAGAAGGTAACCACCCTCACCGGATGGTAAAGCTGCCATCCGACTGCCATTTACCGTATTTCTCGCTCCATAAGAAGCACTTTCCCCCTCTTAAAATCGATAGGGAAATGTCTGTGCGTCTTATGGAGCGAATGTGTGGTCCCTGGGGCTGGGGAACCCGGGCTTCCCCCGCCAGCCCCACAAGCTCGGGGAGCAGCAGGAAGGCTGTGCGCAGTCTTTCCGCTGCTCCCCGACCTGCTTTTTGGGGCTGGCGGTGGGGGAAACCTGGGCTTTTGCGGGAGGTGGGGGACGGGACAGAGCGTGGCTGCCCTTCTCCCTCCTCGGGGAAAAGCCCCCAAGAGCCACACACACGCTCCACGCGGCTCATGAAATGGAGCGCTGAGCAGAGCCTGGGATGCATACAGGCTCTGCTCAGCACTCCCTTTAAATAATATTTATTTTCTTGAATACCTCCCCCCCAAAAGTAGGTGCGCCTTATAGTCAGGTGCGCCTTATGGAGCAAAAAATACGGTATTCCTCTCAACACTCAGGCCCAACATAACACGAAAAGCAGTGTTCGGGAAACAAGATGGCCGTTGCTCCAGAGGAGCTGTGCCACGCCTTAAGGTTCATAGGGTGAGTGTAACCTATGGACCTTGCAGGCCGCACCAGCACAGGAGTGCCCCCCACCCCCGGCAGGATCCTCTGAACCCTGGTCCTCCCCAGCCATTACATTTCATCTCATTCGGTTCCCCCAAAGAATCTTCCTGCTCGGGTTGTCCAGCTTCTTACCATAAAGGCAACGTTGACGCCAGTCCGCACGGCAGGCCCTGAGCTCTCCAGAATGTCCGGAGTCATGAGGGGTGTGGAAGAGAGGGCGCTTCCATCTTGGAGCCACTCGCTGTAGCGCAAGCTCGACATCTTCAGCCGCTTGACAGGATCCACTGTGAGGAGGCCTGAGAAGAAGAGAGCAAGCGAGGAAGAGGGGAGACGCATTAGCAATGCTTACAGACCTTCTGAAATCCCCAAATCCACAGATAACCCTGGTTCAACATTTTATTTGAGGGTTGTTTTTATGGATACAAAGGAGCTTCTTTCAGTCCTAAGCCGGGTTTTTCCAAAACCTTCAGAATCTCAAGTGCAAAATGTTTTTACCTCATTTCCCTAGCACCAACTGAGTCCCCTCAACCTTCCCATTCTCAGAAAGGAACATGCCATGTACGCTTCCCCAACTGGTGCCTAAGTGTATTCCCCCATCACCTCTAACCAGCTCCTTTGCCTCTTCAGAAACGTTCTTCCAGGCCTCGCCCTCCAGGGAGAATTGCCCCTCCTTGATCTTGTGCATGATCTCGGCTGCATGGTTCGCTGCGCTCCCTTCCTGACTGCTGTGGAAGGGGACCTGCCCAGAGAGCATGGTGTACTGGAAGAGAGAGGGTGGGAGGAGAGAACAACAGAAAGGACAATGGTTTTCAAAATAAGTACAATTAAAAGCAATACAACTACAAACAGAAACACAGTGAGGAGTAAACTCAATTACCAGAAAACATAACTTGTTAAAGCTTAAACTTGTTTAAAGCTTTTAATGCTTAAAACTTGTTTAAGCATTAAAAAAAGGTAAAGGACCCCTGACAGTTTAGTTCAGTTGCGAACGACTCTGGGGTTGCGGCGCTCATCTCGCTGAGGGAGCCGACGTTTGTAGCCAGTTTTTCCGGGTCATGTGGCCAGCATGACTCAGCCGCTTCTGGCGAACCAGAGCAGCGCATGGAAACGCTGTTTATCTTCCTGTCGGAGCGGTACCTACTTATCTACTTGCACTTTGATGTGCATACCTGAACTTAAATAAGCACCAGGTTAGCTATTGGCGGGGCTTTCTTCAGCTAGAACTCACTGAAACTCAGTTCTGGCATGTCTCAGGTGGGCCCCATTGCCATTATAAGAGAACAAGGTAAACGCTCAGGGAGATTTCTGGCACCTCTTTTTCTAGAAAAATGCCATTGGCTATTGGGCTGCAAGACATCCATCTCTTTGTGAGGGCTATGATGTATAAATCCTATCCTCAAGGATACATGTGAAGTCGTGAGGCACAATAAGAGTTTTCTATTTACAGAGCTGATAAAAGGAAGCCAAACCTTCTCAAATTGGTCTTTCTTGACCAAGTCCCTACACACCCTGCCGTGTTCTCTCTCTCTCTCTCTCTCTCTCTCTCTCTCTCTCTCTCTCTCTCTCTCTCTTTCTCTCGTTTTTTATTTTAAACTGTAATTGTCAGCTGCCTGGAGACTTAGGGATAGGGATAGGGAGGGATCAAAATAATACAAAAAATCAATAACTACAAGTAACAGAAAGAAAAGTAATCTGAGTTTGTTAAGAGTACAATGAAGCAAGTTAGTAGCTCTCATGCTTTGCTGAAGAACACAGGGAAGTGGTCAAGAAGTACTAGAAAAGGTTAAGGTGGTGCTGGATTTGGAGGGAGGTCCTGGCACTGCTAATCAGGAATGGGATGGGATGGAATGAGGGCGTGGGGAAGGAGAGAAGGAGACAGGATCGTTGTGTGGCAGGGGGCAGTGAAATCTGCAAAAGAAGTTTCTGCACACTCATTTTAAGTCGTGCCCTACCCTGCAATCTAGGATGATTTAAGGCAAAATATAGATGCTTTATTAAATATGTAAAGAGGCAGCAACGCTACTCGTGAAAAGGGAGAAACCGGGAGAAGAGAAAGGAATGGAGGAGCTTGTGTTGTGGCCTGGATGGCGCCCCCCGCCCTGGTAACCAGAGCCCTCAGGCCAGTCCCACTGACCTCTCTTCATTTGCACCGCGTCTCCACCTACCAAGATAACCCCCAAGCTCCAGAGGTCGCAGGACTCATCATAGCCCCCATCCTGCAAGAGTTCAGGTGCGGCATACTGCAGGGTGAAGCAGGGCGTCTGCATGGGCTGCGAGTTCTGGGGGCGCAGGCGGGCAAAGCCGAAGTCTATCACCTTCACGGGCGCTCCTTCTGACTCGTCCGCGTACAGGATATTCTAAGAGGGGTCGCAGCAAAAATAACAGTCAGCCTGAGTCATCTCTCTTTTTTTTTTAAGGGGAGCAATCAACAGCCGTGCCTACACAGAGATCTTCTCAGAAGAGCACCCTCCCCATCCCTGCAGCAAACCATAGGTCCCATGCGCCAGCTCTTGTGAGTTCTCTGATAGCCTCTGAGCTCTCATTTGTGACCAGCCAGTGGCCAGGCATGTGCCAGCTGTACCCAGAGCCCTTTAGGGCCAGTGGCCACAGCTGGAATTTTAAGGGAGTTCCGTGGGCACCAGTCACAAAGTGGCTGGAGTGGGGGCACGGCACAACATAAAAATGGATGTCACATCTAAAAGAGCAGGAAAAGAGCCAGCGCCACGAAATGGTGTGGACATCCCTTCCCCACCCCCAGGGAAAAAAGGACAGTTTCATGTTTGCTGTGCACTAGCAAAAAAATCCAGCTTTTAACATGGTGGCAGCTATGTTCTAGAATGCTCTGCCTATTTGTACTGTTTTCAGCACCTGATGAAAATGCTTTTGTCTGGGTGACCCAATCCAGATATGCAATTTTATAATGTACACTACTTAAACTCTATGGATTAGGAGTTGTATCCAGCTAACTCCTCTCACGAGTAGACCTGCTGATGGCAAGGAGTCTGTTCTGAGTAGGAGTCAGGTGGATCCAACCCTTTATTTATATTTTTATAATGCTCTTATTGTATATCCGGTTGTTTTTAAAGTCAGTGTAAACATCTTATACTATTTTATGTAAACCGCTGAGAGATTTATGTATTTATTTGGTCTATAAATGTTGCTAAATCAATAAAAACTTCTTGTGGTCTTCACCAAGCCTTGCTTGATGCTGAGTCCCAGAGAACTTAGGAGGAAAGTGTGTTTGTGTGTATGTGTTTTTTTTGTGTGTGTGTGTTTGTGTAAGAGAAAGTTTGCTTTGCCGTTGCGCTGTCATTTTCCAGGAGGCATTGGCAACCTCTTGTTGCCTGTTCTCTATCATGGAGGCTGTGGGCCTCCTGTCACCCCTCCCTCCCTCCTCACCAGCTCCCCACCCTGCTCCCCCCATTACCTCAGGCTTGAGGTCGCGGTGCACTACCCCGGCGTCGTGCATGAAGCTGATGGCGGAGACCAGGCTGCGCATGATCTGGCTGGCTTCCGACTCACTAAAGTGCTGCTTCTTCTTGATGCGGTCAAGGAGCTCCCCGCCCCGCAGCAATTCCATCACCAGGTACGTGTGGTACTGTAGGGAAGGAATGTGGCAAGAAAGAGAAGAGAGCAGCTGAATCCAGGAAGTTCCAGGACACAGGCCGGTACTTAAGCCCAGAGAACTCCCTGGGAATAGGGGTGTGTGTCGCATCTGGCTCTGTGATTGGCAGGCAGCTTGCAGTGTCCGGATTGGCCAGCACGGATTGAAGTTCTAGGAGTCTAGCCTTCTTTCTCTTTCTTGCCCAGCCAGTAGAGCCTCCTTTAGCCCTCTCTACAGGGAGGGCAGAGAGAGCCTGGCGTGGAAAATTCACAGGACCATTACCTGGTCAGTATGGACGTCATGCAACTTGACGATGTTCGGGTGGGCTTCGCAGATCTGCAAGGCAGCCACTTCGCGTTGTGTGTTCACTTCCATCCTGGATTAGGGGTTGGGGTGGGGTACGAAATGGGGTTGCTTTTTTATTTCAACATCATACAAAGCAGCCATCAGACACATGGAAATACACTGGTACTTAATCTTTACTATCCGGCAGAGAGAGGTGAAGAAGGAGCCAATGGCCAGGACCTATAAATCAAACCTCCAATCCATTAGGAGCATAAGAAGTGCCTGCCTGCTGGACCAGGCCAAGGGCCTATCTAGTCCAACATCCTGATCTCACATTGGCCAACCAGATGCCTGTGGCAAGCCTGCAAGCGGGACATCAACACTACAGAAACTCTACCCTCCTGTAGTTTCCAGCTATTTTTTAAAAATAGATTTTGTTAAAGCTTTAAAAAAGACATAAACAAATTAAGATCAACTACAAAATAACTTTTTATAATACAAAAGGATTAAAAAAACCTAACCCAAATAAAAACAAAAATAAAGGGAGAGGAAAGAAAAAGAAAGAAAGAAAGAAAGAAAGAAAGAAAGAGAAGAAGGGAGGAAGGGGGGAAGGGAGGAAGGAGAAAAAGAATACTAACTGGCATTCAGAAGCATTACTGCCTCTGACAGTGGGTGTAAAACACAAGCCATCAGGGCTAGAAGCCACTAACATTCAGAAAGTAATTAAGGCTCTGCTGGATCAGAACAAAAGGCCCATGGAGTCTGGCATCATGCTTCCTTCTTGGAAGCCTAAGAAGCAGGACATGAGCATCAGAGCACCCTTTTCCTGCTTCTAGCAAGTGAGATTCAGAGGTAGACTGCTTCTGAACCTGGGGTTTCTATTCAGCCTTAGTCAGTGATGGAACTCTCTTCTTCCTCCTCTGCCATGGATGTGACCAACACACTTTTAGAGCCACCTTAAGTTCTCAGAGTCACAGGCCCAAAACTTGTGGCAGTGAATTCCCTTGAACTGATTATGTATGGCGTAAAGCAGGTGTGGGGGAACCTTTGGCCCTCCTGGTGTTGCAGCAGCGCCATTCTGATGTTCTTATTGAAAAAGAAAATGTCTATTTTGACATTGTTCAATGTCAAAATGCCCTGTGCATTTCTGGGCAGAGGAATTCATTCGGTGTGGGGGAAGGAGTGTGCATGGCAGTGAAGAGGACCAAGTACCTTTTGCTGATTATCTTGACAGCGAATTCTGCCCCGTTCTGGCGCTGCCGGCAGCGGCGGCACAAGGAGAAGCTGCCCTCACCCAGCGGCGTCTCTTTCAAGTCCATCTCATACTTTTGGAAGAACGAAGAATCCTGGACAGAGGAGGAGGAGCTTTAGAGCAGAACCCACAAAGAAAGAACTTCTCCCAAGCACATACACACTCTGGGGTGAGGAAGATTTTTGGTCCAGTGGGGTGGAGCATTACCTCCCTACATCCCCATTGGCCAACACTGGCAGATGGGCAGGACTACCCACTTGTCAATCATCTGACACCATAGCTCTATCAGGTGACTGACAGGTCTCACCCCACTGTCACAAGTTCCCCCAAGCCAATGGGGAAGAAATAGGATTGTCTCCAGCTAAGTTCTACTCAGAGCTGACCCACTGAAATTAATGAACCAAAGTTACTCATCTCAATCAACTGAGTGTGAATTTCATAAATTTAATCTGCCTACATGCTTGAGATTAAATAGCAAGAACAATAATAATAATCTGTTACGGATACACAATAAACCTGAAAATGAAAGAGTGTTTGGACTTTTAAATGCAAAATAATAATGATACGATGATATTGGTGATGCTAAGCAGCAGCCAGGGAGCTTTGACAAAGCCTGGATAATAAACAGTAAAGCCTTTTAGGCCACCATTTTTATTTTTATTTTTTAAAGCATCTCTGAAAGTGGATGGAAGCCTTCCAGCATTGCCTTCCTGGGGATACAGCTGCAGGATGTCTCTAGTTATGAATGCCCAGGCCCACGGATGGCTGGTTCCAGAATGTGGGACAATCAGGCCTTGGCACCGAGTCCATGGGGCAGCTCAGCCAGAGGGGTGGGGGCAAGAAGTGTGTTTCTCTTGGGACAGCCCTCTGCTGACACAGCCCAGGGCCCTCCCTGCTTCACCATGGGCCTCCCGGCTGAAAACAGGTCATTATACAGCTGCAGTAGTAGCCTCTGGAGCAGGCAATGAAGGTCTTTTGCCCTGGAGCCCACCAAAACCTATTGCTGCAGGTAAGCCACTCCTGCACACCTGGCTTCTCCTCCTAGGGAGCTTTTGCCCTAGATTTGGGATTGATACGAACTATCCACCCCCAAATGTGAAAATGTTGTGAGGGCATGCTTTGAAGGGGTTGTCTGGAGAAGCCCTGGGTAGCACCAAATTCAAGCAACTTTGGTACTGTTGTTTTCTGCCAATCAGGGCATATTGTGAGAAGGATCAGAGAATGCTTCCCTCGGCAACTGCCCGGTTCTCCCTAAGGCACTAGCTCGTGGGCCAAATTTGGCCCACCAGGCCTGCTCATGTGGCCTGTGAGGCCATTTCCTCCAAACTACATTCACCTGTGCCTGAGGTGGGGCAGGTAGAGAAACGGCTGGGAAACATGTTAATCCCTGCAATGACCCTGTGAGGTAGGTTCAGAGGCTGTGACTGACTCCAAAGTCACTCAGTGAGCTTCATGACCGAGTGGGGATTTGAACCCTGATCTCCCTGGTCCTAGTCCAACACTCTAACCATTACGCCACACTGGCTATGGGGCAGCGGTATGGATGAAGTAGGTAAATAAATATGGGGAAAGCAAAATGACACTGATCTGAAATATTTTCCTTGAAGCTTGAATTAGCTTTATTCTGGATTGTTTTCTTTGAGATTTTTTCTTTAAAATATAAAATGGTATAGAAATGAAATGACAACAACAACAACAACTGAGCTGAACTCCCTACATATCAGCTGATGAGTGGGGAGTTCAATCCTGCTTGGTCATTATTCTATCCCTGTGGGCCAACTTTGACCGATGGGCAGAACCGGATGTCAGGGACTGGCAGGACGAAGAGGAGTGGTGGGAGGTACCAGCTGGGGAACTCTCAAAGGAAAACCCAGAGGAGGAAGGCTCAGAGCCAGGGGATTGGTGGAGGGACAGAGAGGAGGGGTCAGAGGGAGAAGATTGGTGAGAGGAGGAAGCTGGAGGGGCAACAGGGGTTAGTGAGCAGGAAGAACCTGCGACAGGGAGCAGTTCAGACTCCAAGGCAGAAGCCAAGGAGGGGGCTCAAGAAACTGCAGAAGAATCCAGGTAGTCTCCCCCTCCTTCTGCAAGAAGCTCCCCTCCCCCCAGACTCCAAGAACACGCAGAGTAACAAAAAGAGCAGGTGTGCAGAGGAAGTTTGAGACTGCTTGGGGAATATTCAGGAGAGAAAGAGCCTTAAGGGTAGTAGGAGGCGTGGACCTTCAGTCCTGGCAACTGCTACATAGGGGCAAGACCTACTGGGAAGGGCTGCTGAGACCACAAGGCTGAGTTGTATTTCATTTCTTTGAATAAAGTGTTAATGTCACAGGCATCAGAAATTTGCTTCCCTTCTTGCTGACCTGCGTCTGACTTCACCCACCTGCCAATCACCTGATGGTGGGTCCCCCCCCCCCCGTCAAAGTTGGGCTGCGGGGAGGGGGGGGAGATAAAGATCTGGCCTGCTAGGTCAAAAAAGCTTCTTCAGCCTTGCCCTAAGCTCGAATGCTTTCACCACCACGGCCTCAGCAGTTTTCCCCAGCCTTCTGTGGCTCCCTGCATCTCCCTCCCAAGGGCAGACGTTACCTTCATCATTGCACTGCGGGCCACAGCAGCACTTCCTGGGCGCTCCCCGTCCAGTGCAGCTGCGAGCACGTCAGCTGTCACAGCGTTGCGGTTGAAGAGGATGGAAGGAGCAATGAAGGAGTATCCCTTTAAAAACAAATCCGTGCAGAGGTTGGGAGTCAGCAGGGTCCTAGAGTGCTTTACCCTACCTAGTACATGCATCTTTATGCACATTCCTTGGGCTGGGGAACTGCACTATGGAATTCAGAGATGTGCAAACATTAAAGGGTGGCTGTGTTACGGTCCGCGTATTGTTTTGGAAAAGAGCACATTTGATTACTTCGCCTTTCGATGCAAACTGCATCGCGTATCTCCCCAATCCCTAGTCTGGAAGGACTTTCAGCCTGCGGTTCCGTGTCAGGCCACTTGCTCTGCATGCAGGAGGTCCAAAGTTCAAGTCTCTTTGCATGTCATTGTAAGTCAGAGTACAGCACAGCATCTCGTCTGATCCCAGGACTAAAGTTAAGGTCTCTCTCTTAAACCATGACCTGCAGCCATAGGACATGCCATGGCTACAGACTGTGGTTAAGGAGAAGATAACCACGATCCTGGGTTCAGAGGACATGCTAAATTACAGTATTTTTCTGTCTATAAGATGCTCCCATGTATAAGACGCCCCCCCTAATTTTTCACATTATTCTTTAGGGGGGAAACCTAGTCTTATACACGGAAAAATACTATTTGGCTTAGCACTGACCTAAAAAGCTGATAGAGGAGTAAAACAGCTGCCATCTCCTCCTTGAGTTTGTGCTAAGCCATGGTTTTGGCTTAATGTGACATGTGTATGTAGCAGATTTATAGTTAGCTATGAGCTACATAGACCAATGGTTTGACTCAGCAGATGGCAGTTTCCTATGTTCCCGCAGAATATTTGCACATTTGGTTCTAGGCGACTGCAAATTAGAGAAGGAAAATGAGGAAGCTCAAGACTGCAGCTGAAAAAACGAGCAGCCGGGAGAAACCTGGAGGGTTCTTTAAAAAAAAACCCAACCCAACAAAGGGGGGGGGGGGAACAGAAAAGCACTTTCATTCTAACGATGTGCTCCACATAATGAGGAAGTGTGTGCAAGATACTTCCTGAAAATTATCAGATTAGGAAAAAGAGCTGCATTTGAGCTGGGGAACAAGTCTCATCTGCAGCATGCCTCTAACGACATAAACGTTTTAAAAAATGATTTTAATGTAGGGCTTTGGTAACACTGGAATCAGTTGTTAGCTGGGCAATTGATCAATTATACCTGCATATATTTGGGTAAGGGGGGAGGAATTCTAAAAGCAAATGAGCATGCTTTCGTTGCCAGATTTTGCAGGCCTTGCCTTAGAACAGACACCCCTCTTTCTCACACAGGAAGAAGTGATGCTTTTGCCATCAAAAAACTTTTTTTTTTAAAGGTTCATAATTTATTTGTCTTTGTAAAGTGGCGGGGGCAGGAACCACAAGCCTGGAAGGCCTGTCCGAAACCCCAGAAAGGTTCCTACTTAATATAATCCTTTAATTCAAAAATACGATGTCTTGTATCTTCCTGAGAGAATGGTCAGAGCTCAATGGCAGAGCTTCTGCTTTTGCAAGAAGTAGGTCGCAGGTTCAATCCTCAGCATTTCCAAGTCGGGCTGAGATTGCCTCCATCTGAAATCCTGGAGAGCTGCTGCCAGCCAGAGTAGACAGTACTGAGCTAGATGGACCAATGGTCCCCTATGTTCCTAGTACAAAGTTTGCCCTGGCCTGCAAACTTGGAACGGAGTTGCTATCCTGAACAGCACCTGAATGGCCAGTGATGCTGAGCTATAGCAATCATCTGAAGCTATAGCAATCATCCTAGGGCTGCACCAGCTTCATTTCTCCCCTGAGGGAGAGAGGAGGCGGGGGAGGATAGGTTGCCATCACCTTCTGAAGTAGAAGCTCCAGCCAATGCAAGGGATGATCTGAGCTGTAATCTAACATCTGGAGGGGCCACAGGTTCCCCTGCCCTGCTTTAAAGCCAGGGAGGCTAGGCAGAAAGAATCCAATATACAGTGGTACCTCGGGTTACTTATGCTTCAGGTTACAGACTCCGCTAACCCAGAAAAATTATCTAGGGTTAAGGACTTTGCTTCAGGATGAGAACAGAAATCGTGCTCCGGCGGCGCGGCAGCAGCGGGAGGCCCCATTAGCTAAAGTGGTGCTTCAGGTTAAGAACAGTTTCAAGTATGGACCTCCAGAACGAATTAAGTACTTAACCCGAGGTACCACTGTATTAGTGCATATAATCTGACACATTCCTATCTTCACTTTCCAGGGACTTCTCGCTGATAACTCTCTCCAGAGTATATCTTCCCTCAGTTCTCTTCCCCCCTCCCACTCCCCCCCAAAGCATGTTAAATGCTCTACAATTTCCCTCGCAGGGAACCCGCTCCACCTCCATTCTGCAATTGTGTCATCTTCTCTCACCTGCACCTTTTCCACCTTTTCAATAGCCTTTTGGAAACTGGCGCCAGGAATTTATACCCAGCATGGTGACAACTGCAAGCCACACTACAGGTTGAGATCCCCCTTCTGGCACTCACCTGGAAGAAACGTTCGAGGCTGGGAGGCGTCCCAGCGGGGGAGTAGATGGGCTCCAAGCTGGTGAATTCTTCGGCAAAGTTTCGCACGTCTAGCTCACTGCGGATGAGGGGTTTGAAGGGGGGCTTCACTGTGCGTGCCGCTAGCTCTGTCCAGTCCAGACCCTGGGGGAAGAGGATGCCAGGTGAAGGAGATGGCGAACATTGTGGACACAGGCTGCCGTGACTTTCCCCCATGGAATCCTGGGAGTTTCAGGTTTTGTTTTTTTTTAAAAGCAGGGCTCTGGGCTCTTGTGGGACGCGGGTGGCACTGTGGGTTAAACCACAGAGCTGCGACAGGGTGAGCTCCTGTTGCTCAGTCCCTGCTCCTGTCAACCTAGCAGTATGAAAGCACGTTAAAGTGCAAGTAGATAAATAGGTACCGCTCCAGCAGGAAGGTAAACGGCATTTCCGTGCGCTGCTCTGGTTCGCCAGAAGCGGCTTAGTCATGCTGGCCACATGACCCAGAAGATGTACGCCGGCTCCCTCAGCCAATAAAGCGAGATGAGCGCCACAACCCCAGAGTGGGCCATGACTGGACCTAGTGGTCAGGGGTCCCTTTACCTTTATATGTTATATATTTAAGCAATGCTTATGCTCCTCCAAATATTGTAAGTGACTCGGATGTGGGGGACAGAAGGAGCTGGGGAATGGTGATAAGGCTGGCTCAGATGGTGCACTTTGCAACTCGGGTGCAGGACCTCACCTTGAAAAAGGGGTGCTCTTTGATCTCCTGTGCTCCAGTGGGCCCTGAGCCCAGGCGCTTCTTGGGCTCCTTGCACAACAGCTTTTGGAGCAGGTCGCGAGCCACGGGGCCAATGAGCGAGGGGAACGGAGGGTTGCATTTCAGGATCCGCCTAGAAACCGAGCACAGATTCATCACTGGGGAAAGTCTTACCCTAAATCCATCAAGCCACACACACACACACACACAGACACACACACACACACTTTGTCTTACTTCACCTTTCTCTTACAAATAAATTCACGGAGGATAAGGCTACCTATGCCTATCAGCCATGATGGCCAGAGGCTCCCTTCAGGTTCAGAGCCGGGATGACAGTGAAAGCAAGAGGTAATCACAGGACAAACAATGAGATTGGGCAATTGCCTTCCTGTCCCGCTTGTGGGCTTCCCAGCCACATCTGGTTGGTCACTGGGGAAGCAGGAGGCTGGGCTAGATGGAATTTGGATCAGAATATCACCATCATCAGTTAAATTTCTATACTGTCCTTTGTCCGAGGATCACAGGGCAGTTCACAATATAAAAATGCAATACATACTATAGTAACACTCAAAAAGAGTCGTCCCCACAACACGATCAAGCAGGACTGTTATTAAGTTTTTTTATGTCTTGTTCTCTTTGGCTAGGGATAGCCAATGAGGTGCCGCCCAGATGCTACTGAACTCCAACTCCCACCAACCCCAGCTAACATAGCCATTGGTCAGGGATGATGTGAGTTGTAGTTGATGGAGGGTGCCATATTGGTGACCTCTGTTCTAGCCCCTGACCCACCAATCAGCTCCTGCCACTCTTGGTAAGCCCCATCCTATCACAGTCCAGGCCCTGCTATTCATGTCAACCCCCTCCTTTTGCCCTATCAACTTAGTCTCCCGCTAAATCTTTTCCTGCTACCCATCAGCTTCTGCCTGTGTCTGCTCTCTCACAATATCCATCAACTCACACTTCTGACGCTAATCCATTACCCATCAGCCCAAGCAAACTCCCCTCTGTTACCCAGCAGCCCTGGCAGCTCACACCAAACATTTGCATGTTACCCAGCAGCCCTTGTTTCTTCAGTATAGTTAGTCCATCCTGCCCACCAAGACCCTGTTTCCCTTAACCAGTCCCAAATCCCACGCCCGCCTCACCTGGACACCTCGGCCTGTGAGTTCTTTTCCCCCTCCAGCGTGAAGGGTGAGGCACCTGTTAGCAGCTCAAACATCAGGATGCCCAAACTCCACCAGTCCACCGACTACAAGAAAGGAGCAAAAAGCATTTGGGGTAACAACAGGGGGTGGCAGCAGCAGCAGCAACACATATCCTTGCCCCCCTTCTCTTCCTATTGAACACGTCAAGGTTTCATTGTCCTTTTACCTCTAAGGTCACGTCTACACCATGCATCTGTGTAGATTCCCCTGTGCTATCCCTGGAAACTGTATTGTGAACAGTGCTGGGAGTTGTAGCTCTGTGACAAGACACAGTTCCCAGGATTCTTTGGAGGAAGACATGACCGTGAAAGCGGTACAAGTTTGCTTCAAAGGTACGGGGGGATGTGCCCTAAGAAACAATCCCAATACCCAGCCCCTAGATTTGTCAATTAAGCCACATGGGTCAAGCCGGTAAAACAATGCTCTATATCAGGAATGGGGGAGATCTGTTGGAGGTGTTGGACCCTTCCTCCCATCAACCCCTGTCAGCACAGTGAAGACTGATGGGAGTTGTAGTCCAATGACATCTGCTAGGCCGCAGGTTCTCCATCCGTGCTCTGCATTAAAGTGCCATAAGTACAATATAAGTTTGCATTGTAAATCCATAGAGATAAATGGGTATTTGTAGAGGGCACAACTGTCCATACAGGTGATTTTTGGCTTTTCCTATGAGGTGGATACCCTAGCGGATTACAGCAGCTGATTGCACTGCCCACAGCTAACAAGTTCAAATACTTTATGCCCTTTAATTCTTTGTTTAATTCCTTCTTGCCTCTAAAATGATCTTGCCCAGGGCGCTTGAGTAAGGTGGGCACAGCAGCTTGGGAGAGATGAGTGGCTGTCCATTGGTAGGATTCTTAACTCCCATTCTTGACTTTATTTCTGTACTGCCTTTTATCAAGGCATGCTTGTCTCGAATTGGGGCCTCTGGAATGGAGGAGGCGTTTCCAGCAGCTGAGAGCGCCTATGCTGGATAAGGACTTCGGCTGCAAAGCCAGCAGCTGCAAGTTTTAAAATCCCTTGCATGGTACTTTTGCTCTGTAAACCTGCTGGAGTCCAGTCCTCAGACATAGGAATCAAATGCTGTCCAACTAGCCTCTATCTTCCCCTACCCACACCCCTAGTGCGTTGTTGTTTTTTAAACTTATAATATAAAATCAGCACAATAAATAAAAATAAATAAAATAGTTAAATATGGACAAAGCATATAAATCACTTACATGACCTGCTTATTTGTCAACTGTTATTTTATCAAATCTTTAATGGCAAACAATTTCCCCCCACATTCAAAGAAACACAAACAAATGTGTGTGTGTCTGTGTGTGTGTACAGATCTGCAGATGCTCCAAATCCCAAGCAGTTAAAAAAGAAATTAGATTAAAATTAAAATTAAGACAACCTTTTGGGCCTTGAACTCCCACCTGTTGGCTCCCCAGCCCACCTCTCTTCCTCACTGGGCTATTCCAGCAGATCAGCAAAGACCTGCAGAAGTCATTCTTGAGGCTCAAGTTTCAAGGAGCCTTTTTGAACAAAAAGACAGATGCACCCAAGCTTACAAGTAGACCCATAATAAGGGACTCTATAGGGCAATGGCTTTGCCTGTGGGACTAAGGGCACTTACAAACTGCATCCTGAACAAAGGTCCTAGAAGCTACAACCCCAAGCTGGCGCCACATCAGGGGTGGGAATTCTCCAGCCTGGGGGTGAATCTTGGCCTGCTAGGAGATTCAGTTTGGCTTGCAAGGCCACTTTCTCGAAACCATGACCCCCTCTCAATCAGCTGACACCCACGGTTGGTGTCAACTGATGGGTGGGGTTCATCCTGCTGGTCGCTTCTTCATGAGTGTATTCCCACGGCAAGTGCATTGGCAAAGCAGATCCCTGTAGAGAATAGGATTAAACTGGAGCTACTTCGTCAGTTTGTTTCCTGTGGGGAACGTGAAGGCAAAGCAGACCCCTCCCCCCACATGGGTCAACTTTGACAGGTGGGTGAGACCACCAGTCACCTAGCGCCAGATGTGTCGCAGGTGGGTGGCTCTGTTCACCTGCTGAAGTTGGCCCACAGGGGTAAATATCTGGCCTGCTAGGTCAGAACAGCTCCCCACTCCTGCTTCAACAGAAAGAAGAGAGAGTGAGTTTAAGCTGTCCAGGGGATCTGAACTCTCAACAGCTGGCTCTTGAAGACAACAACTATTGGGAAATGTGCATCAGAAAGTCATTCTTAAAGTTTCCATTCTGGGTGGCCTCGGGTGCAAAAAAAGAAAAACAGAAATGAAAGTCACCTGTTGGGACTTGAACTTTTCAGAAATGGCCTAAAGCAGCTGCTGAACAGTAGGTCTTGCATGGTCTAGGGCAGAGGTGGGGAACCTTTCCCCCCCACAATGTTGTGGGTCTTCAGTTCCCATCAGCCCCCCTCCCCCCATTTCAGGGGCTCCAGGAAAAATGAGTTTTTCCAAGTTAAGAGATGAAGTCAACAAAGAGGGGATTTGGACGTGTAACTGTTTGGTTCTACAGTCAGCTTACTTTGCCAAGAAGGCTCACAGCCAACTTTTAAAGGGATATGAGTGTCTCCCTAGAATACCATTCGAGGATCTAGAGTCTGCAGTTTCCAAACAAAAACGAAAATGCAGCCAAGCACAAACAGAACTTCTTGTTCTTACTTTTGGGGTAAACCACTCTTGGGAACTGGCTGAAGGCTTTGCTTAGAAGGGTGTTCAGCGGGCTTCCTTGACCAGAAAGAAACATTAAATAGGGATTCAAACTCACGGGGGGGGGGGACCTAGCCCCTGAACTATAATTTTCATCAAGATGGCTCATTGTAGGTGTTCCAATTCTATGTGGCCTCTGCAGTACAAAAGACTGAACGAAATGAAGAACAAGGAGGATTTGAAGTCACAACTGCTTGCTTTGTAAGCCACTGGTACCTCGCTTGGAGCTAGCAGATACAAGCAAGAAAGCAACCACGGTTTGCAAGAATTGGAGAGGAAATGAACCATGCCAGTTTTCACGCCTTGCTGGGAGGGACTACTAGGATTGCTAAATTGGGAGCAGGGGTGGGTGGGAGGAAGGGACGGGTTAAAGCTAATTCCATAAAGGCATGACCAAACTGTACACTTTGGTGGTATTTGCCCCCCCCCCCTTACAGACCAATATGGCTGTCTTATTTTTTGTTTATGTTGAGACTCTCCAGTTTCCAAATTCCAAACAGCATACAAATAATAAAAATTTCTGCCATGAAGCCCCGTCATTATCAGAACCCTGTCTTTCTTAAACTAACCCCACTCCTTTTGCAACTTGCCCATCTTTCGCTTGCTTGCTTGTGTGCATATACTGCTTAATTACTATATGGTACAACTTCCACAGCAATTTCTGTCTGACATTCTGTTTACAAATGAAGCTCTGGTCAGTTGGTTCTATGTACTTAGCTTGTTAAATTTCCCTTGGAAAAATAAGGGCCACCCTCCTCCTAATGCAGGTGTGGGGAAACCCCTGGCCCTCCAAATGTTGCTGAGCTACAACTCCCATCACTCTGGGCCATTAGCCATGCTTGCTGGAACTGGTGGGAATGGTAGTTCAGTAACATTCAGAGGACCAGAGGTTGCCCACACATATTTTCATGCAAAGTCTTTTGTATTCATTTCCAGATTTCCTTGCAAATATTGATCTGTTCCCTGACCTGCCAGAGTCTGCAAGGCTTTGCCCAGAACCCAACTAGGTTCTATCCTGGCTCCATCCTAATCTGCCAGATTTGCCTTGCCCAACCCATAATTCAGTGGGTTCCACACTGGCTCTGCCCTTGACCTCTTGGATTCCACCCTATCTCTGTTCCTAATCAGCCTGTGGATGAGTGAGGTGGGTGTAACCATATTTTTGAGATATGAAATTAGCCGCTTTCCTTTTCTTTGCCTGCTGGATTTGCACTGTCAGAATGATTGCCCCAGTTTCCAACCCCTCCCCCATCTACGCCACACAACTCACCTTGCCGTGTCCGCTTTTGCTTCGGACAATCTCTGGGGCCATGTATTCAATGGTGCCACAAAAGGAGAAGGTCCGTTCTTTCTGTAGTGGTGGAGAGAGGACAACAAGAGAGAGAGAGAAAGGTACAGAGAGTCAGAGGGAAGGGGAACACTGAACATATCCAACTCCAAATCAGAATGGGGGCCTACCCTTCCTGAGTCTCCCAATTTTTAAAGCTAGGTGCTGCTGCTGTGCTTTTAGCACCACTTTTATGAGCTGGTGACAAGGCTGATCTCTCCACCGTGAAAGCTTCACCTGCCAATGTTGGAAATAGCACGCAGCTGTTAAAGCCGTAAGAGCAGGGCTGTTTTCTGATTTCCTGGTCAGTTGGCAATGTGATCCATCTCAGAGGACTGAGTTTATATGAACATGAGATTATGCGGCACCAAAGAAAATAGGGATGCGCTTGCATCAACTCTCAAGGATCACTTTATGAGCCCATCTTTTCACCTACATACACCCCCCCCAATATACACTGTTGAAGGCTCTTCATTCCTAGGCTGTATGCTGTCTTTAGCTGTGCACACACCGTACATTTAAAGGATATTTAAAGCACATGGCTTCCTCCAAAGAATCATGGGAACTGGAGTTTTCAAGGGAGATTGTAGTTCTGTGCAGGACAAATTACAGTCCCCAGGATTATTTGGGGGAAAGGCAGGTGCTTTAAACGTATGGTTTGTACGCAGCCTCCATTTACTCTGCAATAGCACTGACCCAATAGCCAAGAGGCAGATGCTTCTTTTTTCCGATAAAGATTCAAAAACACAACTGTCCTCTGCAATGGTATCAACAGTTCCAAATATAGCTTGGCAGCTGCAGTGTGTGAAATGGGCAGGCTGTGCACACCATGGTGCCTTAGGCTCCATGCACATGTGCCGACCTACATGTGAGCCAGAGACAAAAGGAATCCATCTCCTTTCCCATCAACCCACCCTCTGCACACACACACACACACACACACAAAACACACTCAGAGGTTTGATTTCTGAGATGCTGGGGAGGGAGCTGGACGCTGAGGAATGACAACATGAGCAGATCATTGCTCACACAATTCTAACAACACACCAGGAATAGGGGCAAGAAAGCAAGGCTGTCCGCAGTAAGTCCAGGAGGTGTACACACCATACGCTGAAAACACATGATCCCCCCCCCCAAAAAAATTCTGGGAACTGTAGTTTCATAAAGTGCTAGGAATTGCAGCTGTCTGTGTGGGTAAACTACAGTTCCCATGAGTCTTTGGGGAAAGCCATGCTTTCTTTCTTTAATAAATAGACCGTATCTACTGCTTTGATTGCAAGAAAACCTCCAATGTGCTTTAAATGTATGGTGAATATGCAGCTGTATGGTTCTAACCTCACACTGTAGGTTCAGAGAAATGTGAGTGTATGTGTGTGGATGCTCAGGCAGGTTAAATAATTTGTGCATATTCTGCTATGTAAATTTACTTTTTATTAAAATGTTTTTGTTTAGTCCCCACCTTTTGCCTTGACTTGGGAACCTTCCCCCCAATATATTCCTAAGCTTCCTACCACATCAATGCAAAAAAATAATTCCAGCTTGAGGATGACATGTGCTGATTGCAGCTTGTTCTCCAATGACAGCTGGCTTTAACCCTCTAAACCAGGCATGGCCAAACTTGGCCCTCCAGATGTTTTGGGACTACAATTCCCATAATCCCTGACCACTGGTCCTGTTAGCTAGGGATGATGGGAGTTGTAGTCCCAAAACATCTGGAGGGCCAAGTTTGGCCATGCCTGCTCTAAAGCATCATGGCTTTGCTAGCTGGGCTGAATTGCAGCCCAAAATATCTGGTTAGTGAAGGCTGCTCTTAACTGTCAGCCCACAATTCCGTGGATCCTTAGATCTTGACGTATCTCATAGGCCTTAACACTGATAAATCTCTTGGGATGAGGAAAGGAGGATGCAGAGCCAGGGGGAACAAGACTCACATCCTCAGTCACAAATTCCTTGCTCAGTCCGAAGTCCGTAAGCACCACATGTCCTTCGCTGTCCAGTAAGATGTTCTCCAGCTTCACATCGCGGTAGATGATGCCGAGCTATGGACAAGAAAGGGTCAGTGTTGAAAAGCTTATTGTGCAAATTCAGAGATCCGGGCTAGGCTGGCTTCCTGCTTTACAACTTTCCATCTCAACGATCATTGCTAGATATATCGCAATGTTGAACACCAGAAATTGCTCAGCCCTAATGAAGAAGCACGCAAGCAGGATCTGAGTGCAACAGCACTCTTTCCCCACTTGTGATTCATTCCCAGCAACTAATATTCAGATGCACACTGCCTCCAACTGTGGAAGTGCATGCAACATAGCAAAACTGAGCTCAGAAGTGTTTCACTAAGCAGCAGTCATGAAGCTCCTTACATACACACAATATTTGTTGCAAAGGTTTGGCATGATCTGCTTCTTAGCTCTTGAAGGGAATGCCACCCTCCACGAGGGGTGGAAGGGATGTTAGGGGAGGGGTAATGCCTCTGGTGGGGGACACACATCATGCTCTTTCTGGGGCAGTTTGTCCACCTTTGGTCCCCACCCTGCACTCAGCTCTCACCTGTAGCTCCTAGAAGCTGCCAGCATGCAACAACGGCCACACCCTGGAACAGCTTCGACTGGCTGGCTAAACCAGGTGAGGGTAGCCAATGGGTCTTAAACCCTGAGTGAGTTAGGGACTTCCCTTGCATGTGAAGACAGGCTCTGGAGGATTGAGCAAATGAAAGCAGTACAGTGGTACCTCTAGTTGCGGACACGTTCCGTTCCGGGGTGCTGTTCGCACCTCGAAAAGTCCGCAACTAGAGCGGTGCTTCTGCACAAGCACGGAGAGCAATACAGCAGTACCTCGGGTTACAGATGCTTCAGGTTACATACGCTTTAGGTTACAAACTCCGCTAACCCAGAAATAGTACCTCGGGATAAGAACTTTGCTTCAGGATGAGAACAGAAATTGTGTGGTGGCAGTGCAGCAGCAGCAACGGGGGGGCCCCATTAGCTAAAGTGGTGCTTCAGGTTAAGAACAGTTTCAGGTTAAGAACGAATTAAGTTCTTAACCCGAGGTACCACTGTAGAGCGCTTCTGCACCTGAGCGTAGCACGCAGAACGCTTCTGTGCATGCGGTGAAACCTGGGTTTGCCACATTCACAAGCCGAAAAGACGAAACATGAACCTAATGCAACACGAGGTATGACTGTAGTTGGGTCCAACAGTTAAGAAGGTGGTTTTTGCACATGCTGTAGAGGGAAGTGAGGGGCAGATGAGGTTCATCAATCTGGGAAGGTAGCCCATCTAGGAGAAGGAAAACTCTGATTCTAAACCTCCGCTGCCTTGCAGATATCTTTGGGAGAAGAAAATACTAAGGAGTAAACCCTACAGGAATCTGGAGTCCCTGAGACGATTGGATGGTGCCTTCCAGCAACTCCTGTAGCCAAGCTGGGGCCAAATATATTTTTCTGCTCTCCTTCGGACCACATCAGTGAGTCCGAGAGGAGGGTCTTGTCGTCCCAGCAGCCCAGCACCTCAGTACATACTGTAGAGGTTTGCACCCTGGAGAGGTTACTTCTGTGCTGCAAACGCAGCAGTTAGACTTCACCCCCGGAGGTGCACTCCATTGTTTCTCAAGACAGACATACCCACAATCCTCTATGAGTTTGCCTTGGAATATATTTAAATAATAAGTTCAAGGTCTTTGAATTAGAAAGGCCCCAAGTTCTGTTCCATTTACACAGCATTGACGCTACCTGAGTTGAGGCCTCCCACACACATGACAATAATAATAATAATAATAATTATATATATATAATAATAATAATAATTTATTTGTACCCCAGCCACTCTGGGTGGCTTCCAACAAAGATGAAAAATACAGTGGTGCCCCGCAAGACGAACGCCTCGCAAGACGAAAAACCCGCTAGACGAAAGGGTTTTCCGTTTTGGAGGCGCTTTGTAAAACGAATTTCCCTATGGGGTTGCTTCGCAAGACGAAAAAAATCTTGCATCCCCCCGCGGGTTTTTTCCGCTTTTTCCGCCCTTTTCTTAAGCCGCTAAGCCGCTTATCAGCTGTTCTGCTGATAAGCCGCTTAACAGCTGATCGCTGGATCCTCCACACCTGCCCGCCTCCTGTCCCCCAAAAACAGTACTTCTGTCTTGTCAGGATTCAACCTCAATCTGTTAGCCGCCATCCATCCTCCAACCGCCTCCAGACACTCACACAGGACCTTCACCACCTTCACTGGTTCTGATTTAAAAGAGAGGTAGAGCTGGGTATCATCCGCATACTGATGAACACCCAGCCCAAACCTCCTGATGATCTCTCCCAGTGGTTGCATGTAAATGTTGAAAAGCATGGGGGAGGGGACAGAACCCCACAAGTGAGAGCCCAGTGGTCTGAACACTCATCCCCCACCACCACTTTCCATAGGCGCCGACTCCATGGGGCTTGAGGGGGCCCGAGCCCCCTCAAAAATTCGTTTGGGGGGCTCCGCCCCCCCAATAATCTCCGGCGCCCCTCCAGCAGAGCGCCATCGCCGCCCCTCCCCCAGCCCAAAATGCACAGGGAGGGGCGGGCTGCATGCCGAGCAAAAGCTCCACCCAATTTCCTTTGGAGCTGATTAATAGGCGCAGCACGCTCTCCCCTATTCGCTCACGAGGAGGCGGCGCCACTTTATTTGCATATTCATGAGCTTATTTATTATTCATGAGCTTTTCCGGGCCCCCCCAATATTTTTTATAAGTCCGCGTCCCTGCCACTTTCTGAACACGGCGCCGGAGGAAGGAGCGTAACCACTGTATGACAGTGCCCCCAGCTCCCAGCCCCTCAAGACGGTCCAGAAGGATGTTATGGTCGATGGTATCAAACGCCGCTGAGAGATCCAGCAGAACTAGGAAACAGCTCTCACCTTTGTCCCTAGCCCGCCAGAGATCATCAACCAGTGCGACCAAGGCAGTTTCAGTCCCATGACGAGGCCTGAATCCCGACTGGAAGGGATCCAAATGGTCCGCTTCTTCCAGGCGTGCCACTTGCTCAATCACCTTGCCCAAGAATGGAAGATTTGAGACTGGGCGATAATTGGCCATCGTGGCTGCATCTAAAGATGGTTTTTTAAGAAGCGGTTTATTCAGGGACAGCCCCATGGAGGCCATGCTTTCCACGAAGTCCCGAGCAGCCCCTTGTAAGGTCGTGTCGGCATGGATGTTAAAATCCCCTAGGACGACCAAGCTAGGTGTCTCCAGGAGAACATCCGCCACGACCTGAAGCAGCTCGGGCAGGGAATCCTTGGTGCAGCGGGGAGGTCGGTACACCAAAAGGAATCCTGTACTGCCCCTATTGCCCAACTTCCAGAATATGCTCTCGGAAAACTGGGTCTTCCCAATAGGACGCCTGGTGCAAACTAATGACTTCCTAAAAATCACTGCAACCCCCCCTCCCCGCCCACATGACCTGGGTTGCTGTGCGTAAGAGAAACCTGGTGGACAAGCAGCGGCAAGGACAGGCCCATCTGCTTCATCCAACCAAGTCTCTGTTACACATGCCAGGTCAAGTCCTCCATCCATGATCAAGTCATGGATGGCAGTGGTCTTATGAATCATTGACCTGGCATTGCACAGCAGCACCTTCAGGTCATGTGGGTATCCCTTGCTGATTCTAGTATCCATCCGGTCAGGACCAGACCCGGGGGCAGGGATAGTCCTCAGACAACGACTAATCGACTAATACCATAATAATGGTATTATCATTGTTGTTATACTGTACTGTATCACATCATTATTTTAAAGAACATCATCAAAGTACATAGCTCTCTGCAGAATAGCTCATGCAGAGCTGACCTTACGATGCACACAGATCTATTCTAATCCACTCACTTTAATACAACACATCCTCAAACATATAATAAAGCCTATTCAATCAAATTTTAAAAAAAGACTATGAACAGTTGATATATATTACCGAAATATTAGTATTTCTAACAGCCTCATATGCATTTACTAATGTATTGGGTTTCAGCCAACTCAGTTAGTCATGGCCATTATTTTCAGTGGGTCTACTCTGAGCAGGAATGGCACTGGCGACAACCCATTTGATCCGGTGAAACTTCTTGTCGCAACAGTTTACAGGCCAAATACTCTCAAGCTTCATGAGATCAAGCCTCTGAGTGCCGTGTCAGGTCCACTGTGCGGAATGTTTGATGGATCTTTGCAGAGTAATACAAACAAAATAAATGCAAATCCCTGTCTCAAGTAATTTACAATCTAAGGTGAGGAGCCTCTTTCTCTGTTAAGAGTTGCATGCCCTTGGGACATACCATATTTTTCGCTCTATAAGAAGCACCAGGCCACAAGACGCACCTAGTTTTTGGAGGAGGAAAACATTCTGAATCTCAGAAGCCAGAACAGCAAGAGGGATCGCTGCGCAGCGAAAGCAGCAATCCCTCTTGCTGTTCTGGCTTCTGGGATAGCTGCGCAGCCTGCACTCACTCCATAAGGGGCACACACATTTCCCCTTACTTTTTAGGAGGGAAAAAGTGAGTCTTATAGAGCAAAAAATACGGTAATTTGTCAGGGGCCCACATACAGCTAATGGGCAGGGCCAGAGTGAAGAGGGTGGGCAATGCTCCTTCCCTCTCTCTCCTTCCTGCCCCACCTTTTTCTTTCTCTCTATGCCAACTCCTTTCCTTTGTTTCATAGAATCATGGAACTGTAGAGTTGGAAGGGACCCCTGAGGGTCATCTAGTCCCACCCCCTGCAATGCAGGACTCTCAACTAGAACATACATGGCAGGTGGCCATCCAAACTCTTGAGGGCTAAATTAAGTTAGGCCCAGGGCTGCAAATCCCCCCTCCCAAACTGTAGTTTTGATTAGCAGGTAGGTGGAGAGAGGCAAAGCTATTGATCTAAGAGACAAAAGGAAAGAAGTGGGGAGGAGAAATAGCTGTGGCCTTGAGTTTCAGCTGGGAGAGAAGAGTAAGAAGTGAAGATGCTCTCTGAAATGAAAAACTGCCTTATATGGTCAGGTTATTTGTCCATTCAATTCACTGTGATTTACTCTGACTGGTAACAGATATTCAGGGTCTCAGGTGGGAAGCCTTTAAGACCCTGGTGGCTGGTGCCCATTGGGAAGGCAGGGAGCCCAGCAGGAGGAGGAGCTGGAGCCAATGGCAGGCAGAGCCAACTCATTCCAGTTTTTTGCCTCTCCTCCTCCTCCTTCCAGAGCTCTACTAGGGGCAACAGAAGGAGGAGGAAGGAAGCTGACAAGCAATGCTACCCACGGGGCTGGATATAAGTAAGAAAGCAGGCAGATGAGGACTGGCTGAGGGGCAGACTGAGGTTGGTGGCTCCACTGCCTTGATGGACCAGCCTCTGTCGCTTTCATATCCACACTAGACATTATTATTATTATTATTATTATTATTATTATTATTATTTTGTACCCCACCCATCTGGCTGAATTTCCCCAGCCACTCTGGGCAGCTTACAGCACATAAAAAATTCTAAAACATTAGACATTAAAGATTTCCCGATACAGGGCTGCCTTCAGATGTTTCCTAAAAGTCATGTAGTTGTTTATTTCCTTGACATCTGATGGGAGGGCATTCCACAGGCAGGCACCACTACCAAGAAGGCCCTCTGCCTGGTTCCTTGTAACATCACTTCTTGCAGTGAGGGAACCACCAGAAGGCCCTCAGAGCTGGACCTCAGTGTCTGGGCTGAATGATATGAGTGGAGATGCTCCTTCAGGTATACTGGGCTGAGGCCGTTTAGGGCTTTAAAGGTTGGCACCAACACTTTGAATTGTGCTTGGAAACGTACTGGGAGCCTATGTCTCCAAACAATTACTAAACCTTACTCCTCAGTAATGACATGGTCTGGTCCTAGCGTAACTCCTCCTACCTACCTACCTACCTACCTGTGATCACTGTGATCGGGTCTCCTATATATAATTATATAATTTAGTACTCAACTAAGATATACCGTATTTTTCGCCCCATAGGACGCAATTTTTCCCCTCCAAAAATGAAGGGGAAATGTGTGTGCGTCCTATGGGGTGAATGCAGGCTTTCGCTGAAGCCTGGAGAGCGAGAGGAATCGGTGCGCACCGACCCATTTCGCTCTCCAGGCTTCAGGAAGCTATCCGCAAGCTTTGCAAGCCCGGGGGGAGTTCCCGCGGGCTCACAAGGCTTGCGGGCAGCAGCCTGCAGCCCCGGCGAGTGTCCGCAAGCCTTGCGCGCCCGGCGGGAGGTCCCACCGAGCGAGCATGGCTTGGGGCGGCAGCCTGTCGCCCGAAGCACGCGGAGCCCTCCGGAGGGCTCCCTGTGCTTCGGGCGAGTGTCCGTAAGCCTTGCGCGCCCGGCGGGAGGTCCTGCCGAGCGCGCGAGGCTTGGGGCAGCAGACTGCCGCCTGAAGCATGGGGAGCCCTACGGAGGGTGCCCCGTGCTTCGGACAGGTGTGCACAAGGCTTGGGGCGGCTGCCGCGGCTGGGGGTAAATATATATTTTTTATTCATTCCCCCCCCAAAAAAACGAGGTGCGTCCTATGTGCCGGTGCACCCTATAGGACGAAAAATACGGTACTCACAAATAGCTGTAAACCATTTGCCTATCTTTTGAATCGACATTCGTGTTTATTAAAGCATCTACTTTATCAAACTTACTTTACCGGAATGCAAACAAAATATCTTACAGATCTCAGGAAGTTATGAATCATCACAGCATCTTATAAGCATTAGTTGCAAAAACAAAACAAAAAAAAACTACAATTAAGAGTACAAATAATCAAATAGTTGCAAAGTTCAAGCAAACTGTGCTGTAGTATTCAATAACTAATGATCCATATAATCGTTAAACTGCTAGCCTTCTTGAACAACTTCTTCCTTGCTGTCTTGTTGGTGAACTTACCATTTTGTCAAAAGACATTTTTTACCTAGCAGGTTTTCTGCTGGGAGCTTAAGGTGACTAGGCTGCTCTTGCCCTGTGGCAGGTGATCCTTTGCCAATAACCCACAATCTGTGGGATGGATCTGGTTCTGTGATCAGAGCCCACCCATCCTGCAGTATCTGGTGCACAGCCCTGTCCCAGCCCATCTCACACTGGCCAACCAAATGCCTCAATGGGAAAGTCACAGAGAGAAACTGCGGGCAACAGCACACTCCCTATTTGTGGCAGGTATACAGATGCATTCTGCCTCTGATAACTGAGCACCAATCACAATGGCTTCTTTGTCTGCATAAGATTACTGCTTCCAGCCTGGTGGAGTCCAGCCTGGTGGAGTTTGCATGAGGCACAGCTGTTGCCACTAGGAGTATCCCTCCTGAAATGGAGGGAATCTGGATGAGAATGGGAGTGGGGCAAAGCCCTTCATCCCCAATCCAGATGTGTTATTTACTTTTTGAAGAGCATCCATGCATTTATACGAACAGCACAACCCTGCCTGGTTTGGTCACACCTCCCTCCCTTCCCACTTCTCACCTTATGCAAGTGTTCAAGCGCCAAAATGATCTCCCCACTGTAAAACCGAACCTCGTCTTCGGAGAAGTGGTCCCGTTGGTACAAGTGGGTGAACAACTCCCCACCGCTCACGTAGTCTAGAAGGGAAGAGAGGGGCAAAAAGGTTAATTAATTCCCAGGGTCCAACCTGAAAACAATCCCCTAGCCCCCCACCTTTAAAATATTATGCCCTCCTCCTGATTCATGGCTTTCAACAGATTCTCAAAGGGGTTCATGACCAAAAATGGTTAGGAATTCCTGTTCAAGATGACTTAGGGCCAGGATACTTCAAAGGACAGCCTTTTTCCAAATGAAACTGCAGTGTTATTTATTTATTCTTCGTAGGCCTTTCTAGGGGTCTCTACATCATCTGAGATGAGGTATGTTATGATCCGCCTTTGGAACTCACCTGCCAGAGAGATATCTCTCTCACGCAACATCCTCTTTGTTATCTTTTTTTGTACCAGAGGGAAGCCTTCATTTTAAATTCACCCAGGCTTTGGGAGGTGTTCAGTTTCTGGACTAAAGACTTTCCCTGACTTTTTTTCAAAGTTCTCCCATTGCCATCTCCTTCTGTTTTAGCGTATTCCTTATTACGGATGTTATTTTGTCTTTATGAATAAAGAGCACCCGCCCCAGAAATTGATATGATTGTTGTCTTTTAAGCAAATTGTCAAATTAATCAGAGAAGTTGTATTCAAAAAGTGATATACAGATGCTTAAATATTTATTTTCCCGCCCCCAACCTTTCAGAGACCATATTTATTTTAATTTTACTTCCCCACCCTCCAACCTCTAGTCCTTCTGTGTTTTATGCTGATTGTTATTATTTCATTGCTGGAATTTTAATTGTATTCTTATTTGGGGTTTGTTTGGTTCCTATTGCTATGCTTAATTTTGATGAGTCCCAGTTTGGGAGAAAAGAGGGATATAAATACATTAAATCAGTGGTTCCCAATTGGTGGTCCATGGACCTCAAGGGATCCACACAACCCACCCAAGGGGTCTGTGGCACCATTCACATAACAAAAACTACCATAGAGATATCAAAATTTTCAAAAGTAGGGGGTCCAAGGCTTGGCTTTTGAAAAACAGTGGGTCTGCAGTACTTAGCTAATTGGGAACCACTGCATTTAGCAGTAGTAGTAGTAGTAATAACAATAATAAGTATAAGGCGAAAGATTTATACGATCTGAAGAGAAACCAGAGTGGAAAAAATTTAAAGTTTATCTACAGAAACATTGTAAAATTAAGGAATGTTAGAAGGATGTTGGAATGAAGTTATGTGGTTTTAGCAGAAATGTTATAAAGGATTAAGTAAAAATAGATTGTTAATTGGTGAAAGGAGAGAATGTAAAGTTACATTATATTAAGATAAATTATAGGACAAAAACTGGGAAAGATGCAAAGGATTTGCTGAAATAGCTAACCGAACTAGAATACAAAAAAGGGAGGTGTGAGGAGGTCAAGGAAACAAGCAAATGAAAGATAAGTTATGGGATCCGGAGGGAGGAAGGAGGAATTCGGGAGAGGAGGAAGGAGAAGAGGGAGCGACGGAAGAGGAAATCTAAAAAAGTAACAACAGCCACTCCTCTCCCTCTCCCTCAATTAATCCAAAATGGTGTTAAAGGTTTATAGTTGGAATGTTAATGGGATGAACGATAAGGGAAAGAGGAATAAAATTGAGCATATTTTGAAGAAGGAAGGACTAGATATTATTTGTCTACAAGAGACTCACATTGCGAGGAAGCACAAGAGAATTTTGATCAACCATAGACTAGGAAACGAGTTCATATCCTCAGATCAGAGTAAAAAGAGGGGGGTAGTTATCTATATTAATAAACAAATCGAAGCGAAACAATTATTTAAAGACGAAGAAGGAAGGATATCAGCAGTCCAAGTTAATTGGCAGGGAGAAAAGATAATAATAGTGGGAATATATGCCCCCAACGACAACAAATCAGATTTTTATGGGAGGCTTGAAGAAACGTTATCTGACTACGCAGATCAGAAAATTATATTGCTCGGAGACATGAATGGCGTGGCGTCGTTAGAGTTAGATAGACAAAGGAATACCAAAGGCAAAGAGGGAAAGTTACCCAGAACTTTTTTTTCCCTGGTCCAAAATTGCAACTTAGTGGATATTTGGAGATATAAATACCCCTTGGAAAAACAATATACCTTTCATTCAGAACCCAATGAGTCACTTTCAAGACTAGATCAGATTTGGATTTCGAAAGAACTAGTTCTAAGATCGAAAAAGGTAGAGATCCAGGTTAGAACAATCTCAGACCACAATCCAGTAAAAATGGAATTGAAAGGACAAGAAAGCAGATTAAATAGATGGAAGTTAAAAGACTATCTGTTGGATGACCAAGAGATAGTTGAAAAGGCCCAAAATAGACTAAAAGAATATTTTGAGGACAATTTAGGCAAAGGTACAAAGCCAAGGGTGGTCTGGGACGCAGGCAAGGCGGTGATGAGGGGTTTCTTTATCCAACAGAACGTAATCAAAAATAAAAAGAGGGAAAAAGGGAAAAAGGAAATCGCACAACAAATAATGGAGAATGAACAGAAATTAAGTCAAAACCCAAAAAATAAGAAGATAAAAGAAAATATTAAGGTACTACAAGCCCAATACGCAATGCTGATCAATAGAGAGATAGAATGGAAGGTTAAAAGATTGAGACAGAGGAATTTCGAATATGCCAACAAATCAGGGAAGCTCCTAGCGTGGCAATTAAAAAAAAGGAAAGAACAGAGTACAATAAATAAGATAGTGGTGGAAGGAGTAGAGATAAATAAACCGAAAGAAATAAGGAGTGCCTTTACAGACTTCTATGGAGGACTCTTTAAAAATACAGGAAAAAATATGACGAGGAAAATAGAGAGATATCTAAAATCCAAAAATATTAACAAAATTACCACAGCTGCAAAAGAAGAGCTGAATGCCCCAATCGAGACAGAAGAAATTAGTGCAATAATAACAGACTTAAAAAACGGGAAAGCCCCAGGCCCAGATGGGTTAACTAGCAGATATTACAAAGAGTTGGGATCGGTTTTGGTGAATCCACTACAAGAAGTGATGAATAACATTCTTAAGGAAAGAGAAATACCAGAGACGTGGAAGGAGGCATTGATTACACTAATCCCCAAACAAGACTCAGACCCAGAACAAATTAAAAATTATAGACCGATCTCCCTGCTAAATATAGATTACAAGATCTTTACAGGAGTTTTGGCAAGGAGACTAAAAACTGTTTTGGCTGAAAGTATTCATAAGGACCAAGCGGGCTTTCTGCCAGGAAGGCAAATGAAAGACAACATAAGGAATGTTATCAATATTATAGAATACTTAACAGAAAGATGTGATAAAGAAGGTTTACTGTTATTTGTGGACGCCGAAAAAGCGTTCGATAACGTAAACTGGGAATTTCTGCTGAAACAACTGGAATTTATGGAAGTAGGTACTAAATTTTACAACGGGATAAAAGCAATTTATACCGAACAAAGAGCAAGATTAATTATAAACAATGTGGAGTCGACCGAAATAATAGTAACCAAAGGAACAAGACAAGGATGCCCGCTGTCCCCATTATTATTTATAATGATATTAGAGACTCTACTTAATTCCATCAGAGATAATAAAGAAATCAAAGGAATCAGGGTCGGTCAATACGAATATAAGACTAAGGCCTTCGCAGACGACTTGGTTGTAACAATGGAAGACCCACTTGATTCAATAAAAGAAGTATTGGCAGAATTTGATCAATATGGGGAAGTAGCGGGCTTCAAATTAAACAAAAGGAAAACAAAAATAATAACTAAAAATATGTCGGTGGATAAAATCGAGGATCTACAAAGAGAAACAGAAATAGAAGTAAGTAAAAAAGTGAAATATCTGGGCATATGGGTAACGTCTAAGAATATAGATTTATTTAAAAACAACTATGAAACTACGTGGAAAAGAGTCAAGAAAGACATAGAAACGTGGGGAAGACTTAAACTGTCATTTTGGGGCAGAATAGCCATAATTAAAATGTCGGTACTTCCAAGACTACTATTTTATTTTCAAAACATCCCGGTGATAAAAGGTACAAAAATATTCAAAACCTGGCACAGGGAGATTTCTAAATTTATCTGGCAGGGAAGGAAGCCGAGAATAAAATTTAAACTATTAACGGATATTAAAGAAAGAGGAGGCTTCGCCCTGCCAGACCTGAAAATATATTTTGAGGCATCATGCCTGTGCTGGGTCAAAACATGGATAAAACTAGAAGAGGCGGAAGTGCTAGACTTAGAAGGCCACGATAATCGATTCGGGTGGCACGCATACTTGTGGCATGAGAGGAAGAAAGTGCATAAAGGATTTGGAAATCACATATTTAGGGGCCCTCTGATGGAAGTGTGGGAGAGGTACAGAGATGTTTTGGAACCCAAAACGCCACAATGGCTGTCACCACTAGAAGTTATGGCGGTTAAAAAGAGCGATAGGAGAGCTAAATGGGCAACTTACGAACAACTACTAATGAAAGAGGAAGGAAAGTGGAAAATGAGGCCGTATGACCAGGTCAAGTCCCAGGTGTATGACTGGCTGCATTATCACCAGATAAATGGAATGTTCAGGAAAGATATCAAAGACAAAGGCTATGCTGATAAGAGTTCTAGATTTCAAACTGAGATTTTGGAAAATAATACAAAAATTCTGTCCAAAATGTATAAACAATTATTGGACTGGAACCTAGCTGACGAGGAAGTTAAGGCAGTAATGATACAGTGGGCTAAAGATCTGGGTCGCAATATCTATTTCGAAGAGTGGGAAAAACTTTGGAACCAACATCTCAAATTTACGGCCTGTGTACTATTAAAAGAGAACTTAATGAAAATGTTCTATCGCTGGTATTTGACCCCCGCAAAATTAGCAAGAATGTACGGATCTAGTAAGAAATGTTGGAAGTGCAGGGAAAGGGAGGGAACTTTCTACCATATGTGGTGGGAATGCCAAAAGGTTAAAGGGTTTTGGGAGGAAATATATAATGAAATGAAGAAAATGTTAAAATATACTTTTGTTAAAAGACCGGAGGCGTTCCTGCTAGGTTTGGTGGGAAGGGAGATTAAGAAGGAAGATCATAAGCTATTCCAATATGCAATAACAGCAGCAAGGGTCCTAATAGCTAAAAACTGGAAACTAGAAGGTACGCCGTCATTGGAGGAATGGAGATCGAAATTATTAGAATATGCGGAGATGGACAGGTTGACAGGAAAAATCAGATACATTAAAGACCAGAGGTTTGTCAAAGACTGGGAAAGTTTTACAAAATATCTGGAAAATTTAATTGATGATCAGATAACTCTGGTGGGTTTCAAAGATGCTCTGTAAGGGGTAAAGGGTAATGCCTAAAAGGAAAGGTACAAATGGAAATGTTTTATGGCATTACAAACAAAGAAATGCAGAAACATTATTTATTAGTAGCATGGACGATTCGTGGTAAGACTGAAGGAAGTCATCCTTTTCAGGAATATGTAAAGAATTGTTATGTTTGTTTGTAGTCTGATCTTGTAAATCAATAAAAATTATGCAAAAAAAAAAAAAAAAAGTTATGGGAAGGTTTGATGTGTTTTTTAATTGTTTTTATTTTTCTGTTTTTTCTTTTTCTTTTCTTTCCCCCCCTCTTTTTTCTTATTGTGATGTGTTGTTTTGTTTTTGCTTAATTTGGTGTTTTCTCTTTTCTAATTTTGTAACCTTTAAAACTTTAATAAATATTACTTTAAAATAATAATAATAAGTATAAACCACTGTGTGGTCATTCCACCCCACTGAAAACCAGCATACAAAACCACAAAGTAAATACATAAGTAAGACCATAACAAATATTATTTGAAACAGAATCATTGCCTCCCCTCATCTCTCCTCCCAGTTCCATGTCCATCCGTCCCCGTCCCCCCCCCCCGGTTTGCACCCCCACAATGCTCATACCTAGGATAAGGTGAAGCTTGGAGTCTGTTTGAAAGGCGTAGTGGAGCGTCACAAGGAAGGGCGACTGGCGCACATGTTCCAGAACCATCCGTTCAGTGCGCGTGTGCTCTGTTGTTTTGGCCTTGGTCACAATGGCCGCTTTGCGCAGCACCTTCATAGCATACAGCTTGCCGGCATCGTGGCCGCTGAGCTTGCGAACCAGGAATACCTTTCCGTAGGCTGGAGTTGAAATGGCAGATGGGTTAGGATGGGCATCCTCAGAGTCCCACCCCCCTACTCAACCCCTACGCCTGCTATCTTGTGGGCATTAGGGGAAAGGCCTTTTAATCCAATCAGGCCTTTTAAAACACACACACACACACACACACACACACACAGCCTTTGTTAAAACAAAAAAAAAATCCTTCCAGTAGCACCTAAAAGACCAACTAAGTCAGTTCTTGGTATGAGCTTTCGTGTGCATGCACACTTCTTCAGATACACTGTCAACAGGCTCATCACAGCTATCTGCCAATCACCCATTCCCACCACCCTTCTGAGTAATACCCCTCCCCACCTTCTCACTATATAGAAGGGTCTGGAAACTTCTGTTTCAGTGTATCTGAAGAAGTGCGCATGCACACGAAAGCTCATACCAAGAACTGACTTAGTTGGTCTTTTAGGTGCTACTGGAAGGAATTTTTTTTGTTTTGACTATGGCAGACCAACACGGCTACCTATCTGTAACAGCCTTTGTTGTAATAGTCTAAATCTCTGGTCTCCCCTGCTGGCTGGGGTGGGGTGAGAGATGGGGTGGAGGTCTTTCTCCACCCAGCCTGAAACAGTTCTATCAGCCTCCATCTGCTGCATGACACCAGTTTCACTCCTCAGGTGCAGATCGCACTAGGAGTAGCGTATAAAAACCCCTGATGGCATTAGGTCCCAATCCATTTATCTTGGAGGTCTGAGGTTCCCCACTCCTACCCAGTGGCTGCCTCTATTTCCCATATTCTTAGTTCCATTGCTTCTTTTAATTGCAGCGTGTGGAAAGCATTTGATTTGTGTCATTTGATGAATGTCTTTAAAGTATTTACACTGTGCCTTTCTATAAAAAGTATTCAAGGCAGCTAACAAAAACAGCACAATATTATTTAAATAAATAAATAAAATTATAATTATAAGACAGGGACATCAAATAAGGCAGGAGCAAAGCAGTGTCCTTAGAAGGCTTCAAACGTCTTTTTCCTCAAATGCCTGACAGAATTGAATTGTTTAAATTTGCCACTGAATGGAGAGAAAGGTGAGTACCAGATGAACATATCTAGGGGGGCGGATTCCATAAGCCTGGGTGCCACCACTGAGAAGGCCCTGTCTCCGATGATGGGGACACCCAGCGCAGACCCTGCTTAAGAACCAAACAGCTCTGCCAGATCAGATCCAAGACCCATCTACTCCAGCATCCTCTGCCCCATAGTGGCCCATCAGATGTTCCAAATGAGTCCAAATGCAAGCTGAAGCAACAAATAGCTTTTTCTGTTGTTATGTTCCCAGCATTGGGTATTCAGAGGTACAATGCTCTTGCACATGAGAGCTCTGTTTAGGTATCATGATGAATAGCCATTGTTAGACCTCAGCAAGGAAGCAAGTCCATATGGCGAAAGCATGCTTAACTCAATGATATTGTTTTAGAAAAGGGGTGGGGAATTCTCAGGCTCAGAGGCTGAGTATGGCCTTCCAGAACTATCCCCCAGGTCACACCTCTCACTGACCTCCCCACAATTCCCCCCAGGTGTTTTTGCATGGCTGGAATGTGTTATTGAACCCCAAAAATGCCTTCTGCTAGTCAGGATGAAGGGTAAAGAGGGCAGATGAGTGCAGGAACTAGCCTAATGTACAAATGTAATATTTACATCTGTTGACCCACCCACCCCACATATGGTCCTCAGAAGGTTGCCCAGAAAGGAATATGGCCCTTCAGTTTAAAAAAAAGGTTTCCCGTCCCTGCCTTGCAGAATATCAGCAAGCAACTCCAAAGAATTTCATTTTTCCACCTTCAGTTTCTGACCACTTTAGAAAACTGAGCCTAAACATATGCCATCTTTCGTTTCAAGCTCTCTGTCAATCATCAAAATATATTTCTGCAACACTGCTTTGTTTTCGACTTCTGCTTTACAACTTTGGTTTTCTTATTGATTGTTATGCATTTGTGTGCAGTATTACCTCTCCCCCAATAAAACAGATTCTATTATTCAGCTGCTTTTGACTCACCTCCAGTGCCCAGGACCTTGAGTAGTTCAAAATTCTCCATGCCAACTTTCTCTTCATGGCCTGTCAAGTTTGCTGTTGAGGGGAAATCCAAAAACATACACTTTTCAGATGGAAAGAACAAGGTAGAGCTGGGTTTGTGTGGAAGGAGAGGCTGAACATCAGGGAGACCTCCAAAACCCCTTTCCTTACATTCCAGCTTTCCATTAAAAATGAAAAGGATAAAGAGCAACAGTGCAAACTTAACCTTGTCTACTCAGAAGTAAGTCCTATTCAATTCAGTAGGGTGCACTCCCAAGTAAGTGGGGTTAAGATTACAGCCTAAAAGCCCAGTCCAACTAACACTGGTCATGATTTGATTCCCATTGAAACTAATGGAACAAGTTCATTGCCAACCTCCTTGCTTTCGGTGGGATCCACATCATAAACCTATACAGTACATGTTTACTCGAAGGAAAGCCCTGCTGAGTTCAATGGGACTTACTCCCAGGTAAGTGCAGAAAGATTGCAAGCTTAGGACTGGATCCAGTGTTGCATTGGTCCTAATCAAAGACCCAGTGAAATTAACTAACATGACTGAGGTCCATTCATTTCAATGGATGGACTTATGCGACACCACCCCTAGTCGTCACAAACTTTACTTGGATTGGGGTCCACATATTTTACTTAATGGAGATAGAAGGGCCAGGCATGGGGGTGGGCTGTGTGAGCCATAATCTTCTCATTTACTCATAAAGAAGTTAAATTTGATTCTGCCTTCTGGCATTCTGGGGCCTATTGCTATTACAAGTATTAATAATAAATATAATATTATTAGATACTATATCTTAACCAGCCTTCAGCATATGGTCCTAGGGCAGGTTACAGCAATGTACCATTACAATACTGAAATAAGCTAAAACAATTTACGTTCAGAAGATTTACAGTGTTACAAGAGACTGGTGCTTATTATTTTTGGAACAGTATTGAAGTGATTTAAGAGGAATGAAATAACTTTTAAATTAAACATGCTGGCCCGTTTTTTAATGAAGGTGGTCACTATTTATGTATGTATGTATGTATTTATGTATTTATTTATTTATTTAACAACTTTCTAGAAAAGAAAATTAGAAAAACTGACAGAAAGCATTTACCCTGGGTATATATTATAGTGTGTTGAAAAAATACCTTGGGTTGTATCCAATGTTAGTCCTGCTCGGAGCAGACACATTGAAATGAATGTACCCGGCTAACTTCAGCCTACTATTTTCAATAGGTCTACTCTTGAGTGGAATTTAGCTGGATACGGCCCTTCGGGTCTTGCGAATGATGCGTTTTGCTACACCCGTTTTCCCGAGTGTCTACACTTAGGCCCAACCACCAGGACCCACCACAAAATCTCTGGCTATGGGGCACGGGGGCGGGCATTGTGCCAATGGTGCTGAGCCACTTCTGGCCCTCCTTCTCCTCATGGCACACTCCCTTTGCTCTCGCACGGCACCCGTCCCCACCCTCTTCCCTGGGGTTCTCGGGTGCACAGGGGAGGAGGCCCCATTTCCGGCCTATGAGTCACAACTTGGCCAACTCTGAGAGGGGGGAAAAAACGGGCCCGCACTTGCCCACAGGAACACCTAGCCCAAGAAGGCCTGCCACAAAAACGCAGCCACTACAAAACACCCTCTGTGGGGCTGCCGCCCGGTGGCTTATAGCTTACAGTGGTACCTCGGGTTACATACGCTTCAGGTTACAGACTCCGCTAACCCAGAAATAGTGCTTCAGGTTAAGAACTTTGCTTCAGGATGAGAACAGAAATTGTGCTCCGGCGGCATGGCAGCAGCAGGAGGCCCCATTAGCTAAAGTGGAGCTTCAGGTTAAGAACAGTTTCAGGTTAAGTACGGACCTCCGGAACCAATTAAGTACTTAACCCGAGGTACCACTGTACAGTGTTTTCTAATTTATTGCTAATTGCACATTTATGGCCACATCTTCACTTTAAAACAGGGTGCTGAAGGGAATAGTTCCCAGGAATATTTGGGGGAAAGCCATGACAGTTGCTGTGGAATCCTGGTGCTTTAAATACATGTGGCTGTGACTTATACATGGGTATCAATATTTTCTTAGTCTTATATGTCATGCTTTAAAAAGCTGTGTGTGTGTGTGTGTGTGTGTGTGTGTGTGTGTGTGTTTGCCTTTAATTGTTACCCTCCTTATTTTCATCGCCTCGCAAATAGCTAGTTTTGTTTTATTTATTGGCTAAAAGCATCTCACTAAATAAGAGACCCAAGTCTCTTGAGTGCATTTAAAATACAGTTGTCTCCCCATAGGTCTCCTTAAGAACCTGCTTTTAATGCCAGCAGCCTCAGCTCTGTTACCCTGGTGGGAGGAAGGGTGGGCTATAAGCTGAAATAGTAACAACAACAACATATGCCACAACAGTAACATTCACTTTGAGCATGTGCAGAGTACAGCTGCCATCAAGGAGTTTCTAGCAAATACAG
This sequence comes from Podarcis melisellensis, assembly GCF_964234715.1. Lineage (NCBI taxonomy): Eukaryota > Metazoa > Chordata > Lepidosauria > Squamata > Lacertidae > Podarcis > Podarcis melisellensis. The sequence continues at coordinate 11,885,822 of NC_138533.1, forward strand.
TTTGCAAGCAGACAGGTCCCCTGTTTTCCTGTTATATAAAGCTCCCTCTCTCTCTCTCTCTCTCTTTTTTTACGAGAAAATATTCAGGGGAAGATCAGGTGCTGTACAAATCGCCTTGCTGGATCAGACCAAAGTCCATCTAATCTGGCATTCTGTCTGCAAGAGAGGCTTCTGGGAAACTCAGCAGCAAGGCATGAAAGTATACCGCCTTCCTCACAAGCAAGGCCTGCTCTCTGTTCTCAGCATCTAGTATAGTACTTCTCAACATGGAAGTTCCACATTTGAGTCAACACCTTTGCCCAACCAGGTGCCCACCAAATATTTCGGACTACAGCTGTACTAGCTGGGACTGATGGGCGTTGTAGTCCAAAGAGTCTGGAGAGCATCAAATTGGCAAAAGCTGCTATATGCGGCAGCTAGACTGGTGACTGGGGGCGGCCGCCGAGACCATATAACACCGGTCTTGAAAGACCTACATTGGCTCCCAGTACGTTTCCGAGCACAATTCAAAGTGTTGGTGCTGACCTTTAAAGCCCTAAACAGCCTCGGTCCAGTATACCTGAAGGAGCGTCTCCACCCCCATCATTCTGCCTGGACGCTGAGGTCCAGCGCCGAGGGCCTTCTGGCGGTTCCCTCATTGCGAGAAGCAAAGCTACAGGGAACCAGGCAGAGGGCCTTCTCGGTAGTGGCGCCCGCCCTGTGGAACGCCCTTCCAGCAGATGTCAAAGTGATAAACAACTACCTGACATTCAGAAGACATCTTAAGGCAGCCCTGTTCAGGGAAGTTTTTAACGTGTGATATTTTTGGTTTCTATGGAAGCCGCCCAGAGTGGCTGGGGAGGCCCAGCCAGATGGGCGGGGTATAAATAATAAATTATTATTATTATTATTATTATTAGACAACTCCACTTTAAAACCCACCTGGCTTGCCCTAAACTGGGGTGCATGGAGGAGGAGGGAGGGCAGCAGTTAACTATAGCTTACGCTGCCTGGTGCAGTTACCTGTATATGACTGAGATACTGTATTCAAGTGCATTTGAAGGAGAAACGAGAGGGGATGGAGTGCATTTCAGGTCATGCATAAGGAAGTGACATGGCCCAACAGACAGTCAGATTGAGCAACTCCTAACCTTCGCTCAAATTAAGACATTTGCCCCAGCCTGGCATGCAAGGTACAGTTAGGATGCTGCTGCCAGACTCTCACATTCTGCTTCTCATATGCCAAAAGGATTGAGAAACATGTGCCTCTTGTGTGCGGTGTGTGTAAATCAGGCGTGGGGAACCCTTGGCCCATCCAATGTCCATAGAATCATAGAATTGTACTACAACTCCCATCCGCCCTAGCAAGTATTGCCAATGGCAAGGAATGGTGGGAGTTGAAATTCAGCCACATCTGGGGTAAACAGCCAAGGTTCCCCACAATTGATGTAAACGGTTTTTGGTCTGTCAGGGTCTCTGTCTCTCATCTGAACAGAAAAAAAGTTTTACACACAAACACACACACACAAAATTACTCCAAGAGTGGTATCGGATACCATGTTTTATTTATGCCAAGGCTCAACCTTTCTTTTCTTTTTTTTAATGGTGGGGGCTTTGCCCTGGGATTATGCAAATCAACAAACGAAAGTACCTCTGACAGAGGTGCTACAGAACCTGTGTCCCTCCCCCAAGATGCTGTTGGACTGCAACTTCCATCATCCCTGACCACTGACCATGCTGGGGGGGGGGTTGATAGGAGTTGGGGCCCAACCACATCTGCGGGACTCAGAGCTGTCCCACCCTTGCCTTAAGAGCAAAGACCTTTGCCTCATCATCACCACAGCACCCACCAACACAAAGTTGTATCTGGAAGTGAAAGGTCAAGATGTTTGGATCAGAAATGGTGGCTTCCCTGCAAGTTTGCATGCAATCATTGGTACCAACTACCTTTTATTATTCGCTATTTCCCCACCCCTCTTTAAATGGAGGATGCACGGATGCTGAAGATGGCCAGATCGTTTGAAGAGCCCCTCTCTTGCAGGGAGCCTACTTTTTTTTCAGTGGGGGAGAGGAGGAGATGGAGCAGATCTCTTACTCCAGACAGCCTTCGCCAGTACACTGTTCTCACAAACACACACACACCACTTCCCACCACCCACCTGCCAACCGCCTCCAGCCGCCCCTACGGCTCCCTCCCCTTGCCCCCACCTGCCAATCCAGGCGGGGGCGGGCTGGTGATTCAGCAACACCCACCCCCACTCCAGCTGGGTCGGGAGGCGGGGCGTGCATAAATTAGGGGCGGAGCTCCGCCACTTTGAAAGATAACACTCTCCCAGGCCCTCGGGTGGGATAGGAAAGGGTTCTCTTTCTCGACTCCCGACGTCTCTCCGCAACCCCAGGCGGGTCTAAGCGTTGCCCAATCGCGCCCTCTGTCTCTCGGCAAAGGTCTCCGGGCACAGCCGAGCCGGGATATCCGCTCTCTTTGCAAAGCTGGCTGTTTTAGCAAGGGCAGAAAGCAACTGGTGTCTCTCCTCCTCCTCCTCCTGCGCCCAGGTCACGTTTATCCGCCCTCCCCGAAATCCTGTGCATCACCGCCAAGATGACTCTCGCTCTCCTCCCTTCCACCGACCCAGTTTATGCACCGAGATCTGCAGTCACCCCCAATCTCCTTTATCAGGGACGAGAAGCGGGACCTGCGTGCCGTTGTCCCCACCGCGGACAAAACCCCTATTCCAGTTTACGCGCTCCAGTTCGATCTCACTCCAAATATGAACGCCGCGCACTCCCGATCGTGTTTACACACCGCGATCGGCGCCCATAAGAAGCCGTGCAACCAGCAGACACCCCCCACCTCCTTGTCTCTCAACGTGCGCCTTCCTCGGATCAGGTCGATACGCCCCCCGATGCGTTGTTCCCTGCGCTCCAGCAGCGCCCTCTCCTCCACGCGCCTCCAACCGGGTCCTGAGCCGAAACCCAAGGTCCCACCCCGCCGCCGCCACTACGGTGCGCCCTGAGGGGTCATCTTGTCATTCCCGGAGGAGGAGGAGGCGCCGCCTGGAGGGTCGGGCGTCCTCCTGACCCCCTTCCGCAGATTCTCATCTGCGGGACCCTCAGCGAGCCAACCCCAGCCCCTACCCCGCGCGCCCCGCCGGAGATCCCATCCCGGGGCGCCCGGGCCAGCGGCTCCACGTCTCCAAGGACCGCCCGCGCGCGCGCCAAGGGGGACCCACCCAGCTGCCCCCTCCCTCCACACACACATGCCCGGCTCTCCTCCCCCTCGATCGCCTGGTTACCGTCAGTGAGAGGCAGCTCCACCATCTCCTCCTCGGCTCCGCCGTCCCCCATGGCCAGGCCGGCTTCTCCTTGCTCCCTTCCTTGCCCTCCTCTCGCGCTCTCCTCCTCCTCCTTCCTCCGCTTTGGTTACATGGTGCGGGCCCTGCGCTTCCTGGTGCAGCAAGCAGCCCGCCGCCGCCGCTGCCTCCGCCGCCTCCAGGCCTGACTCAAGCGGCAGGAATGTGACAGCAAGCAAGAGGAGGAGGAAAAAGCCCAGGGAAATCAGGGGACCCGCCCCAGGGAGGGACAGGGGACCCCCTTCCTGCTTAACGCGCCCCCTGCCCGAAGTTCCGTGTCACCCCCGTGCCTGGATTCCCACCACACACGCACACACGCTCGGACTTCCTGCGGGGCCCGTCTCGGCCAATCCCAGGGACGCGCTGCTTCTTGGGGAGGCGCGCGGTGTTTTTTCTCGCTGTCCAGCGCCTTGCACCCCTGCAGGAGTGCGATTGCTCCCGGGGATCTTCGCCACCTAAGTTTTACTCTGAGTAGACGCATTGGAATGAATGGGTCCAAATTAGGGGCCGTACCTGCAGCCAATGCTCGTCCTACAGACCCATTAGAGTGACTACTGGGCTCCCTTAGAACCCTTAATTTCAGTGGGGCTACTGGAGAAAAACTTAGATGCAATATTTAGGTATGTCCATTTGTTTCAATGGGTCACAGGACTCCTCCAGAATAGATAGATGGATAGATAGATGATAGAACATTGTGCAAGTGAATTATTGGTGTGGTGTAGAGGTTAGGAGGGTTTAAATCCCTGCTCAGCCACAGTGGCATAGCGTGGGTTGTCAGCACCCGGGGTAAGGCAAGTAATTTGTGCCCCCTAACCTGTGGATTTGCACCCCCTAACCCATGGATTTGCGCCCCCTAACCCTAACCCCCAGATGTTGTGCCCGGTGCGGCCGGCCCCCCATGCACCCCCCACGCTACGCCACTGTTCAGCCATGAAGCTCACTGGATGACCTTGGTAGCCAGTCACTGCCTCTCAGCCTAACCTACCTCACAGGGTTGCTGTGAGGATGAAATGGGGAGGGAAAGAACCATGTTGGAGGAACGGTAGAAATAAAAATGTGATAGTTAAATAAATAAATGGGGAGGTTACACATGGCACATGGAAATGATGGTATGGTGACTCTGCACAGGACCCAGAATATGGGAAGCACGATAATAAGCCTGCTACATGGAGATTGGCATAACTCTATTTATATATTATTTTGGAATTTATTTAATTCTTTATTTATTAAACATGCATACCGTCCTTCATCCGAAGATCACAGGGGGGGGTTCAGAGCATAAAAGTGGGAACACAAAATAAATAATAAAACAAACAAATCAATAAATCGCTCCCAGATTCTGCTGTGGATTCTGCTAAGTGGACTCTGCCAGTTTCCCAAGGTCTCCCTTGTGGATTGTTGGGATGGGAGATGGGAATCAGCCTGGGCAGGTCAGCTTACTCACAAAAACTTTTTTTTTTTTGGTCACAATTGAGTAGAATGTTTTTGTTCCATCTTTGATTTTTTTGTTTGTTTATTGCACTTATATTCCATCTTTTGCTCCAAGAAGCTTAATGTGGCACACACGGTTCTCCCCACCCCCCATGTAAGTAAAACCTCTAAGTGGCTTACAAAAAAACAATAAAATATACAATAAAATTTAAGAACAATACATTAAAAAAAATCAAAATGCAATTAAAGCCAGCAGTTAAGCTAAAATGACAGGTTAAAACCTATGCCAGTTTTTGTCTGAGTGCAGGCTTGTCTAAACAAAAAAAGATTTTAGCAGCCTCGGAAAACATTTTGTACAGTGAAAGCCAAGATGATCTATATAGCCCAAATGTCAAGTGGCGGCGAGGTCCGGAGGGTAAGTGTCACCGCGCTAAAATATTTCTTCCTTACAAGTGTAAAACAAATACTATGTGGCCCTTTTAATAGTGCCAATTCTGCAAAATCAAAGTGGTCAATGAGGCATATCTGGGGCAAGGTGTTGCCTGGTGCAAGATGCACAGAGCATTGGCTGGAATGGACAGAGAGGGATGGTGGAACAATCGTTAGGCTAGCTTGATTGTGTCAGCCGTAGCATTTTAAAACAGGAAGGAAGGGATTGTGCAAGGAAAGAGAAAAATCGGCAACTAGGCCATGAAATAGCCTGTCTTTGGCCTCTGCTGGTAGGAAATCAAAACTATGCTAAGGGGGGAGAGCTAGTGGAGTGTAGGAACTTAAAGCAGACGTTGCAGAAGTGGCTAGTGTATGTGTGTTTTGGAAGTGCTGCACACCCAGTTTGCATCCTCACTGGGAACCAGATTTATTTGAAGCTCGCACCTCTCCCAGTTATGCTGTACAGTGGTACCTCAGGTTAAGTACTTAATTTGTTCTTGAGGTCTGTTCTTAACCTGAAACGGTTCTTAACCTGAAGCACCATTTTAGCTAATGGGGCCTCCTGCTGCTGCCACGCCGCCGGAGCACAATTTCTGTTCTCATCCTGAAGCAAAGTTCTTAACCTGAAGCACTATTTCTGGGTTAGCGGAGTCTGTAACCTGAAGTGTATGTAACCTGAAGCGTATGTAACCCGAGGTACCACTGTATTGTTTTTAACACTCAATTGGGAGCCGCCTAGAGTGGCCGGGAAAACTCAGCCAGATGGGGGGTAATAACAACAACAACAACAACAATAACAATAATATTTTGCCTATGATAGCGGTGGCTGCAGCTTCTTTGGTCTGGTGGGGCCGAAGGCAGGGGAGCCCAACAGTAGGTGGCGCCAGAGCCAGTTACAGGCAGAGACAGAACCATGGGATTTGTAGAACTGGAAGGGACCACAAGGGTCAATGTGGGGCTCAAACCCGTGTCCCTGAAATTAAGTCTCCACATGCTCTACCAACTGAGCTATAGATGGCTCAGTGTCTAGTTTTGCCGCTATCCTCCCCACTCCCTGCTCAGTTTTACAAGGGGCAACATGGAGGTCTAGGGAGAGAAGACAAGAGCCTGTGCCACGCCCTGGACTAGATGTAAGAAGAAAGGGAAGTTGGGGGCTAAGTAAGGGCAGCTCAGGTTGGTGGGGTGCAAGCTTAAAACTGTGTACCTAGGTAGATAGATCAGGATCTACTGCAGTGGAGATGAGGGTATATGGGGCACTGCCCCACCACTGTCTGCCGTTAGCTATCCCCTCCCTCCCCCCTCCCGGCTGCCTTCTTTCTTGCAGTCAATCCAGTGGGTGGTCCTGCCTGGCAGCTTCCTCCTCTGTAGTCTCAGTACTGCCCCATGTAGAACTCACCAGAGAGGGGGAGGAGGATGGGGGCAAAACTAGGATTATTTGGTTCTGCCTGTCATTGGCTCTAAAGGATGCGGGTGGTGCTGTGGGTTAAACCACAGAGCCTAGGACTTCAGAAGGTCAGCAGTTCAAATCCCCGCGACGGGGTGAACTCCTGTTGCTCGGTCCCTGCTCCTGTCAACCTAGCAGTTCGAAAGCACATCAAAGCGCAAGTAGATAAATAGGTACCGCTCTGGCGGGAAGGTAAACAGCGTTTCCATGCGCTGCTCTGGTTCACCAGAAGCGTCTTTGTCATGCTGGCCACATGACCCAGAAGCTGTACGCCGGCTCCCTCGGCCAATAAAGCGAGATGAGCGCCGCAACCCCAGAGTCGGCCACGACTGGACCTAATGGTCAGGGGTCCCTTTACCTTTACCTATCATTGGCTCTGGTGCCCCCTGCTGTTGGCGTTGCCTTCCACACCACCAGACTCGATGAGCACCAGCCCAGACTGATCTCTGGGTTATGTGCCACAGGTCAGGAAGGGCTTCCAACTCTCAGTTGTTTTAAAAGCACATTTTACCTTTATACAGTAGGCTAGTTTCTATACATACTCTCTCACACACACCATTTCTATCCTCTCCATGCAGGAAAGCAAGAAGCATTAGCAAATGTTCAAGGACACATTCCTGCCAAGCTGATTTGCAGCAGCCATCCAGGATTTTCAACTGGATTCCCCCCCCCCCCCGACTGACCTGAAGATGCCAGGGACTGAGACTGGGACCTTCTGCATGCAAAACAGATGCTCTGCCACTGAGCTACGGGCATTCCCTGAAGACATGGAAACATAGGAACAGCTCTTCCCTGTCGAAGTGATATAATGCTACTTTAAATGTGAAGCGTAGAAGGGACATCAGCCAAGGTGTTATGTCAACAAAGGCAAAATACGTTGGCACCTTTGTGAGCTCCTCTCCCATTCCCTGGCAGTAAAAAGGCACTACTAATAATAAATAACAGTTTGCTGCTCTTTCGTGGCACGCTAAACCAGCCTCCTCAATCTCCCAAATGCTTGGGCCAGCCCTGCTTCTTTTGTGGGAAAATGATCTCACGCACCTCCTGCAACGTCATGGTGCTAAACCAATGTGATGTCCTGTGCTGTTCACATTCCACTCCCAGAAAGACTGGATTGATAAATAACCATAAACTTTATTTTTAAATACATTACTTAACTGCAACAATTCGGGCCCATCACCCTTCATACATATTACATACATCTATGGTTGCAGATGCTCAGGCTCAGCCCCTCCCCACACCTGCTGTTCAAACTGGGTCACCTTCTTTAGAGGGTATTACATCACTTGCTTCAAAATGCAGCGATCCAGTAGCCCTGCTGCAGTTGAGGGGAGGGAGAGTGCTCCTGCTCATCTGGCTGAGTGGGGACCTGGATGTCTGCCCCAAAGTCCTGTCCTGACAGCCCCACTGCCCATAGGCATCTGTGCACCCACCAAAATGACACCCTGGGCTTTGCGTTCATTTAATGCCTCCTCGTCGTTCCAATAGGATGTTCACATCTGTTCAGGTTTGGAGAATCTGAGAGGGTGAGCCCTCTTCCTCCACAACATCACGATGGACGCTCGGGGGTTTGTTCCTCCTCACCCAGTGGCGGTCCTGAGAAAACCAAAACAGAAAACACACAATGAATTGCAGAAGCTTTGTGGGGCAATGGGTCTGTCCGTCTGGCTGTTAACCAGAAGGTTGGTGGTTTGAGCCCACACAGGGATGGCTGTGAGCAAGATTCCCTTCCAACTCTACAGTTCTAGGATTCTGTGAAAATATTTATTACAGCCTCGTATCCTTTTTTCTTTTCTTGCTTTGATCTCTTCTTTTTCTCCTTTATTGTTGTTATTATTATTGCTTTTTGTGTATCAGAAAATCTATCTAGCTTATCATTTTGATCCCCACCCCCTGCTCTAGGGTGCAGGGGCCTAATTTTGGTAAAGAATAAGAATTTATTTGTTATGAGCATCTCCTAACATTCAGAAAACAGCAGTTGTGAAGGAACCACAAATTTATTTGCCATAGGACCTGCTTTTCATGCTGGAGGTCCTAGGTTCCACCACCAGCACCACCACTTAAAAGGATCCGGGCCTTTCCAGATTGTCACTATTCCCAAGTGAGAGATTCCATCACCTAACAGCGAATTCAGGTTACGGAACCAAAGCTGATTTGGAGGTCCTGAGCAAAAATAAGGCCCACTTCCCCAAAAGGGGACCTACCCATCCCTTTGCATAGGCTCTTCCATGGGCATAGCCAATATATTTTTTTGGGGGGGGGAAGGTTTTGTATTGTTTTAGGAGGCAGGTGCCCCCTGCCCCCCCAGGCTATGACCACGGGCTCTCCCCACCCCATCTCTCATCTCACCTCTCTCCTTGTCGCTCTTGGAAGTCTGGCTCGGAACTTCCCACTCTGCTGCCGCTTCTTCAACGGAACCCCCCAGCATTCCAAGACGGCGCTGGCGGAAGCGCTGGCGAGGGGTGTCCTGCTCTTCTCCTGGGCATTCCACCGCAGGCAGCCGTGAGCTCAGCCTATGGCGGCGGAAGGGCGTCTGTTGGCCATCCAAAACACTGAGGGTGCTGCTTGCTTTGCGGAGAGGGGCTGGTGAGCTGGGGGTGCTGGAAACTTTGAGGGCAGTGGGGTTAAGAGGAGAAAAGAGGCAAGTCAGGAGACAGCAGAGCTGGGCAGGTGGTGCCCGAGACAGAGAAGCCCCAAACCTCTCTGCAAGGCTCCATAATTAAAAACAATTTGATTACTCACCCACCCTTCACAAGAAATTGAAATACAACACTAAAAGGCTTTTTAAAAACAACATTAAACACTTTGCTCCACAAATAAATCCTGCATCAAGAAAACTCTACAGCCTTGTTTACATTATGCCAATCTGTATGTTTTGTTAATCTGCATCATTTATTCTGCATTTCATATGATTTATTTTAAATTTTATTTAAATATTCATAAACTGCACTCCTATATAAAATTTCACAAGGCGGCATATGGACTAAAAGCATAGTATTACAATAAAAAAGGTCAAGAATTATTTATTTATTTAATTGCCGTAAAGGAGGAGGACGAAAACTCTTAGCTTCCTGGGCTAGAAACTTGCACCGTCTGTTTAAAATAACTGAAAGCTACAATTTTGGGGAGAGTGAATTCTGATCACAACATAAAATTCCATGCTTGTGCGGTTATGATCCTGGAATAAAAGCATCTCTGTTTGTGGTCCTAATTTCTTTCTTCCATTCATTTATTGCCCTTTGGTGTAAAAACATCGCCAGGAGAGCATACACAATTATAAAAAGGAAACAAAAATACCTTAAAACAGGCACAGGAAACCTGTGGGCCCTCCAGGTGTTGCTGGACTCCAGCTCCCACCAGCCCCAGCCAACATGGCAAATGTCAGGGATGCTTGGAGTTGTCGTCCAACACCATTCTAGAGCAGGAGGGGAGATCTTTTTCAGCCTGAAGGCTGTATTCCCTTCCAGCAACCTGTTTGGAGTGGTGGGGGTCATGCCAGTGGTGTTTGGGGCCAAAATCAAAAGTGGGGAGAGCAATAGATGTCAATCTTCCTTTAATACATTAGGTTGCTTTACACACACACACACACACACATCCACACACCCTTCTGTGTCCTCCAGCCAGGCAAGCAGTAAGCCTTATCAGAGTTCAAGGATACATTCCAGCCAGGCAAAACCATTCAAGGAGGGTTGTGGCCTGGAGAGAGTTGTTGAGAGCCAGACAGAGAGGCCTGGAGGGCTGTGTTTGGCCCCTGGGACTGAGGTTCCCCCTCCCTGGTTCCAGAGAGCCACCACTTCTGCCCCCATGCCTTCCAATATACTAGGGAAAGCCAAGAGTGAAAACCTCTCCACTGCCCCTGCCACGGCTTTCTCCTCCCTTCCTTCACCTGTCCCATCAGGCCCACGTCCTTCCTGCCCTGTTAGGCTCTCGCTGCTCCCGGCCCCCTCAGCCATGGGGCGCAGCTGCTCATGGGGGGCTTCCCGTCGGTGTTTCACCAGTTTCCGTATTTTCTCAGCAATCCAGTTACTCTTCCTGTGAGGTAAAAAGCGGGTGAGATGAAAGAGTTGCGAAGAGGAAAGGAAAAGGGAAGCTAAATGATGGGGTGTTCTGGACAGTTAACAGGAAGGACCTTCTACACTCAGTGCATCCCTGGACTACGGAACTGGCTCTCTCAAGAAGTGGTAAGTGACATTTACTGGATGACTTTAAAATACAGCTACGTCTACTAGTCATGATAGCTATATTATCTCTGGCATCATCAGAAGCTGTATCAGAGCTCCACAAGATTATCCTTAGAATAAGAGAGTATAAAGAATGGCCCTGTTTTAATCTGGTACATGTTGGGAGGGTGAAGAATTAGCCAACTGGAGCATGCTTGTCACAAGCTCTGCTAGTGATACAAGAAAACATTGGGGTTAGCTTTTACAGCCCAACTCCCCATCAAGGGACCCAGTATCATTGTAGGTCAGAGAAGAAAGAGTAGAGGCAAGAACCAACTGAAAAATGCAAGGCTGATCTTTATTTTCTGTTGAAATAGAGTCCCCCCCACCACCCTGCCTTGAAAGGAGGCGAGAATCCAGAACAAAGTATGTGGCAACTTTTAAAGACGTTAGAAATTACCCAACCCTCAGCCTAAAACCACTCAAAAGCATCATACGAGTGTCATAGAAAGAGGCGGGTCTACAAAAGAAATTTGTGTCACTTGTCTCCTGTCTGTCAAGACACCTGATAATGCTTGCTGATTGCCTTTTCCTAGCCAGCCCAGCCCATTCTTTTGAAATGGTAAATATCTCAGTTCTTGAATCCATTGCCACAGGCCTACCCATTCTAGTGATAAGTTTATCTATTTGAAGGATTTGTAGGATTTTTAAGTGAAAAGAACTATTGGGAAATGTTTTTCCAAGATACTTCCTTCTACTCCATAGAAAATATTTGGGTTCATTAAGAGTCAAGATGGCTTAAATAAAGTATCTATTTCCCCCGGAAATATTTCCTAATTTTTGAAGGGTGAAGGATTCATTTTCTGTATGTGGGATGGGGGGGTGTCCGCTATGTGTGCACCTTAAAAATTTGTGTAACACTAGGATTTAGAACAGAAGATTGGGGAACCTGTCAATCCCTCCAGATGCTGATAGAACTGCCATCATGCCTGACCATTAGCTGTGCTGGAGGGGGCTGATGCATTAAGGGTTCTTATGAAGACCCCGGGGACTACAAGTTGCCAAATTATTCTTGGACGTACTTGCCACGAGGAAGTGCTGGCTCCAGCACCCGGTACTGGTCCATGATCTTCTCCACCAGCTTCTGCTTCTCCCGACGCAGCTCGCCCAGTTTGTCTCTAAGGAGGAAACCGAGTGGGATTTAATGCCAAGGTCCTCCAGGCTGCAGAGCATGCTGGAGGTGTTCAGGACAGCGCAGAAAACATCAGAGGAGGCCCTTATGGAGTTCTTGTCTTGGATGTGCAGGCATCTGCTAGAGCCACACAGCTATCAGCTACCCGATGTCACACACTTGCATCTGGCACTCAATTTAATCAGCACTGAAGGGCAACCCCCACTTGCAAAGAAACAATCAGGAACAACTCTAAGGGCTGTTCTTTTGCAGCGACACTTTTAAATGACAAACGTGGAGGAAAATGGTCTTGTGGACTAAATCAGGACCCCTGGTGGGCCAAATCTGGCCATTGGCCTATTGGTTTCCCATGCCTGCTTGGCAGATTGAATTTATTCATCAACTGATCAGCTACTATTCCTTTAATCAATAACTACCGTAGCTTTAGGTCTATTTCCACTTGTTTTAGTGTCATGCATTAATTCGGCCTGTGGGCAAGAGGTTCCCCACAGATTTCATTCATACATCAATCAATCAGCTACAATTTATTTATTCTACTTAGCATCTGTCTCTACTTGTTTCACAGGTGGGTTGTCTCCCACTCACAGGTACTGGCGCTGCTCCTCTTGGAAATGCTCCCGGCTCTCCATGCTGTGCTCCAGCAGGCGTCTGTTCTCCCTGCTTAGCACCTGAATCTCTTGAAGAAGGTGTCGGTTCTCCTCCTCCTGGTTCCCTTTCAGCTGGGCCAGCAGCTACGGGTTGTGGGAGGCGGGGAGAAAGAGTGTCCCATTAACGGGTGGAATTAACACCCACCTGTTAACAAACACACAATGCACGACACCCCGCATGCTCCCAACTCCACAAGCTGACTCAACTTGCTACGCTGGCACAGGGATTCTGCTGAAAAGGGAACCGCTGCATTCAGGGCTCCCCTTCTCTCCTGTCATGTGTGAGGATGCTCACCTTTGTCGTGATGTCAGCACGCCATACAATTTCCTTGCCTCAGCTAGGAATGATGTGATGCAGGAGCGCACCATGCGATGACAATGTGGGGGGTTTCTACACTATTGAGGTGTGAACATGTCCTCTCCTTCTCTCCATGTCTTTATTAAGGTAAAGGGACCCCTGACCATTAGGTCCAGTTGTGACCGACTCGGGTTGCAGAGCTCATCTCGCTTTATTGGTCGAGGGAGCCGGCGTTTGTCCGCAGACAGCTTCCGGGTCATGTGGCCAGCATGACTAAGCCGCTTCTGGCAAACTAGAGCAGCGCACGGAAACGCTGTTTACCTTCCCGCTGGAGCAGTATCTATTTATCTACTTGCACTTTGATGTGCTTTCGAACTGCTAGGTTGGCAGGAGCTGGGACTGAGCAACGGGAACTCACCCCGTCGTGGGGATTCAAACCGCCAACCTTCTGATCGGCAAGTCCTAGGCTCTCTGGTTTAACCCACAGCGCCACCCTCATCCCATGTCTTTATTAGCAGTATCCATATTGGATGTAAGCCCTCAAAAACCTAAATATTCAGACACATGCAATTTCATGTGGCCATCCAGACCCCTTGCAACTAGGCCCAGAGGCAAATTTAGGGCAGTGTGACCAGTTCCACTGCACTGGGCGCTGAACCCAGGGGGCGTTGCAGGGCATTGCAACTATGACATAGTTAACTGGGCAGAATGGAAGGCAATGGGGGTGCCGAATTTTGGCCTTGAATTTGAAAGACCAAAGCCTGCCCCTGCTAGTCCACGCCCACTCTGCAGGCCACCCCCCTTGCTGGTTCTGTTCTGCTCCTTCCTCAGTTTCATTTTTGTCTGCCTGGAATGTGCTCTTGCACTGTGACAATGCTTCTTGCTTGCCTATCTGCACGGAGGCTGGAGAGATGGGTGGCTGTAGAAACTGCTGACTTCTGCATGGCTGGAATTGAGGCTACTGTACAAAGGGCAATAGCCCCGTCCATTAGTCCACCCACGTTTGCCCCAGCCCCACCCACACTGGGAATTCTAAGAAACCCCTAAATCAGTGAAGTTTTGAAAGGTTCAGTCCTCCATCTTGATTCAAAATGGCACCCACCCAGCTGTATCCAAACACAGGAAAACCTGTTCCTTGATTTCAGAAACCATCATTTGAGATTTGGTTATGATCTAAGAGGTGTCCAAATGCAGAGAATGAACTACTTTGGAATAGAGGCATTCCCTCCTGTGGGTAAGACATTGGGGGATTGCCTCTTTTTAAGAAGATGCTGGCTGCAACATATGCCTGCTTCACGTGAAAGTAGCAAAAGGTATTCCCACATATTATAACCAGCATTCTCAGTGGTTAGAGCCAACAAACAGCTTTCCCACTTGATCTGCTGCAGACATGGACTAGGCCAGAAGATGTGTGTGATGTATAAGGGGATGGGGAGTGAATCCTTACTTCACACTGGGTGCTCAGGCGCCCTAGCGCTGTGTCCAGTTGCTGGTTCTGCTCCTTCAGGGCGTTGCTCTCAGCCTCCAGCCTCGCATGCTCCAGCTGTAGGCTGGTCACCCGGTTCTTCATTCCTTGGAGCTCTCCCTGGAGGTCATCCCGTTCACGTTCTGTCTGGCCCAATGCCTGCTTCACCCTGGGGAATCATAGAATCATGCAATTGTAGAGTTAGAAGAGACCCCAAGGGTCATCTAGTCCAACCCCCTGCAATGAAGGACTCTTTTGCCCTACGTGGGGCTTGAACCCACCACCCTGAGATTGAGTCTCATGCTCTACCAACTGAGCTATCCCAGAGTAGATGGCTGGGAGTGTCACAGAGCGCGTGCCGTGTACAAAGGAGGTCCTTGTCCCCTTGGCCTATCCAGTGGTGGGGAAACTCAGGTCTGGGGGCCAAATGTGGCCACCCAGGCCTCTCTATCTGGCCCTTGGAACTCTCCCCAGGCCACGGCCTGTGCTGGCCCCGCTTCCCACCTTCCATGAGTGTTTTTGCCTGCCTGGAATGTGTCCTTGAACTCTAATAATGCTCCTGTCTCTCCTAGATGGAAGACAAAAAGGAATGTGAGAAAGTAACAGTAAAATTTACATCCATTGCCCCGCCCACTTTTGCTGCTGCCCTGCCCGCCACTGGAATAAGGCCCTCAGAAAGGTCTCCAGCAGGAAATGCGGTCCTCAAGCTGAAAAAGTCCCCTGCCCCATGCCTAACCTCTACCCCAGTGCTATTCTCCATAAATAAACTGCAATGACTGATAGTGCCCTAGTGCCAAGCTCACCCCATTTCCTCAGTACTGCGCAGGTGTAAATAAAAGATGGTGGTCAAACAGGTCACCGGAGGACATTGGGAGATTCGGCAATTGAAAGGTGGGTGGCTACACTTGGCCAATGAGGGTGAAGGGGGAAAGAGCTTGGCCTGCCAGCCAGATCCAGTTGTCCACCGCTACATAATACATATCGGCAGGTTTGGGGCGTGCCCACAAGGGCTGGCTCCCACCTCCATCCCTGGCAGACACACCCTCCTTACCGCTCATGCTCCTCCTTGAGGTGGCCATGCAGTGCTGCCAGCTCCCGGTGCTGTCGCTCAGCTTCCTCCAGCCGCTCCTTTTGCCCCCGAAGTGCTTCCTCCCGCTGCTCAAGGCCAGTTTTCTGCCCCAGCAGCTCGCTGTGCCTGTGTGAGGAGAAGGCTGGGTTTGACAGAATGTTTAGGAAAAGGCCTTGTGCTCCCCACAAAATGAAAAACCACAGGAGGTTATGTTGCTTCTTGTTATTTCTGCTCAGCACTCTGGTTCCAAAGAAATCGTTCTCTCACGTTCTCCTAAGCCAGGGATCAGGGGAATCTGTGGCCCTCCAGATGCTGTTAGGACTACAACTCCCATCATCCCCTGCTGGCTGAAGGGGGCTGATGGGAATCCAACAGGTTCTCTATCTCTGTTCTCAGGGGATTAGACAAATTCATGGAGGATAAGGCTATCAGTGGCTACCTGTTATTCATAATGATAGGTTATAAATATAATGAACACGTAGTGTTGCCTGTGGTTTAGAGCAAGGATGAGGAACTTCAGGACCAGGGGCCCCATGCGGCCCTCCAGACATCTGTACCTGGCCCTCAGGACTCTACACAAGCCACACTCCAGCATTGCTCCACCCCCTCCTCAAGGACATTCCCCCAGCTGGAACGTCTCCTCAAACTGTGATAAATTGGCACATCTAGAATATAGCTGACTATATGGAGGTAAAAGTCACATAGTTCAATCCACTTTTCGCCTATCACTGGCCCTAACCTGCCTCACAGGGCTGTGGTGAGGATAAAATGGGGAGAGCAAGGACCACATACATCACCTCAAACTCCTTGGATGAAAGGTGGGATATAAATGTAATAGAAAAATAAATAGAAATAGACCGCCCCCCACCAATAACTTACAGATTCTCTGTCCCAGATTTACCTGCCCTGCAGGTCACGGTGTTCCTGCTCCAGGCTACGCAGCGCCCCCTTGAGGCTGGCATGTTTTCCCAGCAACCCCTCCAGGTCAGATCCCTGCCTCTCGTGCAGCACCGTCAGGCGGTCGTGATCACGCAGGAGGGCATCATAGCGCCCCCGCCACTCCTCCCTCTCCTGCTGGGCACCCCGGGCTTCTGCCTCCAGGACAGACAGCCTCTGCCGCAGCTCCAGAAGCTGGGATTCCAGTAGCGTCTTCTGGGAACGCAGAGATGCTGCCTCCACCTGCCAGGATTGCAACAGGGATATATGAGAGAGAGAGAGAGACAGACACATTGTAAGCTCCTTGGGGCAGGGAGATTTAATCAATCCAATGACAATTGCTTATACAAGAAAATTCAGCTGATTCACTCTCTGTTAAGTACTGTATTTTTCGCCCCATAGGATGCACCGCCCCATAGGACACACCTAAATTTTTTTGGGGGGGAAATAAAGAACAGCCTGCTATCCACAAGCCTAGGGAGCCGCGCTGGTCTCCCCAGGCTTGCGGAGAGGTGCGCGAAGCCCAGGCGCGCTCTTCAGCGCGCACCAGGCTTCGGAATGCAGGCAGCTCTGCGCCACCCTCCGGAGACCCGTGCGACTTCGCACCGGGATCCGGAGGGTGGCGCAGAGCTGCAGGAAGCCCGGGAGCGCAGGCAGCTCTGTGCCACCCTCCGGAGCCCCGCACGGCTTCGTGCCAGGATCCGGAGGGTGGCGCAGAGCTGCGGGAAGCCCGGGAAAGCCTGCATTCGCCCCATAGGACGCACAGACATTTCCCCTTCATTTTTGGAGGGGAAAAAGTGCGTCCTATAGGGCGAAAAATACGGTATATATAGAATAGCAACCTTAGGCTACTTACACAACATACATTTAAAGCACATTTCCCTCCCCAAAGAATCATAGGAACTACAGTTTGCCCCATCAGCTAGCAGAGGGAGGAAGAACAGGATGCCATTCGGGATTCTCATGGAGACGCTTTCAGTTACAACTGACAAATGGATAGTTGAAAGTCAATTTAATCTTATTTCTTCTCTTTTGCTTTTAGCTTTTATTATATTCATACCCCACTCCTCCTTTTAGCCTGAGAGTGAAAGACATGTTGGATTTTCTGCTTGAATCCAAGCCTGTGGCTATGGGAGAAGCAAGACTTTCTCAGGTGTTAATGCTTTGAGCCCCTCCTTCGTAGGCTCATGCTGTATATATGTGTAAATAAACCATATATAATAAAGATATGTATCCAATATACATAATTCCAAAGGAAATACAAACCCTGGGTAAGCACCTGGTCCCCCTGGAATCTTCCTCCGCTTGAAGACAGGGGTGGTGTCTTATTACCATTGATTTTTTAATCGTCTTCTAAACAACTGGCTCACACCAACTTTCACATGAAGTAATTAAGAACAATTTAAAATGCAAAAAAGCGAATACATTCAGAACAAAACCCTGTCTAAGTAGACGCTTGTGGTGAAGACCCATTTATTCCACTGGGAAAGCCTGTTGGAACCAAATTGTATTCAGTTGCTTACAGAAAGTGCAGGTAGTGCCTTACCTGTTTTATCACAACAGGGATGCTATTCCACAGAACCAAGGCAGCCACCCTAAAAGCCCCGCTCCAAGTTACTACAGCGGGAGCTTCTGAGATCTTTGCAGCAGAAATTATACCACAGACAGCAGCATCTACTAGGTGTGTAATATATAAGTCAAGGGTCCTCCTGTGCTCCATGGACTTGAGAAGGTGGGAAGACCTGGATCCGTGTTCCCAGGAATCGGCTCCCATCCCAGGGGCAGAAGAGGCAGGGGTGCTTACCTGCAGCTCGCTGTTCTGAGCCTGCCACCTCCCGCTTTCCTCCTTCGCATCGGAGCTTTGGCCCCGCAGCCCCAGCAGCGCCACCTGCAGGCTGCTGACTTGCGAGTCCAGCTGGGCGAGACGCTCGGTTAGCGCCAATTTCTCGGCCTGCAGAACGGCGTTCTGTAAAGGCAGCACCCGGGTGAAATTGGTATGGGGTTGCAAAGTTGGAAGGCCTTCCACAGCTGGCTGGGGAGGTGATCTCCGCAAAGACATATAGCACTGGACCAGGACCAGAACTTCACTGATCTGGGGCCCTGCAGAGGTTTTGTACCACAACTCCCGTCGTAGCCGTCTGCTCACCTTGCGTTCCACTTCAATGAGTCTCGCACTCAGGGCCTCGTTTCTGGCATTAGCCTGGAGTGGCAACAAGTCTGGGTTATGTTCACTCTGTCCCTCCTGGGTCACAGACGGCTCCTCCAAAGGAACAATAAAGCCACTCTTTGCCTGGGGAGAGAAAACAAAAGTCTAGTTTTGGGGAACACCAACCTCTGTGCCTGAGGGGAATTGCACTGCAGTGGTCGAGGCCTGGGCTCAGGCCCAGCCGATACCCACACACAACATCTTCAGGAGCTGCCAGGGCTCCATAACTGGGCCATCAATTGCCCCCAGGTAGACTATCTGAACTTGGCAGCTGTGTATCATTTCAATTTCCTACAATGATCCCATGACAAGGGCATTGTGGGATATTGAAATGGTAGCTCCAAGCCACCCAGCACACTAAAATCACAGAATGCCGTCTCTCCTTAGGGTAAGGGTGGGCAAACCTTTTCAGCCTGAGGGCCACATTCTCTTCTGGGCAACCTTCTAAAGGCCACACGCCTTTGGTGGGAGGGGCCAGGAGCAAAAGCGGGCCGAGCAATGAATGTAAAATTTCCCTTTGTACAGTAGGCTAGTTTCTACACACTCTCACACACACACATCCAGGGAAGCTAAGAAGCATTATCAGAGTTCAAGGACACATTCCAGCCAGGCAAAAGCACTCAAGGAAGTCATGAAATAAGGCCAGTGAGGGGTGTGGCCTGGGAGAATGGATGCGGCTGAGGAGATGGTGTTGCAGACAGGGAAAGCCCTGAGGGCCAAATATAGGTGCCCGGAGGGCCACATTTATCCCCTGGGACTGCCATTCCTCACCCCAGCTGTAGGGCCCCCTCAAACCTAGAATGAGCCTTGCCTAGGCTACACATGAGACAAAATAACGTGGTAACAAGAGGTAAAATAGATTGCACCACTTCACACTGTAGGTGGCAGGCTCACATTTTTTTTAATGCTAACCTGCATTGAAGACATATTCAAAAGTAGCTTTCCCCTCTTGCGGTGCTACAGTCTACGCTTCTAAACTCAGGACACTACCACCTCATTCTGTTGCTGGGCATGAGCCCAGAAGTGCCCTGAGGAAAGGACACCTTTGCAAGTTCTCACCTGATGGTTGTTTATGTGTTGCTGACTGAGGGCACGCAGTTCCTCAAGCTGCCTCTTGAGTGCGCTGTTTTCCTCCTCCAGTTCCATCTTCTTCCCATTAGTAGGTCTCTTTTGGTTTTTCTCACTATAATGCCAGGAAGACAGGAAACATACATTAGTCCCAGGGCTTGCCAACATGGTACCCTCCAGACATGGGGTATACTATACATTTCCCATCGTCCCCAGCCAGCATGGCCAATAGCCAGAGATGTTGGAAGTTGTAGTCCAAAATTCCCTTCAGCCCACTCAGGACAGCCAATAGCTAGGGATAATGGGAGTTTTAGTCCAAAACATCTAGAAGGCACTCTGCATTAATTATTATTATTATTATTGTTGTTGTTGCTGCTTTTTTTTCAACAAGCAGGGAGCCACTGCAGAAAAGGCCCATTCTCATGTTGCCACACTCTTGTCCAGAGGGCCTCAGAGGATCATCACAGAGTCCAGGTCGGTTCATATGGGGAGAAGCGTATGAGGCATACTAGTTTCACTTATTCAGACAAGGGATAATCCACAGCTGTCCTCTTCAGAAACTGGCTGGGAGAATTCTGGCCCGGTATGCCAAGAATTCTGGGCAGCTGAAAACCCTAGCTTAAATTGTGCCCTCACTCGGTAACCTACCTGTGGTGCTGCTGCCTGCTTTGCATCCCAGCCTGTGGGCTCTCTTCCTTCTTCAGCAGCTGCTCCTTCAGCTGAGCCAAGACGGCTTCCCTCTCCTTCCCCTTTGCCTTCTCCCTCTGGAGCTCCTGCAACAATTGGCATCATTTGAAGGGTGAGAAATCGAGGGGGTTTGGGATCTTTGAAGCAGTTTCTTTGCACTGTTCACCAATACCTTACAATGCATACCTGTCACCTTATGTCTACGGTTCAAATGTATTGTTATTTTAATATGTTGTAGTTTCTACATCAACATTACTGTTATTATTATTAAACGGGCTAGGGGCAAGTGAGGTTAGGACTGAGGCCTAAAAAACATCCTCACTTTGTCAATTACGTTTATTCAATCCGGCCCTGAACCCTGGATTAGCCGCAGAGAACAAGGGCGTGGAGTTCCACCCACCCAAATTGTTGTGAAGCTGGTTTGTGAAATAGGACAGCTCATAGTTATACGGAACTCACTCCCACAGGAGACACTGATGGCCACTAATTTAGATGCCTTGAAAGAGGATTAGACAAATTAGCAGAGAAGACAATTTATCGATAGCTACTAGCCAATGATGTGTATGCTGTGCCTCTACAGTCAGAAGCAGTGGTGCTTTTCAATATCAGTTGCTGGAAACAGCAGGCGGGGAGAATACTCTTGTCCTTGGATCCCACTTGTGAGTTTCCCACAGCCGTCTGGTTGGCCACTGTGGGAACAGGATGCTGGACTAGATGGGCCATGGGCATGATCCAGCTGGTTCTTCTCACATACCTATGTTCTTAACAATGTGTCAAGCCGTGGTATTTCATAACAAAGTGCAGGATATACATATGCATTTTGGACAACAGCTGTGTGAACACAGATTAAAAAGCCAGGACTGGAAGCAAAGCGAGCGCACAGTAAACACAGCCTTATTTGCCCACATTATTTTGCAAAAGGATCAGCAACAAGCAAAGGCTCAGTCTGTGGTCCACCAGAAAGTGGTACAATTAATCTACTTGGCTTTATTTTATAAAGCCTCTGCGGCTGTTCTTGTCCTGTAGTGCCCTCTAGCGGGCAAAGCCAAACGATAAAACACTTAACATATGCAAGCAAAGTATTTTAAACTGGCAGGAAACAATGCCAGGGAAATTTGGAGAAATGTTGTGTGTATGGTGTGCACAGCAATAAGGCGGCTACTTACACATCGTCAGAGAAGAGGAGCACACAGATCTCCATGCAGTTTGCATGTGCTAACTTGCATCTATCAATAGATGCATATTGAGAAATAATCTCACCGTAGCAGGGAACATGACTGACCAGGGTTACACACCATCCATTTAAAGCACTGTTATGCCACTTTTAACATGCATGCCTTTGTCCTAAAGAATCCTGGGAACTGTAGTTTGTTATGAGTCCTGGGAATTGTGGCTTTTTGAGGGTAAAACACAGTTTCCAAGATTCTAGAGGGGAGGGGAGCCATTTGTTGTGTGGTTGTGACCATTGGTGGCAGAGGCAAGCACCAGAATGTTCTCAGTGGAAGTCTGGGAGCTGCCATTTTAATATTTTCACAGGGCCTCAGACCAAGTGTTACTCCTGGATATTGTGGGGTACTTAAAAGGCAGCCTGGTGGGGCAGAGATTTGTTGTCTTTTACTTACTTACCTTATTTTTTGCTCACTTTTTCCCTCCTAAAAAGTAAGGGGAAATGTATGTGCGTCTTATGGAGCGAATGCAGGCTGCGCAGCTATCCCAGAAGCCAGAACAGCAAGAGGGATTGCTGCTTTCACTTTGCAGCGATCCCTCTTGCTGTTTTGGCTTCTGAGATTCAGAATTTTTTTCTTCTTGTTTTCCTCCTCCAAAAACTAGGTGCATCTTGTGGTCTGGTGCATCTTATAGAATGAAAAATACGATACTAACTTACTTACGGCATTTACACCTGTCCCTTTAACTTTTCTTTAAGGAGTCTCAGGGACAGGCTTGATCCCAGCTCTTATGTTCATACTTGCTTGACCCACAAAACATATCCAGTTTCTCTTTTACCTCCTCCAGGAGGGCTGAAGCCTTTTGCTTGGTGTCCATTTCCTTCCTCAGGTTTGCTTCCTTCTGCTCCAGCTCCCCAAAGCGCTGGGCAGCCTCCCTCAGACTGCTGACCTCCGCCGCCTGCTGCCGGCTCTGGGCCTCGAGGTGGACGAGGCGCAGGCTCTGAGCCGCCAGGGCCTCCTCCTGGGCCTGAGCCTGGGCTTGGAGGCGCCGGCTGTCTTTCTCCAGCTGCCGCCGCAGGTTCTCGGCCTGGCTCAGCATTTCCTCCAGAGCCGCCTTCTCGGCCTCCGCCTGAGCCAGAGTCACCTTGTGCTGCTCCAGGCTGCGCTGCAGGGCCTCCAGCTCCCGCCGGGCCTCGCCCAGCTCCTCCTCCGCCTGCCGGGCCTTCTGGGCCAGCTGGGTCCCCTGCAGCCGCTCGCCTTGGAGGCTCTGCCGGGCTTCCCTCAGCTCCAGCTCGGCTTGGGTGGCTGCGGCCTGCAAGGCCTGGGATCCGGCCCGCAGCGCTTCCTGCTCCCGCTCCAGGGCCTGGGCCTCCTCCACCAGGCGCTCCGTCTCTGAGCGCCACCCCTCACGCTCTCGCTCTCGCTTCTCCAGGAGGTCGGCGTGGGCCTCCTGCAGGCTCCTCAGCCGCTCTTCCAAGCCCGACGCGCGCTGGGACTCCGCTTCCTGCAGCTTTTCAGCCTCCCTCAGAGAAGTCCGAGCTTCCAACAAGGCCGCCTCCGTCCCTGACACCAGAGCCTCGGTCTCTTGCTTCGGGCCCTGGCTTTCCTGCCTTTCTGGGGTCAAGGTCTCGCTCTCTCGCCGCTTCTGGGCTTCTGGCAAATGTTCTCCAGGGTCTGAGGCCTGCTCGCTTGCCTCTGACCGCACCTCGCTTTGCAGCGCTTTTAGCTAGACAGGGCACATAAAAGGACAGAAGTTATTAGCACAGTGAGACTGCCAACCATTTCGGGCCAGTGGGCACACTTGGCATTTTGCTAAAGGGCCATGGGTGCCTGCCACAAAACGACTGCCGTTAAGGTGCGGCACAGCACAAAGTGGCAGCTCTGGTTTTTTTATGAGAGGCCAAGCTGGTGCACACAGGAACTGAGCAGGAACAGCAAACAGTCTATTGTGCATTGTGTATTTCTGAGATACTGGAGGGCATATCAGTGCCCATGAGAGCTGCAATGGCAACCCCTATTAGTGTGCTACCCGGAAATTGTCCCCCACTTCTCCCCATTCCTGCCTTTAAGAAACAACTCTCCCCATATTCCACCCCCCTTGCCCCACCATGCCTGAAGATCAGCTAGGGGAGGTCCCATTTTGTGGGCCTCTTTTATCAGAAACTCAGTTGATGGGCAGGGACTTTTCTGCTATGGCACCTTCTGTACTTATGTCTCTGTCAGTGGAAGACCACTGCTATTGATTTGCATCAACTTCCCAGGAAACAACGCGTTCAGGATGTTGGCTGTCCAAATTATCAGAGAGAAGAGGAAACTGTCAATGTGTCTGGGGTTAAATGTCATGTCCTCTAGGGACAGGAGGAGCTTTCTGAAGGAGCAGGGACCGTTTTCTTTTAGTTGATTATAGGTACGGTGCTCTGGGAGGCTTTTCGGCTGAAGAGCAGGGTACCAAATGCTCTAAATAAATACCTCTCCATCAAGGACTGCGTTCTTTGGTTCCAAACTCCTAGACTTGCTGGGATCCTCCAGGGCCTGCTGAAGCCTCCTGCGCAGATCCTGGTTCTCCCTCTCTAGGGTCAGCAACCTTCCGATGTCCTCTTTCACCTCATCACTCAAGAGAATAGGCCTTTCAGAAGGACCTACAGAAGCAGATGAAGGGGGGAATACATTTCTGCCTCTAGAAGGACTCTGAGGATCTTGCTAGAAAATGGAAAGGCAAGGCGACACTCACCACCTGGGGCCCAGCCACCTTCTAGTTCTTCCGCACGGAGAATGTTGATGGGCTCCGCTAAACTTCGCCTCAGCTGCCTCTCAAGAGCCACGTTTTCTCTTAGAAGCTCCTCTGTCTGCTGGTAGAGCTGGTCCCGTTCCTGTGTACAGAGTCTATGCTTAAATTTCATGGTGCTGTACAGTACAGTGGTGCCCCGCAAGACGAACGCCTCGCAAGACGGAAAACCCGCTAGACGAAAGGGTTTTCCGTTTTGGAGGCGCTTCGCAAAACAAATTTCCCTATGGGCTTGCTTCACAAGATGAAAATGTCTTGCGAGTTCCTGCGGGTTCCCCCCCTTTCCCCCCCTTTTCCTAAGCCGCTAAGCTGCTTATCAGCTGATCCGCTGATAAGCCGCTAAACAGCTGATCGCTAAAAGCCGCTAAACCGCTAATAGCGCTAATCCGCTAAGCTGTCAATGGGCTTGCTTCGCAAGACGAAAAAACTGCTATACGAAGAGCCTCACGGAACGGATTAATTTCGTCTTGCGAGGCACCACTGTATTTCATGGATATCAATTCATTGTTAAATTTCATGTTGCAGTTCCGGTCACCTCACCAGAAAGATTTGGAAAAGGTTCAGGAAAGGGCAACAAAAAATGATCAAGGAGACCGAGTGACATCCCCACGAGGAAAAGTTATGACATTTGGTGCATTTTAGTTTAGTCCTCCCTGCTGAGTTCCACAAGGGGCAACACAAGGTTTTATGCTGTGAACCGCCCTGAGATCTACGGATGGAGGGCGGTGTGCAGTTTCAATTAGCAGCAAGAACAACAGCAACACTGAAATTAAGGAGGAGGACGCTGACAGGCAGTGCCACCCTCCAGACTGGATGTAAGCAAGAAGGCAAGCAGGTGGAAGATGACTGAGGGCAGAGCGAAATAATAATAATCTTATTATTTATACCCCACCCATCTGGCTGCATTTCCACAGCCCCTCTGGCCTGCTTACAGCACATAAAAAAACTGTAAAACATTAGACATAAAAAAATTCCCGATACAGGGTTGCCTTCAGACGTCTTCTAAAAGTCAGATACCGTATTTTTCTGTGTATTAGACGAGGTTTTTTGACTCAAAAATCGTGTCAAAAAACTGGGGTCATCCAATACATGGATAGTGGCATGGGGGGGAGAAGCAGTGCTGCGCATGGGAAACGATCTAGGGAGTGTTTCCTGCCCACAAATGCATGGGGGGAGAAGCTCAATAACTTTGGGCTATCTCCCCTAATTATCTTAAAATTGAGTCCCCCAAAATGAGGTGGAGGGTCTCATACATGGGGACGTCTTATAGACGGAAAAATACGGTAGTTGTTTATTTCCTTGACATCTGATGGGAGGGCATTCCACAGGGTGGTTGAAAGTTGGGGGGGGGCATTGCTCCATTTGCCCATATGGAGCAGCTTCCCCTGGGTCTCTCACCTCTTGGGCCTCGTTCAGGTAGCTTTGCAGGTGCAACTTCTCCTTCTCCAGCTGGCTCAGGTGCTTCCCCCGGGCACGAGCAGCCTCCAGCTGTCCCTCCATCATGGCCTTTGTCTCCAGCAAGGCCTGGGAAAACTCACGCTCCTCCTGCCCAGCCAAAGCAGCTCATCAAACACCACAACCAGGTTTGAGGACCCTTCTTCCGCCCTGTGTCAGTGCCTCCCCCCGCCGCCCATGCCACTCAGGTTGACTTAGCTGGCAGGGGCAAGCGACAATAAAGCTCCAGGCAGCTCCCAGTGAGAGTCTGGGAGCCACCATTTTAAATACCCACAATGCCCTTGGCAGAGCTTTACTCCTGGGCAGTGGTGAGGAATTTGTTCAGCATCAGGGCTGCAACCTCTTTGGGGCAACTTTTTGGGGCCAAAGGTTAAGTGGTCAGAGCACTGAGTAGGTTAGTTTCTATGCACATGCATAGTCCCTCTTCCTGGGAAACTCTGGGAATTGTCATTCCACGAGGGGAACAGGGGATTGCCTACCAATTCTCCACACCCTTAACAAACTACACTTCCCAGAATTCTTTGGGGGAAGCCATGTTGAAAGTGGCACTGTAGTGATTTAAATGTGTGGTGTAAGTGTGGCTGAAAGGACACACACACACTCCCCTTTGATAACTGATCAGTGGCCAGTTGTCAACCTTACCTTCAGCTGGGCACGGCACTGCTCCAAGGCAGGCAGCCGCTCTCTCAGGGCTGCCAGCTCCACCTGAAGCCGCTCTGTCCGCAAGGCCTTCTCTCGCAAGGCGTCCAGCTCATCCCGGTACAGCCCAGCCAGGCGGGCCTCGCCTACCAGTGCCCGGTTCTGGTGAAAGCAGGAGAAGAAGTTAGAAATAAGTGGCATGGTGAGTGGCAGGTGAATTAGGCACAAGGAGGCAAAGGTGTATGGATAAGTCACCTGGGGTTGCTTGGACTCAGGATCCCAAGAAATGCTATTTTGTCCCTGCCAGAGCTGCAGCCTCGCAGGGAGAGGGCTGGGGAAGGGGATGGTCCCCTCAGGTCTATTCTAGGCTGTGGGTTGTCTATGTGGCACCCACAGCTGCCAGTGTGCCTGCCAGTACCTCCTATGGCACCCACAAAACGTCTCACCAAATATCCCCTTAAAAATCCACAATACATATTCTTCCTGCTCAGTTTGCACTGACTCAGCCTCTCCATTGAACACGTCCCCTTAAGCATGCCCACATTTCATTGGACACCAGGCCTGGATCCTCCACCCTCCTCTCCATTCTGAAGAGAGGTGCAAAGAAAGCTTCTCTACAAGTGGTGGTGGCAGATGCAGGTGCCTTTTCTACCATCGATGGGGCAGCCGATGGAGGAGCATGCTTACACCATTTTGTTCTCCTCACCCTCTTTTTTCTGTCCTGTAAGACATACCATCCAACTTTTCCCATGTCACAATCTTGCCCCCCAAAAGCGCTTTTTCGTAGCCCGGGAGTGAGCAAAATTGCAGCACCCAAAATGGCCACTGCGATCTTGTGCGAAAAAACAGGATGTCCCATTTTTTCCAGGACGCTTGGTGGGTACGTTAAGATGGGGCAGTCAGTGTCGTAGCGTGGGTTGTCAGCACCCGGGGCAAGGCAAGTAATTTGCGCCCCCTAACCCGTGGATTTGCGCCCCCTAACCCTAACACCCAGATGTTGTGCCTGGTGCGGCCGGCTCCCCCTGCACCCCCCATGCTACGCCACTGGGGGCAGTCATTATGCCATGCCCCCACAGCAGCCTTTTTACGTTATGATGCACCATGCCCCCACAACAGCCATTTTGTGACTGGTGCTCACAGCGCTTTCTTCAACATTACATATGTGCCCAGTGCT
The DNA here is from genome assembly GCF_964234715.1 of Podarcis melisellensis. Classification (NCBI taxonomy): domain Eukaryota; kingdom Metazoa; phylum Chordata; class Lepidosauria; order Squamata; family Lacertidae; genus Podarcis; species Podarcis melisellensis. Next base: position 11,913,402 of record NC_138533.1, read on the forward strand.
CTCCACTCGTCCTGCCCTCAATAAGGTTGCCAACTTTTCCAGGCCTGGTCGCTAAATGGTCAGCTTTTGTTTTTTAAAACAAGGGGAAGGCGGTACCAGGGGTTACTCCTGCTGGGCTTTTTCCACTGCCCTTCCCATCACAAGGCCAGCTATCACCAGCTGCCCTGAGGGAAGGATCCCACTATCACAAGGCCCCCCAGCTGAGTTGCCCCCTTCACATCTCCCACCAGCTGCCCAGTGTGAAGGACCCCAGTGACCTGTTATATTTTGGTATCATTTACTACAAGCGTAATAATGTCTTTCGATGCAAGCCACCTTGGAAGGATGTGGTTTTGGAAAGGCAGGAAGTTATTTACTGAAAGTATTTATAACCCTCTGTGCAGCAGGGAAAGGCGGGGCGGTTCTTTGAAGTGGCTTGCAGTGACCAATAATCAGCAGTTTTCAAGCTTGTGATCTAAAAGACACGACACACAAGGAAAAGGGGAGGGGAGGGAGGAGGAGGAAAATCAAACCCAGGCACCAGTTCTTAATTACAAAATTCCGGCTTCCTGCAGTTGTTCTGGACTGGATGTTGGATGGGGCCAGGCTGCTCTCCCCCCTTGCCATGAAGCTCTTTCTGGGGGTGCAGCCTCCCAGTGGCCCTTGATTCTGTGGCCAATAGCATAGGCCAGAGTGTGCACCTTCAGCTCCTCAGTGCCAGGACAACTCCAGCCTTCTGCGTGGCTTTTTTAGCAGTACCTCCTGCCGCATCTTTTGAAGCTGCCCCTCCAAATCCTTCCGTTCATCCTCTTGATCTAACAGCTCCTCCATCTTCTCTTCCCTGGGGGTGGGAAAACAGCACAGTTTTGTTTTATTTATTAATAAATAAAAATGTGAGTTTTTATTTTGCAAACGCTCTAAGAGGAAAACCATATGTCAGATTTTTGGGTGAGTTAATGAGCTGGATTGCGTATTACTGCTCCAATACCACCATGACCACAAATCATCATAAATGCAGAACTGAATTGATAGACGTCTGGAAGGAGCTCAGAGTAATCAACTAAACGCTGTGCCCCCAGTATAGAAATAGGAGTCAGCCATATTTTTTCAAAAAAAGGAAACATTGTTTGGAACTTACATCAGATACCCCAAAATGTTCATAGGAGATAAAAGCGTTCTGTTGATGCCCTTGCAGAGTTAGGTGGGGAAATTGAAGTGGGAGAATAAAATCCACCCCCCCCTTTCTTCTCTAGAACTGCTGTGGCCCCCATTGTTTTTTATGCCCCACAGATGCCCACCCCCATGCTTGATTTTTTTTAGATGTCTGCCCCACTTCCACTCACAGCTCGTGCTGCAGACGCCGCACCTGGGCCCGAGATTCAGCAAGCTGCACCCCAAGATGTTGACGGTGGCCCTCCAGGGGGGTGACTAGGGGGCGTTCCTGTTCTTGCTGCAGTTCCCACAATTTCTGTAGAGGGAGACAAAGGATGAATCCATGTGGGTAGAGTGTGGCAGGCAAATGTGGCCCTCCAGGCCTGTTCATCAGGCCCTTGGGACTCTCCCCAATCAACATCACTCCCTGAGTGTTTTTGCCTGGCTGGAATGTGTCCTTGAACTCTGATCGTGCCTTCTGCATGAGTGGATGGAAGTTAGAGAGGGGTGTGCCCCCAATCATGGCTAGATTCAGGGTGTCATGATGCTGAAACAGATCTCAGAGCATCTCTGGGCTCAGGTGCCATGTTTCTCTGAAAAGCCAGCACTTTGAGAAGAGGGTGGGAATTAGAACCACACACAGCCCTTTGCATCCCTCACCTCCAAGCCTGCGTCTCGCTCGTGCACCAGCTCTTGAATCCGAGACACCACGTTTTGGAGCAACTGTTCTGTTTCGGAGGGTCCCAGTTCCTTCCACTGCAGCCTCACCATGTTCTTGGGTTCCTGGATCACCTGGGAAGGAAAGGACGTTGTGCATGAGAACAAGCTGTGGCACTAACCTCTTATGCCTCAGGGGATAAACTAAATAAGGTTATAGGCATCTGGTGAATAAATCCCTGTCCTGTTGCTGGTGTAAAAAAATCAACTTGAAATGCAGCAGGACAGCTGAAGTATAGGTGGATTCTCACGAGGCAAGACACAGCAAGAACAGCATGAACCTTTCTTGAACTACATAACTGGGAATCGGGCAAAGCAACTGCTTATATACATTCCTGAAAGCCTGGGCCACTCCCACTCCAACGTGACTGGCTGTCTAAACTTCCAAGCTGCAAATCACGACTCAGAGTTCAAGGGCCAATGGCAGAGGCCCAAATCCTGAAATGTTATGGGATTGGACATCATGTATTGAATGAGAACACAGGAGCTCAGAATCCTTAGTCCAGACTCAAGCTCAGGCAAACACAGACCACTGAATACATAACAGCGGTGAAGGAGGGAATGGTGACAACCTCACTCACTGCGTTTCAACCAATGGGTGTATACATATAGCCAGTGCTTACCTGACAAGTTCTCCTCACAACATTCCTTCCATTTTGCCTGGGGATCTGCCCTATTCACACAAGGCTTGAAGTGCCTCAAAACCCAGGCCCAGCCTTACCTCTTGGATGAAAGAAGCCAGGGCAGCCTGGGTGCTGATGTCGAGGGTCTGGATTAGGCCAATGATCTCGTCTCGCCTTTCACACTGTTGGGATGTTCAAGGAGGGCGATCAGGTTCTCTTACACATTTAAATCACATGGCTTCCCCACCAAAAGAATGCCCTGGGAACTGTAGTTTGTTAAAGGGTGCTGGGAACTGTAGCTCTGTGAGGGATAAATGACAGTGTCCGGGGGGGGGGGGGCGCACGGAGTGCTTTGAATGTGCTTTAAAGTGTGTGCAACCAGTGGCAGACTTGGGGCTCTCAAATTTCTGTGCCCCCTGCCTCTCACGCTTCCGTTCTACAGCATGTTTTGGCACCCCCTGCAGGGCAGTGCCCAGTGCAACCGCACTATTTGTGTTACCCTAAAACCACCTCTGGTAAAATGCCTCAGACACACTTAGGTCACACCCCCACACCATACATTCAAAGCACATGGCTTCCTAAAGGATCCTGGGAACAGTAATTTGTTAAGAGGGGTTCTGTGAGGGGTAAACTACAGTACCCAGGATTCTTTGGGGAAAGTTATTGGTATATGTTTTAGATAAACGTGTAGTGTGGATGTGACCAAACACACACTCGCTCTGGACATAAAATCAGTTCAGTAGGTAATTTCCCCTCGCTCCAGGGAACCCTGAGTGTTTTATTTCTTGCTGAGGGTCAAAAGTGTTAGTAACGGGTGGAGGTCCAGTGGGCCGAGTCCCCCAAATATTTTCCAAAGTGCCTTGAGTATTTCTGGGTAGGTAATGAATTTGGGGAGGATACTGAATTGGGGGGTAATCTAGGTTACGAGGCAGGATATTAATTTGGGGGAATCCATTTGCTTTATTTTTATTTTAGTTGTGACTCGCTTAATACAAAAGGGGGGGGGAATCTAAGCAACTTACAAAAGGCACAGCATAAAAACAGACAATAATGCAATAAGATCATTACCAAACCCATAAAACAGACCAAGCAACAGCCGAAAAAGTCATCAGCAACAGAGCAGTTAACAGCATCTGCCAAATGCCTGGGAGAAGAGCTACACTTTTACCTGATGCTGAAAAGGATATTCATGACAGGGTCAGGTGGGTCTCCCTGGGGATAGCATTCCACAGACAGATTACAGGAGCCACAACCAAAAAGGCCCCTTTCCCTTGTCACCACCCTCCAAACCCTCCAGCAGCCAAATTTGCACCCCCCGCCCACCCATTCCACACTCCACAGTACCTGGACAGCACTCCCAAGCAACAGTAGCAACAACTTCTTCATCTCCCCAACAGCCTGTGCTGGATCACACCATTGCAGGAAAAAGGGGAGAAAGTGTTAATGTGATATTTGAAGGCAAATGCACCCCCATGCCTGGTCTACGAGGTCCAAGTTTCAAAGCCAAATTTTATCCCAACTGGGGTTGCGGCTTGCAAGGATTTTTCTCGCCAGATTTGAAGGAGCACAAAGCTTGAGGGAAGCCTTCTGATGGCATGGGTCGTATTTGGTAAAAAGGAGATCAGGCAGGATTCCACAGAAACAACAACAAGTATTGTTTTTACAGTGGTACCTCAGTTTACAATCTTAATCCGTTCTGGAAGTCTGTTCTTAAACCAAAACCGTTCTTAAACTGAGGTGCGCTTTCCCTAATGAGGCCTCCCACCGCCGGTGCCCTTCTTCTGTTCTTAGACCGAGGTAAAGTTCTCAAACCAAGACACTATTTCTGGTTTTGCAGAGTTTGTAAACAAAATTGTTCTTAAACCAGGCTGTTCTTAAACCAGACTGTTCTTAAACCAAGGTACCACTGTATTTTATTTATATGCCGCACATCTGACTGGGTTGCGCCAGCCACTTTGGGCAGCTCCCAACAAAATATTTCTTTTTTATATATGTATAAAAATTTATTAGATTTTCCACAATAATAACAAAAACCACAAAGCAGAATGACACACACAAAAAAAATACATAAATGAATGAAAGGGGGGAAAAAGGAACAATAAACAGATAAACAATAACAAACTTAATTCTTTACAAATCCAACCTTTTAAACATCTTGGTTGACTACCCCTAGTCCCTCCCTTCTGAGTTTCCTTGGAGTTGAAAGTAACAGCTTTCCAATATCATTATTAAACTAAAACAATTTCCAATTATAGCCCATCTTATTCACATTCCTTAATATTCTAAATCCCATTTATTCCCAACTAAATGTTTCTTAAAAAACACAATAAAAGATCAACCGTTAAAAGCTTCCCTGAACAGGAAAGTTCGGATCCATCTGTTTTGGTGGTTTCAGCATCACATTTTTTCTCCCAATAGGCCTACCTGTGAGAGGATCTTGGGCCAGAAGATGTAAATTAGGAGGCAATGAAAGAATCAGTTGTTGCAAATCGTTCTGGGGAAAAGAAGAGAGAAAGAGCATGGAAGGGGAGAATAATAACAGACAATGTTGTTGTAATAGGAATTTTGAGGTCTTAGATATATGGTAATGCTCATAAGTGTACCAACCAAGCACATACATAGATCAGCACAGGAAGAAATCACAGCTCCCATAGTTCTTTGGGAGAAGCCATGGATGTTTAAGGTGGTTTCATAGCACTTTAAATGTATGGTATGAATATGTCATCAAATTACACCAGTTTAGCCCTGGCTAAATCGGGTCGAAGGACGTACAGTGGCATATATCTGGCTCAGCTGGGGTGTGGGATTTACATCAGTGTAGTCCTGGCTGAGCCACAATTCAGCCGGGAAAGCCCAAGTTGTGCTAAATCCATATTTTCTCATCCTGGTGGTTGGTTGGTTTTGCAGATGGGTTGTGTCAGGAACGTGTGTAGACACCAGAGCAGAAGCCATGGGTTAAGATCCAAAGTGTGTTAAATCCTAGTCACCTGGTAGAACCTGCGCAGCCGCTGCAGAAGGCCCTGGAGCATTTGCAAGCTGTGTGCCTTGTCGTTTTGCTCACTCCACGGAGGTTGCGCTCCCCCAGGAATCAGGTCTCTAGGAAAGGTAAGAATGAGTGGAGGGAAATCCTGTCCCCAAAGATTTATCTCTCTACCAGCAACTGAGAAAATATACAATCGTTTTACTGGCCTAAAGGTAAAGGTAAAGGTACCCCTGCCCCTACGGGCCAGTCTTGCCAGACTCTAGGGTTGTGCACTCATCTCACTCTATAGGCCGGGCGCCAGCGCTGTCCGCAGACACTTCCGGGTCACGTGGCCAGCGTGACAAGCTGCATCTGGCGAGCCAGCGCAGCACACGGAACGCCGTTTACCTTCCCGCTGGTAAGCGGTCCCTATTTATCTACTTGCACCCGGAGGTGCTTTCGAACTGCTAGGTTGGCAGGTGCTGGGACCGAACGACGGGAGCGCACCCCGCCGTGGGGATTCGAACCGCCGACCATACGATCGGCAGGTCCTAGGCGCTGAGGTTTTACCCACAGCGCCACCCGTGTCCCTACTGGCCTAGCCAAGTTTAAACAGGGAACAGTTATACAGCAGACTGGTTCTGTGATAGGAATTTCATGGTCTTAGATATATGGTAATGTTCATAAGTGTACCAACCAAGCACATACATAGATCAGCACAGGAAGACCAACCTGGAACCATTTTGATTCCTAAACTGAGCAAATGTTTTCTCTGCAAGGTCAAACTGGAAAAGCCTCCCCATTGTCTTTTCCTTCACAAATCCTGTCTTAAGGGTAAGTCTATGTTTGAATAGGGTGTGAGCCTGTGACCTGGCCCAGGAACCAAGTATTTATCATTACAAAAGACTGGCCAGGCTACTCAGGAAATCCAATCAAGTAACCTGCCAGACAGGAGATAAACAAGGACAAGAGAAAAACAACATTTAAATTTCTGTGATATAGGTATGATGTATCTGAGGGGTAGTCTTAGGTTACACCCCTTCTGTGATGTATGTATGATGTTTCTGGGGGTGGCCTTGATCTACAGGAGGGGAATTTCAAAAGTCTTTATAAGCCCTTGCACAGCATTTTTCTGGGTCCTCCTCCTTTCCTGCATGTGAGGGGAGCGCCCTGTTGCAACAGATCAATAAAGATCAAGCTTACTAGCTGCTTTGCTTCTCAATAATCTCTGGTTGGCCTCTGTTATTTTCTCCTACCAATAGGGAACCTATGTAAGGACTCTATATGGGCTCTTGGATACCCCATAAGGGAAAAGGGCAATTTTTATTTACAACAGTTCAGCAAGTTATCTCTCTCCACAATAGATTTGGGGAACTGTAATTCTACCAGGATGATCCTGGGATCTCTAACATATAATGGGAACTGTAGTGTACGCCTCACAGGGCTAACCATGGGTTGCAGAATCACAACAAATGATAGATAGATAGATAGATAGATAGATAGATAGATAGATAGATGATAGATGAGCAGTAGAAGTGCAGTGGAGTGTGAGAAGAGGCAGTTGCAACATTTTGGAAACAGAGCCCGGCGGGTTAGGATTTGTAAATAAAACATTCCAAAGCAGAACATTATGCTACTTGTTTCATTTGTTATTCTCAACCAAAAGTATTCTCCGCCAGAGGGGAGGTGCAATCCCAGGCTGATGCAGAGGTTTTGGATGCAGTTTGGACCAGCGTACATCTTTGCAAGCAAATTCTCCTGATATAAGGTGTCATTTTCACCTGTGTGTTCATTTTCATGGATGCTTTCCCCAAATAAAGGCATTTTTGTAAACGTTGTTAGGTCAGAAGAGCTGCAGAGAACATTTTGTATAAGTGGTGAATTTTGAAAGTGGTTGTGTTTCAGTTTTCCTGTTGTTTTGGAAAGAGCATATTTGATAAATTAAAGTTTTGTTTTTTTATTATTTAATATGATTTTTATTAAATTTTCTGTTTTACAATTTCAGATAAGCATTTTACATAGTTAAGATATCATTGAGTTCCCTTCTTCTCTTTCCATGGTTCATTTTACATATATTATACCCCTGCATAGTTGACAAAAATTATGCCAATCAGTTTTCCATTATTACATCCATCAAAACCTATTTACACTGTTGAATTTATCCTAATGCTGTCAGTGATTTCAGCTGCACATAATTATTTTCCCTATACTGTATCTAATAAATGTTTTCCAGTAAATGAAAGTGGAATCAAATCACTTTCCATACAATTTTTTTTTGCTAAGGCTTGTTTCTCTCGTGGAAAAAGCCAATATGTGAAACACACTACAAGCTCTCATCTATTTTTTGCACCAGCAATGTTCCTCCCAGAGGGAGGTGCACCGTTCCTGGAGGTACTGCAATACCAGGTCGATGCATGGAGTGGACGGAGCAAGCCCCTATTCCATCTCCCAATTCCAAAAATCCATTTAATATATAGTCCTCAAATAGAGGACATATCAGATATTAAACTGATAAGAACAGATACTACACTTGATCTTAGCCAAAAGGCCGAGAAGCGATACCCAAGGAAACAAAAATTACTCAGGTCTCCTTTCCCGATGACTTTTCAGTTGTCGGTGGGTACCTGGTGTTTCAAAGCGCTCACTGCCCCATTGGACTCAGCACCGTTTCCAATTCCACAAAATAATCTCGGACAACGTTTCTGCTTCTGTTGTCCATCAAAGCAGCCTCTTGATGGACAGTTTAATCTCAAAAATAGTGGATTTTGTCGATCTTGTCAATTTCTCAGCCGTCTACCTGGTTGCTCTGATGGCCATTGGTGCTAAATCTGCATAAACCCGCCCATTTACCCGCCATGCACTGCGCCACTGTTAACTCGCTACGTGCCAGCAGAGGTCCCAAAAGTTTATCTTTGATTCTGTTCCCTTGAGAGCATCCTGCAAAAACACAGCTGTACAAGCTGAACTTTCCTGCTGACATTAATATCCGTGTTCCTTAGCAGAGGATTGTTTGCTAGAAAAATGTTCCCTGCAAAACACTGAAATGCTGAAAAAGAAATTCCTGTTATGCCACAACAGCAGAAAATGTACTGTAATTGGTTTCTGGCCAGTGAAGCCAGACTCTTTTCGTTTGCTTGCTTCTGCCCTTTCAGCTTTGATTTGAGCATGAAATATACAGCTGAATCCTGAATGATTCATACGATTCCCCCCCTCCCTTTTTATTGATTTTCCTTAATTGAATGCATTGGAAATATCTCTACAATGGTACCTTGGGTTACATACGCTTCAGGTTACAGACGCTTCAGGTTACAGACTCCGCTAACCCAGAAATATTACCTCGGGTTAAGAACTTTGCTTCAGGATGAGAACAGAAATCGTGCTCTGGCGGCGCGGCAGCAGCAGGAGGCCCCATTAGCTAAAGTGGTGCTTCAGATTAAGTTTCAGGTTAAGAACGGACCTCCGGAACGAATTAAGTACTTAACCTGAGGTACCACTGTATTTGCAAATTAACATGCTTCAAGCACATTGAAATGAACCACAACTATATTTGAGATTGGGATGGAAGCTTCTGTCAATGTTGGTTCCCCCAGTTTCTCATTTTTTGAATCTTAAATTTAGTTCTCCACATTTTGCAGCAATTTGCAAATGTTTGTTTTTTTAAAAGAAATCCTCAGGAAAATTCATCAGCATTTTGATACAATTTTTCCCTCATTTTGGTTTGCATATTGTTTTGGAGAGTAGATTTGATAGATTCAACATTAAATGTGCAGGGAGTCAAATTTCCATCCCTAATTAGGGTTGGTTGGCTGGTCAGTTGGTTGCAGCTGTAACAAAAAGGAGACTCCTGAATTAATTTTGGCATACAGTTCCATGGACATATTACTTCTGAATGTTTAGTTTTTATTTTTGATGTCCTTTTATTAATAATATTAAAAGCATCCAAAACAACCTGATGTCTTCAATTTAAAAATAGTCTGAGCAGGATTTAATCTGATAATTAGCTTTTATCTACAGTTACCGGGTTGCAGGGGATATAAATTCTGGGAACCACCCAAAAAAACACACAAGAAAAGCAGTAGTGGTGGTTAAATAACTTAAGAAAGCTATTGACTTAATAATACCTAAGCAATGGAAAGAGTGTTTCCTTCCCTGGGCAAATTTTCAGTTCATAATAATTTAAGGATTCCCCTTAAGTCCATGAAGCCTGATGTTCTGTACTGTCAGTGGCTATCCAGATGCAGGTCACAAAATGGGGGACCAGACTTTGCTGCTTGCCCCCCCCCCAACCACTGGTATCCAGTGCCATGCTGCCTCTGAATATGAGGTTCCATTTAACTACACTATGTAACAACAGTGGGGAATGTGTGGCATATCAGGTGAAGACATCCATGCCCCCACCCTGTGAACAACAGTGTGAGCAATCCCGTGTAAATGCAGCTTCAAACACAGTGTAATGTAATATAATATACCGGTAATATAAATGCATTTGTTCTGATTTGCTTACAAAGAGGTTATATAGCAATGAGCATTCATTCTGATGTCATCCTGATTTGCTTGCGCAACGTTTGCATGTGCATTAATCCATCCCACAGTACATTTCCCCATCTCTCCCCCCCCTCTCTCTCTCACACACACACACAAATAAAAATAAAAATAAAATATATGTTGTTACAGGACATCAGAACATTGTGAATTAAATTGTGCAAACCTAAATTTCTCAGTACTGTATCTGCTTTTCATTACTGCTACTATTATGTTTATATTTCACTTTTCCTCTGAGCAGCTCAAGGTGTCATATACAGTGGTACCTCGGGTTAAGTACTTAATTCGTTCCGGAGGTCCGTACTTAACCCGAAACTGTTCTTAACCTGAAGCACCACTTTAGCTAATGGGGCCTCCTGCTGCTGCCGTGCCGCCGGAGCACAATTTCTGTTCTCATCCTGAAGCAAAGTTCTTAACCTGAAGCACTATTTCTGGGTTAGCGGAGTCTGTAACCTGAAGCGTCTGTAACCCGAGGGACCACTGTATGGTTCTCCATCTCTCCATTTTATCCTCACAACAATATTGGGAGGTAAGTCAGGATAAGAGATAGTGACTGGCCCAAGGTCACCCAGTGGGTGGTTTTAATTCTAGTCTCCCAGTTATTATTACTCTAACCACTGCACCACACTGTCTCTCACTTGAATCCCTCCCAGAAAATACTGACCCTCTGGAGGTGCCCCAGTGATCCGCACAGTACACTAAGACTCACATTATCTCCATGATATGGATGAGGGTGTCCCCACTGACCAGTTTGAGGAAATATTCTTGTGCTCCCTCGTGTCTCTTCTTCCTATGGGGAGAAGGGGGCTGGTCAGATCTCGAGTAAGTCAGCGTCTCCAAGGTTCGCACCTGTAGGGAGAAGATAAATTTGATTCAGTTCACGTTTATAAGTGAACCTACCTAATCCACACTTTCATACCCTCCAGCATTTCTCTGATGAAAATAGGGATGTCCTAAATAATAATAATAATAATAATAATAATACAGTAATAATAATACCCCATCTGTCTGGGTTGCTGCAGCCACTCTGAGTGGCTTCCAACATATATAAAAACATAATAAAACATTAAACATTGAAAAAAAACTTCAATATACAGAGCTGCCTTCAGATGTCTTCTTGTATAGTTACTTATCTCCTTGACTTGGACGTCGCATAAGTCCACACCCTCCAACATTTGTCCGTTGAAAATAAGGAAATCCCAAGGAAAAGTGAGACATTCCAGGATCAAATCAAAAACTTCTGTAAATCTGGGACTGTCCCTGGAAAATAGGGACACTTGGAGGGTCTGTGATCCGGCTGGAAGGTTTTTCATAAGTTCAGTGTCCAGTTCAGCAGAACAAACCGCCAGGCCCCCAAACACTGCTGAGCTGGCTTACCACATTTCAAAGGAAGTGAAGCAATACAGATTACCATGTAAATAACCCCAATTTATCAAGTCTACGTTTACCTAACTGCAACAAGAAGCTTCATATTTGGTGGGTTCAGTAATAAAGCTTCCCAAAATCTTACCTAGTTGGAAACCAGGGTCAAAGTGTTTTCTGCTCGGTATGTGTGTACCAATTATGCGTGTGTGTGTGCACCTGTATGTACACACAAACACACACAAAACCAAATAGGCGATCACACACACAAATAGTCGATCTGCCCAACTTGCCATAAAATTACCCAGCAGACCACCAGCGTCAGGCAACATATTGCCAAAACTTCCGGGCTCAGGATGACTTCAAAACCAGAGATATAAGGCCCTTATTTAGGGCAACCCAGAAGAGCAACACCCCTCCTCAAAACCTACTGCCCCTCCATAGATGCTCACCCAGGTGACCAGCGGCCCTGAGACAAAATCTTCCAGCATCTCAGTGACATCTTCATCCATGGTGCCACCAAAGGGGCGCCCTCTCCTTGTTGCTTGCGCCTTCTGTTCTGTGCTATGCGCTTAAAGCTTATGGTAAACTTCCTTCCGTAATCTTGGGCTGATGAGACTGATCGGTGGGTGGGAGGGTGGGAGGGAAGCAAGAGAGGAAGCCACATAGGATGAAGGGACTGATTTCTTAATTTCTGCCACGCAGGAAGCCGCCAATGCGAAACATGTCCTCGACGAAAGATTTCCAGTTCTCAGCGCACCAGCCTGAGTGAGACATTGCAGGCTTGCTTTGCAGGAGAGGACAACGCTGACTTCATTTCCCGTTCTCGCTGCAGAAAAACCACACTCAAGAGGTTGCAATGGAGGAACAGAGAGGGCAGAAGTCATCTGTCACCGCCTCAAAGTGCCCCATCAGGTTTGTGGTCCGAACTGTCGGTTGGTGGAAGTGAGAGGCCTGCCTTTCGCACATCCGTTATGCCAGAATCCTAATAGCGAGCCAGGTTTCGAGGTGATGGGACCATGAGGCAGGAAGTTCCGCTGGCTCCTGTCCTGACACGTCAAGGGCAAAGACCTTCAGGTTCGGGGGCCAAATGTGGCTTCTCGGGGCTCTCCCCAGACCACATCGCCATGGCCATATCCCTTACTGGCCCTACTGAGTGTTTTTGCCTGACTGGAATGTGTCATTGAACCCTGATCCTGCCTCTTGCTGGCCTGATTGAGGGAAAAGGGTAGGCGAGTGTGTAGACCACAACTAGCCTGTGGTTCAAAGTTTTATATGAATGGCTCCACCCACACTTGCCTCTGGCCCCACCCACAACTAGCATGTGGCCCTTGGGAGGTTGCCCTGAGAGGAAGGCGGCCCTTGGGCTGAAAAAGATTCCAGCCCCTTGACCACTGTGGCCACATTCACAATTATACCACTTTATATGGTCATGGCTTCCATCAAAGATTCCCGAGAACTGTAGTTTGTTAAGGGTGCTGAGAGACCTGTATCCCCCCTCACACAGCGCTACAATTCACAGAATTCCCTGGGAAGAAGGGTTGGCGATTACAGCCCTCTGGCAGTTGTAGGTCACCAGACAGGGCATTCCGCAAATGGGGTACTACTACCAAGAAGGCCCTGTTGCAGGCCAGTGCCTATCGATTGCAATTCCAATTTTGTGATTAGGCACGAGATGAAGCAAAACAGGAAAAATGCATTGGGTGCTGAAAGCAGACTCTGTCGGGACATGACGCAGTCGGGGCCACGAGAGGAAACTAATTTGTGGCTGAGTGTGAGAACATTAGCGCCTGAGAAAAATACGAAAGATGGCTTCATCCACGGGCCTGTTCAGTCTACTCTCTTAAGAGAGACTCAGCTAAAAATAAATCTCTTGTGAGGAAACCTTTTTTTTTTTTTAGCTTCTGCTTCATATTGAGCTAGCGACACACTGGGGAAACTATGAACCCATCGTTAGTTTCAGAAGGGCTGGAAAAGCATCATGGACATGGAAAAAGTGGCGCCTTTTGTTCCTGTGGCAGCAAAATAGCTTCCACTCGTACACGATCAGAGGATGACAACCCAGCGCCCACAGGCGCTTGGGCGCCCACCAGCAGCTATGGCACTAGCAAAAAGTCCCAATGAATACCTTCCTCAGAAATCCACAGGGGCCAAAATGAGGGGGAGCATGCCTGTCCCATTTTGGTTCCTGTCTTTTGCTGCTTTTAGATGCGGCAGCCATTTTGTGCAATTACCATCAACTTATTAATCACCTCCTGAACAACTGCCTCGAGGTGATTTATATATACAGTGGTACCTCGGTTTAAGAACAGCCCTGTTTACGAATTATTCGGTTTATGAACTCCGCAAAGCCAGAAGTAGTGTCCCGGTTTGCGAACTTTACCTCCGTCTACGAATGGCAGCCGAACGGTGGAAGGGAGGCGGCGGTGGGAGGCCTCATTAGGGAAAGCGCACCTCGGTTTAAGAACGGACTTCCAGAACGGATTAAGTTCATAAACTGAGGTACCACCGTAAATGCAATTATTATTATTATTATTATTTCTTGTCCATCTGACTGGGTTTACCCAGCCACCATACCTTTACCAACATGCTGATGGGTGGCCACACCGACTCGGCCCCGGACACACTGACCAGATGCTTGGAGGTTGTGGCTGGATGGTTTAATGGGAGCTGATTGAAACTAAATCCTTCGAAGAGAGAGGTCCTCTGGCTGGGTCGGGATGGTATGGGGATGAGGGACCAACTTCCTTCTCTTGCAGGGGCCCTATTAGTGCCAGTGCCTTCAGTTAAGAGTTTGGGTGTAATCCTTGATTTAATTTACTTCCGCAGGACCTGTAAGACAGAGCTATTCCGCTGGCTTTCAACTTGAACTTAGCCTGATCTTTTATTCCCCTTCCTTCCTTCCTTCCTTCCTTCCTTCCTTCCTTCCTTCCTTCCTTCCTTCCTTCTCCTTCCCCTTTTTATGAAAATTACCAGCTCTGGGATTCCACAGCTAATTTCCCCCTGGTCTCCTCGCTGGCCCAAATAGGACTAATTTAGCCAGCTAACCCTGGTGATCTTCTAATGCTTATTGGATAGATCCCCCCTTAAATTGATTTTTGAATTCTGAATTTATTGTTATTCACGTTTTATACTGTATTTTATGCTGTTTTTTGTTGCATCAATTAAGCGTTTTAAATTTGTTGTTAGCCGTCCTGAGCCCAGTTTTCTGAACCTGGAAGGGCGGGGTATAAATAAAAATGTATTATTATTATTATTATTATTATTATTATTATTAAAACACTCTTTGTTAAGTTGTGGGCGAACATAGCAGACGACGCAGCGATTTCTCCAGAGCAGCTCTTTATTTGTAAGCTGGACAGAACTGAATGGCAAACAGCTCAGCCGGCCTGCTTTTATAGGCAGCCGGCTGTCAACATTGTAGCAACAACAACCCAGGGTTTCCCGCCTAAAATAACTGACGTGGACCTGAGTGAAAACTATCTACAGTATCCCCCTGCTGGCCCAGGGTGAGAACTTCAGTACATAACACTCTTATACCACTTTACCAGCTATGGCTTCTCCCAAAGAATCCTGGGAACTGTAGTTTGTTAAGGGTGCTGTGAATAGTAGCTCTCTTGAGTGGTCTCTTCACAACTCCTAACATGCTTAACAAACCTACAGTTCCCAGGATTCTTTGGGTGAAACTGTGGCTGTTTAGAGGCTTTCCCCCAGCTGGATAAATAAGTCTTTTCCACAAGTATCCACCTCTGTTAGGGTTTTAGTGTTGGTTTAAATGGTTGTGGGGTTTGGTTTTTTTTGCATTTTTAACTGGTTTAAATTATGTGTAAATTACCTTGAGACGGTGCTTTAGAAGACGATTAATAATTCAACAACAACAGGAACAATAATAGCAGCAATAAGCAACTGAATGCCATCTTGGCATGGGCGCACCCTCAGTTAACAGAAAACCACAATAGAGAAATCCTGTATAATTTTTATTTCAGGCAATAGTGTCCAAGATAACGGAGTCAAGACAGAGAAGGGATTCAAAGCAGCTACATACACATCCCTGCCCTTGTAAAGGCCAAATCTTAGAAGCTGTGAGGGGGAAATAAACCCAGCCCACCATCCCTTCTGCATAGTAAGAACCAGGTGAGGGTGGGGGCTTTTGTGCGTCTCTTGCTGTCAGGGTTTAGGAGATAACAGCCGCGGTGTCCCAGGTCTCAGAGCTGAGATAGGATGTTGCTGGCCAAACTGCAGGTGAGGCCTGTGCCATCCTCTTCTATGTTGAGGGCCTTCACCACACCATCTTCGACTACCAAGGAGAACCTGCAGGGGGAGACAGAGATGGAAGACACACACGGCTCAGGACAAGCAAAAGTTTAGTTTTCTTACATTTGGATGGTGACTTAAGAAGGCCCCATCTGCAAGTATACGTTTAAAGCAGTGTCAGGCCACTTTAAAACAGCCATGGCTTCCCCCAAAGAACCCTGCCAACTGTAGTTTGTCAAAGGAGCTGGGCCCCCTTTTCCCCTCAGAGAGCTACAGTTTCCCAAGCAGGCCCAAAAATGATGCAGGAAATGAACCTGCCTAATATCAAAGAGCAGGGAGTTCCAAAGTGTAGGTGCTTCAACTCCAAAACGTAGTGCTTTCAAAAACAGGCGGAGCTCCAACCACCTGAGCAGTTCTATCAGCCAAACTCTCCAGAGTGGATATGTCAGTTTTGGTGTTCTCAGTTTCTCATTTTTCCAGTCATTTTAAATTCAGTCTTCACATTTCTGAGTCAATTTGCTTTATATATTTAAATCTGATTAAAGTTCTTCAGAATTTTAGTGCTAATTTTATCCCGAGAAACAGCATTTTTTAATGCAGTTTTGACTAAGCTTCACATTTTTTGCAAGCAATTTCTGCACATTTTTTTAAAAAGAGATTGGATGGCAATCTATCAGGGATTCTTTAGCTGCGATTACTGCATGGAAGGGAGTTGGACTAGATGATTCTTAAAGAGTCCATTCCAATGCTACCATTCTATGATTCTATTAATGTATTCAATTATGCACATTTCCCCCTAATGTGCACATTTTTGTAAACATCTTTTGGCTGGAGAACTGTGTCACAAAATTGAGATGCATGCAAATTTCAAAGCAGGGCTGTGTTTTGGTTCTCAATTCTCGTACTGTTTTGAAAAGCGGGGATTTGCTTTGGCTTTAAACGTAACTGAAATGAATTTCTTCCCATCCCCCAAGAGAAGATGTGCAGCAGTTTGGAGAGAAGGGCAGACGATGGCTCTTTGTTCTTTTGCTCTTCTGCCACCCAGGTCTTAAAGTTCTGCCTCTCCTACCCCCAACCCCCAGTTCCCCTTACCGTTTGGATCGCTGGGTCCCAAAAAGTTCCCGAAGTGGCTCTTTGTCCAGCAACAGGTTAGTGGCCTGAGTGAAAGGGGAAACAATTGGGTGGGAACTTAGAGGAGAGTAAGAAGGGAGACGCATACTGGTCCTGTTATAAAAAAAACAAAAACCTGACACCCAGGGGTCCATGTTTTGATTAAATACTGCCATTCTCAGCTGTCAAATGGACTCCGGTTTCCTGGAATGACTCCGGCCTATTTTCCCTTGCTACTCCTTATTGCCAGAATCTGCTTCCTGAACACCTCCAGTTGACCCCCCCCCCAAAAAAAAATCTTTTTCTCAGGAGCCTTTGGATATTTCCCTTAGCCACGAGGTGGAGGAACCTCAGATCAAGGGGTCTATTGTGGTTCTGCAGACCTCTTGTTCTGATCCTCAGGACTCTCCTCCAGGTAACAGCCCTCACTGGTCCCGGATCTGCACTCTCCTTGAGTGTTTCTGGCTTGGCTGGAATGTGTCACTGAAATATCCAATTACGATTCTCGCTTGGCTGGATGGAGGATGTAAACTAACTGACTTACAATTTACAATTGTTGCTCTTCCCCCAGCCAGCATTGGCATGTGGCCCCTGGATGGTTGCTTAAAAGGGATTGTGGCCCTCAGGCTGAAAAACGTCCCTGGCCCCACATGATACTTTATTGCAGCCATGTGCAACTGGGTTCCCTTCAGATGTCACTAGACTCTTGTCTCCCATCAGCCTCAGTTGCCTGGGGCAGAGTAAGGAGGGTGGAGAAGATGGCACATCTGGCCTGCATAGGCGAGGGGTCTTTCTGAGCCTCCGGGACACTTGGCCAGTATCTGGCCTTACTGAGCAACCGCTGGCACCAGGCCTGCTTCCTGCTCATGCCTCCACCTCCTAACTTGCTCTGTTGGTTCTCCATGTTGATTGTAGACAGTGGTCCCTTAGGGGTGGCAACCTAGCACACCTGTTCTTTCTGAAGTGGCTATGGACATAGGACCAATCTATGCAAATAAATAAATAAACCACCTTTAAGTGTCAAACTGACAGCAGTATGGAGGTATATGAAGTGGCTCTCTGGGGTCTCAGACAGGGAGAGGGTGTGAGCTGTGCTGCTCAGGATCCTTCAACCCAGAGATCCTAGATGTGTGTTTCAGGGCAGCAAGGCGGACAGAAAGCCTACATTGACACTCTGCCACAGGGGGTCTTGAGGACATTTCATCAAACCACGCCCTCCTGTCCATCAGAAGGGAGTGTGCAGTGTTGAAGCAGACACCTCCAACCCCACCCCCCACAGGCCAACTTTGATAGGTCAGCTGAAGAGCCTGTCAGTCACCTGGTGTCAACATGGCATCAGATGATTGTCTGGTGGGTGGTCCCCTGCCCACCTGTAAAGTTGACTTGTGGGGGTGGGGGGCAAAGAGCTGGAATAAGGTTCCCTCAGCCCTGCCCTACAACAAGAGATTCCAGTACCTTGCCAAATGCTCCTGTGGGATCAGCCAACATCCGGACCTGAGGAGAGAAAGCAAAACACAAACATGTAAGGGGACCGCCGCTATTCCAACAGGCAGAATCGCTGCAGCCTGAGCAGTGACGTCCAAGAAGCACAAACCTTTAAAATAAATTTGTTACAAACCCTGCAAAAACATCAAAGTTTAATGACTGCGGCCATTCGAATGAGAGGATTTCAGAATCTCAAATTCAGTTCTCCACATTTTCACATCTGTTTTGAGATTTTTTAAATTTATCAATAAAATGTACCGGCACATTAATTTATCCTAATACATGTCCCTTTGTATTCAGATTTGCCCAACGTACACATGTCCGCAAAGTATACTTCCCCTAATATTATGCTTTCCTTATGTTATTTTCTCTATTGGATGCAGACTTTTCTGATTCTGTCTGGGGCAGAATTCCCCTTTGCTCCCCTTGCAAACAAAACAGGGAGGGGATGCCTGAACTGTACAGTGGTACCTCGGGTTAAGAACTTAATTCGTTCTTAACCTGAAACTGTTCTTAACCTTAACTTTAGCTAATGGGGCCTCCCGCTGCCGCCGCACGATTTCTGTTCTCATCCTGAAGCAAAGTTCTTAACCTGAGGTATTATTTCTGGGTTAGCGGAGTCTGTAACCTGACGTGTCTGTAACCTGAAGCGTCTGTAACCCGAGGCACCACTGTACTTTCAACACTGACTGGCAACGGCTTTCCACCTTTTTAAGCAGGAGTCTCTCCCTGAGCCCTGACTGGAGATGCTGGGGACTGAACCTGGAATGTGCTGCTTGCAATGCAGCTATGCTCTGCCACAGATCTACAGCCTTTCTCCTTTATGCAAGACCAGAACAGAAGGCCTTTGGTCAGATCCTGCAAGGCAGTTCCTACGTTGAAAAGGAACACACTCTGTTGCAAGCCACTGTTGCATAACAAACGAAACAGCCGTTCCCAGTTACACAAGCAAGTCTTGTCAGTGCAGTGCGCCTGGAGGACAAAGCAGAAAGCACTTCTAGGAGAGAGGCATGTGCTGCTTTGCTGAGGCCAGGATCGCGGTGTCTTTCCACCCCCTCCAGACAGCCTCTCCCAGCCACCCTCCCACTTCTACCATGCTCATTAAACAAATACACTTAATGCCAAATTAAGGAAAAGTAAGCTTTTTTAAAAAGAGAGAAAGAAATGAAGAGAAAGATCTCAGTGTATCTGTCTGGGCCTGTCAGCCAGCATTTCCCCTAAATTTCAGATAGCCGAGGGTGAATACAGAAAGCAGCTCTGATTTTCTCTCTCTTTTTTTGCAGCCTAAGGCCATAGCTTAGTAGCAGAACACCTGCTTTGCATGCAGAAGGTCCCAAGTTCAATCACCCACAGCATCTCCAGAGAAAGCTGGAAGAAACTCCCTGGAAAGTCACTCCCAGTCAGTATGGACGGTGTATTTTTGTGAACCAATTAAATCTTTGTGTGTGTGTGTGTTTTTTTAATTGAGCGGTATATAAATTTTGTTAAATAATAGATACGGCAATGATGAGTTAGATAAACTAATGGCCCGACTCAGCCGAAGGCAGATTCCTGTGTCCTTTTAAACCCTGCTTGCCATTCTTTTACAAAACCAGCGACTTTTATTAATACAACAACAAAAGGAAACTATTATTATGTGGGTACCGGTAACTCCCTGCTTGAGGAATGCTCTCCCTGGGGAAGCTTGCCTGCTGCTGTCATCACATAGCTTTAGGAGCCAGACAAGAATATTTCTTTTCTGATAGGCCTTGGCCTTTGGGTCTAAATAATCTTAAAAGCAGAGATATCACCTTGCCAACAAAGGTCTGTATAGTTAAAGCTATGGTTTTCCCAGTAGTGATGTATGGAAGTGAGAGCTGGACCATAAAGAAGGCTGATCGCCGAAGAATTGATGCTTTTGAATTATGGTGCTGGAGGAGACTCTTGAGTCCCATGGACTGCAAGAAGATCAAACCTCTCCATTCTGAAGGAAATCAGCCCTGAGTGCTCACTGGAAGGACAGATCCTGAAGCTGAGGCTCCAATACTTTGGCCACCTCGTGAGAAGAGAAGACTCCCTGGAAAAGACCCTGATGTTGGGAAAGAAGGAGGGCACAAGGAGAAGGGGACGACAGAGGACAAGATGGATGGACAGTGTCCTCGAAGCTACCAGCATGAGTTTGACCAAACTGTGGGAGGCAGTGGAAGACAGGAGTGCTTGGTGTGCTCTGGTCCAGGGGGTCACGAAGAGTTGGACACAACTAAACGACTAAACAACAATAAATCTGTGGCCTGTATTCTAAGAAATGGTACCCAAGTTCAATTCCCCTACCTCTCTCCTTGCTGGCCCTTTCCCCTTGGGTCTCTTTTGGTTTTTTAGATTGTAAGCCTGAGGGCAGGGACCCTCTTGTTTTAATCGATTGTACAAAAGCCACTCTAAAGAATATACAAAGAGACCTTGGACAGGCCAACAGCCTGTGCAGTCCAGCACTCTGTCCTCGCAGTGGAGACCCCAATGGAAAGCCTGCAAGCAATGGCAATTCTCCCCCCTTGCAATTCCCTGACAGTGCAGGGAGAACAACCACCTTGGCTAGTA
Organism: Podarcis melisellensis; assembly: GCF_964234715.1. Taxonomy (NCBI): domain Eukaryota; kingdom Metazoa; phylum Chordata; class Lepidosauria; order Squamata; family Lacertidae; genus Podarcis; species Podarcis melisellensis. Next base: position 11,934,162 of record NC_138533.1, read on the forward strand.
GCTACCGGTCGCCTTCTACTCCAGGAATTTGCCTAATCCAAGTTGATGGCTGTTACTCCGTCTCATGGTTCCTGCCATATGTTTTTTTAAAAAAACTTCCCAGATTAGTTTGCAGCAATCCACCTCCCTTTGCTACTATAAGAATAGGAAGAATTCCCTCTGGCCCTGTTAACTTTTTATCCTCCTCTCCCTTCCGCTATCTAAATTCATTAACACACTTGGATTCTGAAGAGGAGATTTGCTTAACGAGGAGCCTTTGCCTATCTGGAGACCCAAGCAGGGCCTGGGAGAATCACGGAAGCAGCAGAGAGAGCATTTTCTGTCCCCCTTGGGGTATTGCCTCTGTTCTTCTTTGGGCTGGTACAGAGCTCTGATGATCTATCCAGCCAAGCCCAGTTCTAGTGGGATTGAGAGAGCAGGGGACGAGAGCCAAGCATTTAATTCACTACCGATCCTTTCCCTGCACAAAGAGCCTTTAAAACTTGCAACGGCTGGAGGACCCATATAAATTTCCCCAGCTTCCAGCTACTAACTGGGAGCAGATAGGAAGCTGTGTTTGGTCCCTGTAGCTCAATATTATAAATTGTTGTAATCTACTAGGTCATTTGGGTGAAGGGCAGACTAATACTACTAATAATAGTACAGTAATAATATTTTTACAATTTATATGCAGTTTATATGCCAAAATGGTAAACACATTGAGTGGCAGTGGCTCTCCAAGATTTCAGACAGGGAGTCTCACCCAGTGCTACCTGGAGGTGCCATATATGAAGTCCAAGGTGTGTATGTGTGTGGGGGAGAGAGCAAGAAAGAGTCAGAGACCATAAGGACTAGAAAAATGACTGTTTTAAAAAGTGTGACTCTCCCATTACCTTTCCCTCGGCTTTGTGAGCCTTTCCCCACTCGCTCATGACGAAGACGTCGTTGACAGACAAGCAGGCGATGACCTCCACTCCTTTGCCCTTCAGCTGTCCTGCCTTCTCCACGTAGCCTGGGAGGTGGGTCTGTGTCAGGGTGTGGGTGCAACAGGGAAGAACAAACTATCAGAGACTGTCATGGGGTAGCACATAAAGGGAACAGGGGAATACGAATAGCAGAAAACAGCACCAGGGATGGGGAGCCTGCATCTTTTCAGATACAACATTCAGATTACAACATCTCTCCTGATGGTTGGCCATGCTGCCTAGGTCTGATGGGAGTTGGGAGTCTACTTATCTGGAGGCCGCATGTTCCCCATCCCTGACGTAGGTGTTCAGGCCAGAGGTTCCTAGGCTGAGAACACACCATTCTTACTAGACCCCACTCCCAATTCTTAGCCTGAGCCAGGCCTGCTTCCCAACCGTGGTTCTCGAGGGTCATATCTGACGACAATGACAGCATCAGTTTGAATGCTAAGATTTTTTTACTTAATTCTTTTTTAAAAAACAAACCCTCCTTCATCCAGAGGGCCCCAGGGCTGTTTACAAAAGATTTCTTGTCGTTCTAGTTTTCCTACAGCTCTTGCCAATGTACCATCAAGTTTGGATTCAAAAACTGGGACAGGTGAGGCCCCAAATAAACTAGGCCAGGCATGCCAGTTAATGGAATTCTCAACAGATAAAAGACTTGACATGGAAGATCAGTCCCAAGTATCCTGGGAACCTTATGCTGCATGATATGGAGAGGGCAGAAGAATCAGACTAAATGCTAACTTTTGTCTTTGTATTTCGTTTGTTTGGTTTTCTTACCATTATTGCCATTCTGGGGATTTCGTTCACTATTTTTTTTTTTTTTGTTATTTATGATCTGCAGCCTTAATAAAGGTGTATTAATTTTTATTTGCAGAATTAATAAAGAATAATTAAAGAAAAAGATTGGGACTGGGCTGGAAGGGTCTTACTCACTTTTGAACAACCTGGAGTGAACGCACCAGGCACCCCAAACAAGATCCCCTTCTTGCCTGTGAAGAGGCTCGCCACATTCACCTTGTTGCCAGGGTCACCCTCGTAGACCTCCACGCTGGGCAACTTGTCTCCAACCTGTCAGAGAGAGGAAAGAGCAGTAAAGACTACACTGGCTCCCAGTACGTTTCCGAGCACAATTCAAAGTGTTGGTGCTGACCTTTAAAGCCCTAAATGGCCTCGGTCCAGTATACCTGAAGGAGCGTCTCCACCCCCATTGTTCAGCCCAGACACTGAGGTCCAGCACTGAGGGCCTTCTGGCGGTTCCCTTGCTATGAGAAGCCAAGTTACAGGGAACCAGGCAGAGGGCCTTCATGGTAGTGGCACCCGTCCTGTGGAACGCCCTCCCACCAGATGTCAAAGAGAAAAACAACTACCAAACTTTTAGAAGACATCTGAAGGCAGCCCTGTATTGGGAAGCTTTTAATGTTTAATAGGTTATTGTATTTTAGTGTTTTGTTCGAAGCCGCCCAGAGTGGCTGGGGAAACCCAGCCAGATGGGCGGGGTATAAATAATAAATTATTATTATATTATTATTATAAAGCACACAGGACTCGCCGTCCTCTTAATTCAGGAGGAGGGGAAACCTTTCTCATCCCGAGGGCCACATTCCCTTGTTGGCAACCTTCTGAGGGCCACAAGTAACCCAAACCCTGATCCAGGGGAAAGAGGACACAAAGCTGCACCTCAGTGGGGGAGCATCTGCTTTGAGTGCAAAAGGTTTCAAGTTCAATTCCCGGCATCTCCAGGTCAGGCCGGTGATGTCCCCCCTTCCTGAAACTCTGGGGAGCTTCTGCCAGTAGACAAAACCCAAAGATCTGACTTGGTATAAGGCGGCTTCCTATGTTCCTATTTTGCTCTGGTGGTGGAGACTCCAAGGTATCAACTGAATTCAGGCCTAACGGATGTGGGTTTCCCTGCAGTTCCATAGCCCTAAACCGTATGTGGTAAAGCACATGTGCTACGGATCAAGGTTTGGAATTCAAATGGGGCAGACAAGGGAAGGTTAGAGGGATCTCAGATAAAATGTCTCTTCAGCCTTTCTCACATTTGAAGGACTACAATTCCCATCATTCCTGACCATTATTGCATAAAAAGAAACCTAGAGGTTGTGTTCTATGGGGCTAGGTGCTTTCCCACTGCCCTTCTCCCCCCAAGCTAGGTCCTAGAAAGTCATGTCCCATTTTTATCTGATGGAACCCTAGGAAACCTCTGCTACAGGCACAGCAGAAACATGTAAACCTTTAAGAAATTGAATTTGACTGGCTTAAGTGTGGGCTTAACGTCTGGAGCGGCTGTGCTCTTTCCCACTGCATTCCTTGGTTAGACATACACTCTTGTACTGGGTGGGGCAGCCCCACAGATCAAGGGCGGCTGCCTTTCTACAGGGTCAGGGATGCACCCAATTTCCCTGAGGCTGGGGTGTCTCTTTCCCATTAGGGCTTGTTATTTCAGAGACCAAGGACTAGTGATCTCAGGAACCATCTGTCGTCAGTGAAGCTGTTCTTCTGCATGGGGGTGAGTGGGCTTGCTCTATGGGGCTTGAGGAGGTACTCTTTTCTAAAGGCTTTTGATAGCATAGACTACAGAGCTGGTGGACTACAGGGAGTTGTGAGGCAGCCTGTTCCCTCCCCCCAGTAAACAGATCCCAGACTACTATGAGGTTGGAGGTTTTTTTCTTTTTGCAATGGGCCTTCCAGTGCTAGCGTTCTATAGGGCAGAGGAGTGTCCTACTCTCTATGGGGCTGCATGGGAGCAGGGTTTATTACACAGGTGTGGGGCGGGGGCTACTTTTCTCTAAATGCTTTCTATTGCATAGGCCCCAGAGCTGATGCACTGTGGGGGGCTGTGAAACACCCTATACAGTACTCACTGGGGCTGTTCGCTTGCAGGAAAGGAGTGGGCTTTCTATTGCACGGATCCCCAGATGGAATTCTATGGGGCTGGGGCTTGCAATGGGGCTTCCAAAGCTGGCCCGTCCTCTGTGTCTGTGGGGCTGTCCTTGTCCATTGCGGGAGGAGGGCATATTTTGCACAGACCCTGGGCAGATGCCCTATAGGGCTGCCTGGGTTGCCTGGCTTCTATGGGGCTGGAAGGGGGCGCTCTTTTGCAAGGGGCTCTGGAGAAGAGGGGTCTTTTCCTCTCTCCGCAGACTCCCCTCTCCTAGATCTCACCTTGAGGGCCGCCATGGCTGGTGCTCCGGTTGCAAAGGCCCGCTGAACGATCCCTGCCGTCGACCAACCCTTTCCAAGAGGGGAGCCTGGACTTGCTCCCCAGCGGCGACTCAGCCAGCCCAGCACCTCCGCCCCTTTCCACCTCGTTGCCATGGAAATCGCGGGAGTGACAGCTGCCGCGGCAACCCCGGCCCTTTGAAGTCCTCCTCCTCCAAGTCGTGCAGGCGCAAAGCACCCAGGCCCGCTTTTTAATTCCACCGCAAGGGGGGCTAGTGGGGAAATTTGCATCCACCTCATTTGCATGCTTCGGAATTATCACGATCAGCTCGGCCAGATTGTCCCAGTTCTACGACCGTGTTCATGGAAGACAATTTTATTCGGCTACGAGTGATCGCCAAAGAAGACTCAGAAATAAGTCCCACTGATTTCAGTGGCACTTACTCACAAGTAGGCGTGCAGCCTACATTTGCAGGATGTGAACATCTGGGCATTTATTTCCTCAAAGAGATCGAAATCCTATGTACATCCTATTGAACACCGTGGGAAATTGGCTCCCGAGGAAGCACGCGAGCAGGCAACCCTCTCGTATCACCCGGGATTAAACCCCATGAAGCTCAGGAGGACCTACTGTACTCCTGAGTAAATGTGGCACAAGCATGGGCTGCAACAGGTTGCAGTCTTTATGTAGGTTTTCTCGGGCGTAAGCCCCACTGATGATTAGTGGGGTGGCTCACTTCCGAGTAAGACTTTCCATACGCCACGCGCATTTGGGAGTAGGCGCATCCTTGCGCGCACAGATTTCCATGTTTTTACTCGCAAAGTAAATCCCAGTGATTTTAGTAGGGTCTGACTTGGGAGTTGTGTCTCATAGGTTTCAACGAGTAGACACAGGAGTGATCTGCAAGGCTGCAAAGCACCGCAGTTCAGTGCTTATTTGGAATACGAAGACTGTTGGACAGAGGGAGTGACTTCCGAGTTAAGCACGTGCAGGATCGCGCTTGCTTGCTCGGCTTCTTTGCATTCTAATTTCAAACGTTCTGGCTTTCGAGTTGCGTAATAAGGCCGCTCCTCACTACTTTGTATTTTAACAGTATTGGCAAATAAGCCTGCCAGTTCTACGAGGTGCATAGTGTGCACTTTTTTTGTATACCGACCGCGCTGCTTACAAACACTTAATATGGCTATTTGACACATTTCCAAGCAACCTCGGGTTAGAAAACAAGCGCTGCCCCACCCACAGCTCCACGTGGTTGGGAACAAAAATTAACCGGAACTGACTGGGAGGAAGGTCAGGTTTCTCATACGCGCGGGAGGGCCGTTGCGCATGGTCGCCGGAAGTGAGTGATAAAAGACCGCCGGAAGTGAGTGAGAAAAACCGGCCTTTCAACCAAACCGGATGTTGTCCGAGGCTTATTACGCACGCACATGTTACCTTCGCTTGCTTTGGTGGCCGCTGTCCTGAAAACATGAAGCTCCTGACGCACAACATGCTCACCTCCCACGTGCGAGGAGTGAGGCCCGGTGGAGGATTCCCCCTTCGTATCCAGGTAACGGGGATTTCTTCAGACCACGCCCACTTTCCCACTCTAGAATTGGGTGGTGGGAGCAGAGTATATATAACGGGGGGACTTGACAGCCAGGGTCCCTCCTTCACACGCACCCGCCACTTTGTTTTTGCTGCCTAACTGGAATCTGGTGTTTATGCTTGCTGACAACTATCACCAGTATTTAGTATCTCTGTAGTGCTTGCAATGAACAATCGTTTAGCTGAAAAACAATGCTGTAAGGTTGAGCTTTGTCTCTATTTATTGTGTTTATTTCCTACCTTTTCTCCAAGGGACTCAAGGTAGAGTATGTGGAATACAGCATTGCTGTCTTATATCAAGTCAGATTGTTGGTCCATCTAACTTTGTCGAACTTGCTGGTAGTGGCTCTCTGGGGTATCAAACAGAGCCTCATTGGAAATGGCGTATATTAAAACTCTGATTTATTTAAACACACACACATCTTCCCCCTAAGGCCACTTGCCAGTTATGTGACAAGTGAATTGGTGGCTTTCTAGTTCAGTTTCTTAGCCACAATACTGCATCCACTCTCATTTATATAGCACATTTCATGTGCTGAAATTTCTTTATTTAGATTGTTAGTAATCTGTAGACTATTATTGTTGTAGATTTGTGGTGCAGAAGTAATACACATCAGTTTTGTCATATCTGCTTACAGTCCAGTCCTACGTATATCTGCTTGGAAATAATCCCATTGAGCTCAATGGAGTTTATTTCCATAGAGGTTGGGATAGGTTTGCACCACTAGTAAGTTTAGTGCCAAAATGGAATTCTGTACCTGGGACTTCACATGTCATGCCTTTGTTACCACACTGCATGTGACATAAAGCTCTGCTGCAGGGGTGGCCAATGTGGAGCTCTCCAGATGCCATTGTACTACAACTCCCATCAGCTTCTGCTAGCATGGTAAGGGATGATGGGAGTTGTAGTCCGAGTACATCTAGATGGCACCATGTGGACTATGCCTGTTCCAATACCATTCTCTCTGTCCTCTTCCGCCTCCACCCCTCCCACCTCTGGGAATCCTACTACACATAGGGAAATGCAGGGGAGGAAATATTTGTTCCCTTGTTCTTTGAGCCACGCTGCTCTCCCATCAGTCTTTCTCCCCTCTAATAGGCCACAGAAGTGAAGGTGAACAATGTCGATTTCAACCCGGAGTTCACAGCGCGGATGGTACCCAAGGTGGAATGGGCGGCTTTGGTAGAGGCAGCGGAGAGTGTGAGTAATTGGCTCTGGAAGTTTTTTTGGGGGGGCAGGGGGAGACTGGCTAGAATTATAGAGGTGTAGTCTCTTTTTTCCCTTCCTACAGCCAATTGCTATTTATATTTTTGTATGTGTGTGTACACACACACACACACACAATTTCCTTCATTTACTGTAAACCACCCTGGGAATTTATGAACTGAAGGGTGTTGTATGCCTAAATAAACTTCTGTTTAGACTTCTGCACAGTCTGGAGAATGGACAGCTTGTATGTCTCAAATGAACCAAGTGACATAGGAAGGGGAAGGAGACCACAGATTTTCAAGTGTGTTACTTGACTGGCGGAGATCTAAGGCAAAGAGCATAAAGGTTCCCCGCAGTTAGTCAAGACTGCCTGTGGAGGACAGAAAAGTTTTCCATTCCTGACTTGGTGGAGATGGGCCCACCCTGTCTTCTGCCGCCACCTGAGCAGACAGATGCCAGAGTGAAGCTCATGGGTGGAGTAAAATAACCAGTATTTGGTGGTTAAAGAGAGATAACTGGTCTTTGAATAGTGTGGAAGGTTGTGAAAATGGCACAAACTGTTATATTCTGCACCCTTCTGCAGTTGGGTCACCGATCAGACCTGCCCCCTGAGCCCATCCCTGACTTCGAGAGCAATGAGGATTTCCTTCGAAAAGTCCATCATGTGCTGATGGAGGTAAGGGAACCTCTTCTTTGCCTGTTTCCCACCCCAACCCACAGAAACCTGTCATAATGCAGAGTGTGACCACTTGCCTCAATTTCTAGGAGCAAAATCTAGCATCTTTCCAATGCTGTGATATCTCCACCTATCTTCTCTCTCTTCACCTTGCCGCTTCCTGTTTTCAGCTCTCAAAGTGGTGTGCAGTTCCCTTTACCTGCTGTTTTTATATTTCTTCTCGTACAGGTGGAAGTGGTGGAAGGTGTGCTGAAATGCCCAGATACTGGGCGTGAGTTCCCCATAACTAAAGGGATACCCAACATGTTGCTGAGCGAAGAGGAGACTTGAGCTGGTTTGTGTCAATGGAGCTTTGAGAAGCAAGCCTTGCGGGTGAGGGGGGTGGGATATGTTCCTGTGGAAAGCCCAGCACCCTTATTTTTCTGTTGGGGGGAGGAGATGCTCTGAATATAATATTGGGTTGCTTTTTTGTGCATGTAAATAAATGCAAGTTCTTGAATATCGGTGTGTCGATTTAACTGTGTGGATCTCTTGTCGTTGCCCCTTATTGTGCAGGTGCTTGATCTCCCCATTTCTCAGCCTTATTCTTCACCGTTTTTAGCAGCTGCATCTCTTCTTCCTCCCCCAAGAATACAGAGTGGGTTTAACTGTGCAATGGAATGAGCTTGCAGAGTTCCAAGGTCCCAGAATGAACAGCGGTATTTTAGACTGCAGGCGGGGAATGCCATTTTTGAGTGCACTCTATCAGTTTATTTAAAAACAACACACCTTGTCAGTAGAAAGCTAGCACAGCAGCAGGAGCAGGGAGGCTCTAGCTCTCCCTGATGTGCTAGGTTTTTTGTTTAATGTGCAGGGTGTTCTTTGCAAATCAGGACAGCTTTCCAGAGTAATTTGTGGCCTGCAGACGTATGTGGCTTAGTCATCTGTGGCCTGATGCTGTTTGTTCAAGTGGGCAAAGTGGCGCTATCCCATCACCGCTCAGACCCTGCCTCAATTATCAGGAGGTCCAATTTCCTCATCCTGAACTTTGAGGGGGTTAGATGGGAAAGTGCATTCACCCTCCCAGAGCTCCAGTCACTATTACAGAGGATTCAGACAGGGATGACAAAGTCTTTTTGATCTGAGGCCCACATTGACACTCGGCCACCCCTCCAAGGACCTCATGCCTCTTTCAGCTGGAACGTGTGCCAGTGGTAGGTGGGGAAAAGCAAGCGGGATATTGGAGGAGATTCCAGAAATTTCTACAAATGCACAAAGATCTCTTCATCCAGGCCAGTAAAAAGCATGGATTATCAGAGTTCAAGGACACATTCCAACCAGGGAGGCTACACAGCAAGACGAGGAAGGGGTGTGGCCTAGGGAGAATTCCAAGAATCTGATAGGTGGCGATTTATAAAAAATAAATGTTGCGATGACCACCTACCTGCATGGCTTATACAAAAGAATTGGATCATTTCTCATGGAGAACATTATCAGTGGCTATCTTAAGCTCTGCCTCCACTGTCAAAGGCAGTATGGGCCTCTGAAAACCAGCTGCGGGGGAATCGCAAGTGCGCCAGAGTTGCTCTTTCACTCGGATCCTGCCTGTGGGATTCCCATTGTGTTATTTGGTCAGTGTGAGAATAGGATGCTGGACTGGACAAGTCTCTCTTTATGTTCTTAAGGACAAGTCCTTGGGAAGAAAAACTGAACTATATATCAGAAAGCCCCAGCATCACACCCTGCAATATTTCACTGATGTAAACAGGGAGTTGTTCGTAAGACCTCCAGCTAGATTATCCCATTTGACCACCTTATAGAAGTTTTCTTAGGCCATTCATTCATTCCCAGGGTGCTTGTAATTTAGATGACAAGCTCAGCTGACTTTTTCCTAACTTTGCTTTGTTGGGGGGGGGCAGCTCAAGTTGTTGAGCTTCTATTAAGAAATCAAAGTTTCTTGGGAAATCGCGGGTAAAAATACATTACTTTCTGCTGGGGTGGGGGGACAGAACCTCAGGTCATTGAGTACTTTCAATGCTTTTAAATACCTGTGTATCCAGAGGGCACACCTTCCCCCCTGGGCTATGACAGTGTGTTTTCCCAGCCTCATCACACAGCACGCAGTAAGACAACAACAGACTGCAGTTGACTTGTCAGGCCGCAATGGCCTTTTTTAATTTGTTCAGTAATAGAGCTCTCTATGAATGTGTATGTGTAGCCGCCTATACACAAATCAGAGGTATTTATAATATGTACACACACATAATTTAATACAAAAAAAAATTCTCCAGCTTCTCCTCTCCCCTCCCCCCCCCCCGCAACCAGGGCAAGGGAGGCTGCAGCCCACCTCCCATGTGTAGGTGGGGGGGAAGGAAGTGAGCCAGAAATGGGGTAGATTTCTTTTTCCTGCAACAAATATACAGTAAAATATATTGCTATGTACACGGCTCTCAGCTACAGGCCATGCAGCCTCCCTCCTTGGTTTAAATTAGAGAAGGAACAGGGAAGCTGCAGGCCACCGCAAGCGTCGTTGTCGGACTCCAACTCCCATCAGCCCCTGCAGCCAGCGTGGCCCATGGGAGTTGTAGTCCCAACAGCTGGTGGGCCAACGTAGCTTCCCCACCCCCCTGGTTTGGCGGGTCAAAAGGGAATTAAGGAGAGGCGGGGAAGAGGTTTTATTTATTGCTTTGGGTGTAAGATGGGGTTGGCTTAATGGGGACGCAGGGAGGAACTAGCTGCGTAGCCTCGTAGTGTGAGGGGAGTTGTGGGAGCGGGGTTGATATGAAATCACACCTGAAAAAAAAAAAAGCACAAATTGCCTTTTTAACTATTGCTACAAGGGAATTAAGTGAAAGAACTTTGGATGGAGCGTGAAAGGCCCTGCCTTTTCCCTTCTGCAGAGGAGGAGCGGGGAGGGGGCTGGACTCCCACCACTGCAGCCGCAGACTCAAACACACCCCTTTCCCCACTTTTTTTAAGGCAGACTCCATGCAAAGCAGAAACGACGTAAGACACAACCTCCTCTCCCCCCTGCATCATGGGGACCCTCCCCCAAGTTTTTAAATAATAATAATTATTATTAATATTATTATTGCTTATAAGTGATAATGCAACATTCCCAGAGGGAGGGTGGGCCTTTGTGAGGGAAAGAGAAACGGGGGGTGGACTATCGTCCCCTGAGAGACGCCCTAATGAAGAGACGTGGTACTAAGGAGGCAGAAAGGAGGTCAAAAAGAAAAGAAAAGTGTTGTGGGTCTTCCTTCCCCTCCCCAAATCTCTCTCCCTCCTTATTTCTGGAGAGCTGTGGCTCTGCGGTTTCGACACTCTCGCCCTCATTAAGGTGCATTTGGCTGGGCCCAGCCCAGGGGCAAAACCAAGATGGCGTTCGAGTGGTGTAGGAAAGAGGCCGCGAACCTCCTGTCTCTGCTCTCCATCCCGTGCTATCCTGTAGCTGCATCCTGGGGCAAGAACAAACCATTCAACCCCCCCCCCCAACACGCACACACACACACACAACCCTCCCCAACAACTACCCTTTCTCCATGCCTCGCAAATGCAATATGGCTTCCAGGCTAGAGCTACAGTGGCTAACACCCACCCCCTGCCCTCCCCAAGTTAATAAATTAAAAATTAAAGTATGGCTTCCAGTGTGAATGTCAAAACTTTCTCTGTCTCCCTTTCTCCCTGCCCCACATTGCGGCAGCCCAGCCTCTGACGTCCAGAAGGGCTGGTGTTTTGTGTGGTTTTTTTTTTTTAAAAAAAACTTCTCTGCCTCCCCCATGGGGTCTGTTCTCTTCAGAAAAGAAAAAAAAAGTCAGCCTCAGTGCAAAGCAATGGGCAGCTATCACATTTGCATACATTGAAATGCGTTTTTTTAACATGAGGCAGACGAGCGGCGGTTCTGGGAGGGGGGATTGTGTGGGAGGGGGAAACCCAAGCCCCGTTCCATTTCTGCACGTGCGCCCCCCCCGCAACAATCCCCGATAACCAGTCAGTCTGTACTTTGCTCCCCCCCCCCCAAATCCTGCCCCCCTGCCCTCCCCTCCCGGCCTCCTCCTTCAGTCCATCATTGCTTCCAGCATCTCCAGGAAAAGCTTATGCATGGGGACCTTGCCCTCCAGTTTGAGGCTGTAGAAGTGGTGGAGGACGCGGGTGGCTGTCTGGCGGAGGAGGGGCAGCGTGAGGAGGAGGCGGCCGGCCCGGCGGGGCTCCTCGGGGCGCCTCGACGCTTCGTATTCCAGCAGGGCCTCGTGTAGCACGTCCCGGAGCCGCTGCACGGCTGCCATGTCCTCAATATGCACCGAGTCTGGAGGAAACAGGAAGGGTGGGAAATAGAGGCACACAGCAGCGATTAGGACCCCCTAGCTTGATGGAAGAGACTCCGGGAGTTTCAGTAGCCGGGAGTGCCTTTTGCCACCCTTGTTTTTTGTTTTTTCCAGAAAAAAATCTTATTGATTTTCCAAATTTTATAAACAAATAAACAAACAAACATAAATCTCAACCGTGTTTAAACCTAACTTAGTAACATTGTTAAGTGACATTCTCGTATCCCGCTGGTTGAATTTCAGTGTATATCATTATTAACGGTTTTCCAAAACCAATATTCTTATAAAATTAACTTGATCACTGAACATCTTTCTTTCTCTCCAATTCGGCATTAAACATAGTAATTCATCACATTGCATATTTAAATCCTAAGCCTATCTGGTATTTGCAAGCTTTTCCAATTAATTAAACTTAACATATTTAACTAAATGATCTTTAAATTTCGTCCATTCTTCCTGGTAATCTTTCTCCTTTTGCCACTCTTGGACAGGGGCAGCCTGGCCATGTTAATTCATGCACTGAGATTGCTGAGGGGCACTTTTTAAACCTGTATAGGGATGTTTATAATGTTTGATGCTTTATTATGTTTCTGTATATGCTGGAAGTCACCCAGAATGACTCAGGAAACCCAGCCAGATGGGTGGGGCTCCATTATTATTATTATTATTATTATTATTATTATTATTATTATTATTATTATACCTTGCCCACTTCGCTGGGTTTCCCCAGCAGCTCTGGGCGACTCCCAACAGAATATCAAAAACTATAAAACACCTAACATTAAAAACTACCATAAACAGGGTTGACTTCAGATGTCTTCTGAAAGTTGTGTAGTTGTTTATTTCTTTGACATCTGATGGGAGGGTGTTCCACAGGGCGGGCGCCACTACCGAGAAGGCCCTCTGCCTGGTTCCCTGTAACCTTACTTCTCACAGTGAGGGATCTGCCACAAGGCCCTCGGAGCTGGACCTCAGTGTCCGGGCAGAACAATGGGGGTGGAGATGCTCCTTCAGGTATACTGGGCAGAGGCCGTTTAGGGCTTTAGACTTTGGGCTAGTCACATACCCACCTCACAGGGTTGTTGTGAGGAGAATATGGAGAATCTGGGCAGAGCAATGTATGTCACCCTGGAGGAAAGGTAGGATATAAAGGAAACAATAAACATTGTGGGGAAAGCCCCCACCTCACCCGCCTGGCATCTCTCTGCCTGTGAAAGGGACTCACCTGAGTTGGCAAGCGCCAAGGCCTTGAGAAGCACATATTCCTCTCGCTCCAGGCGCAGGGCCCGGTACTTGCGCACAAGCTGCAGGACCACCCCACTGAGCTCCAGCAGCCCCGCCGCCCTTGCCGCCTCCTCATCCAGAGCAAAGTCCTCCGCGAAGACGATTTCGTCCTCGCAGGGCAACGAACGCCAGGCCACCCCCAGCAGCAAGACCTCCAGCCACACGCTCTGCAGTACAGACATCTGGTCCGCCAAGGACAGTGCCGGAAATCCTGAGCCAGGAAGGACAGAACAGGAAAGAAAAGGAAAGGAAAGGATGAAGAGGGATTAATTCACAGCTAACTAACTGGTTGCCGGGTGGCCTGTGGCGAGCAGAAATTGATTCCAAGCAACCAAGTGTGGGTGCTTAGAAATGATTCATTGCTTTTTTTGGATGAGGTTTCTGTCAGGTAGATTTGTAGCTGGTTGACTGACTGAACCCAAAGAGTACTCATTAATGGTTCCTCATCATCCTGGGGAAAAGTGACAAGTGGGGTGCTGCAGGGTTCTGTCCTGGGCCCATTGTTGTTCAACATCTTTATAAATGACTTGGATGAAGGAATTGAGGGGAAGCTCATCAAATTTGCAAATGACACCAAATTGGGAAGGGTAGGTGATGCAGCAGGAGACAGAATTGTGATTCCAGATGACCTTAGACTAGAGAACTGGGCCAAAAATAACAAAATGAATCTCAAAAGAGTCAAATATCAGGTTCTACACTCAGGCAAGAAGAACCAGCAGCACAAATATAAGATGGGGGACACCTGGCTTGCTAGTAGTACAAGTGAAAAGGATCTAAGGGTCTTACTAGACCATAAGTTTTACACAAGTCAACAGTGTGATGCAGCAGCAAAAAAGCTAACGCTATTCCAGGCTGCATCAACAGAAATGTAGCTTTCATATCAAGGGAAGCAACAGATGACCCTTGTGCTCCCTCCCAACTCTACAATTCTACGAATAGAGTGGTACTATTTTGCCTTGATCAGACCACACCTAGAGCACTGTGTCCAGTTTGGGGCACAATTTAAGAAGGATGCTAACAAGCTGGAATGTGTGCAAAGGAGGACAACCAAGATGATCCAGGGTCTGGAAGCCAAGCCTTATGGGGAACGGTTGAGAGTTGGGTATGGTTAGCCTGGAGAAGAGGAGACTGAGGGGAGATATGATAGCCATCTTCAAGTATTTAAAGGGTTGTCACATGGAAGGTGGAGCAAACTTGCCTTCTCCTGCTCCAGAGGGGAGGACCCCCAAAAATGGCTTCGAGCTACAATAAAGGAGTTTCCAACCGGACACGGGGAAGAATTTTCTGATGGCAAGAGCTGTTTGACAGTGGAACAGACTTTTTCAGAAAGTGATGGGCTCTCCTTCCTGGGAGGTTTCTAGACAGAGGTTGGATGGCCATCTGTCATGGATGCTTTAACAGGAGTTGCCGGGAGAGAGTGGATGGCAGAAAGAGAGAAAGCAATGAGGTGCCCCACGCATCACCACCAACTCTGGATCCCAACGGAGTATTCCTGAGCCTTGTGCCAAGCTCAGCAATGGACCAGAAGTCGTTGTGGGTCTTTGGACAGTGGCAAGGTAATATCTGTGCAACAGCTGGACAGGCATGACTTTGAGCCAACCCTTCTCTCTCACCTGGTATATTTTTGGCCCAGCCGATGATGACCACGATCTCCCGGTCAGCCAGATCGCACAAAGTGCTTGCTGCTTTGGCGGGACTGTCAGGAAGTGCAGGGTCGGGCATGGCGTACAACTTCTCAGGCTCCGCCACCAGCAAGTGCGACACCATTGTGTTCATTGGAGCTGCAGGGAGTGGGGGTGGAAGAGAGGATGGTGAGGATCAAAGATGAAAGAAAGAAAAGTGTCAGGAGTAAGCTGTACACTCCAGATTCACAAATCTCTCTTTCTTCGCTTGGGGGAAATATCCCCAAATTCAGCTAATGCTGGTTGGCAATTAGGCCAGGGACAGGGAGCCTGTGAGCCCCTCAGGAGTTGCTGGACTACAACTCCCATGATACTTGATCATTGACTATGCTGGCTGGGACTGATGGGAGTTGGAGTCCAACAGAGTCCAGAGGGCCACACGTTCCTCAGCCTTGATCTAATCGGGGAAGTGGGCCAAAGGAGGCCAGGGCCCACGTTTTTCTCTCACCTTTTCTCATTTTGCCATCAAACATAGCTGTACCTGTCAGCCTAAGAGCCACTTTAAACACAAGAAAAACCAAGATGACACAATCCTCCTGGAACTCCAGAATGTACCACACATGTGTGTGTACGTGTTTGTGGGTAAAACACATGTCTGAATGCTCCGCAAGGATAGAACAGCAACTTCTTCCTTGCTTGTGGGAAGTTAGCCTATTAGGGATCCTGGAATAACTGGGGGTAGTTGCTTTTAGTATTTTCTGTTACAACAATCAACGATAATAAACTTCAACAAAGTATGCAGTAGTGATGTTCTGGTCACATTACCCACTCTCCGTTTTGAACTTGCATATGCGTTACAGCACATTAAAGCACTGACGACTCTGCGGACAGCATAAGTGGGATTTACATTTATAAACTCCTTAGAAGCCTGTTTAGCAGTAAGTGGCATATAAAAAAACAGATAAGCTTTCTCTCAGATGCACCCATTTTTTAAATGTACATTAGAAAGGGGAACATTCAATTGTGCAATGCCCTGCCCTCCCAATAGTACAGGCCCAGGAGCGCAATAGCGGATGTTCTACAACCCGAAAGCGTAGCTGTTAAATCCTGGCCTACGCTCTCCTCTTCTTCCTCCCAGGGTTGTGCCTGCCAGGTTGCCAAGGTAACAAGCGTTGCTCACATCAGAAGCCCTTTCCAAGGGGATAATTCCACAGTGAAAACGGTACCATTGGTGGCTCCTTAAGGTTAGGATGAGAGACAAAGGAAGCCCAGCTTCAACAAGGGGGGAAAGGCAGAGCATTTTCTGGTTCAATAAAACACTCTGGAGTCCAAGGAGAGCCAAGCCTATATGAGACACTCGTAGGGATAGAACCTCAGGCCCAGGAGTGAAATGTGGCCCTCCGAGCCTTTCTATCTGGCCCTCAGAACTCTCCTTGGGCCACACCTCTTCACTGGCTCTGATTCAAACCCTCCTTAAGTGTTTTGGCCTAGCTGAACAGCATCCTTGAACTCTAGCAATGCCTCTTGCTTACTTGGAAGAGTGGTACAGATACAGTAGGTGCTTGTGGAAAACTAGCCCATTGTACAATGGCAAAATAAATATTCTTTCCGTCATCCTCTTTTGCTTCTGGACCTGCTCACCGCTGGCATGTGGTCCCCGGAACATCGCCCAGAGGAGAATGTGGCCCCTGGCTTGAAAAAATGTTCTCTGGCTCTAGGGTGGAGACATAGTACACTTCTGTATGGGTCACACGCCCTGGGCCCCTTTATCCCCAAACTCTAGATAAGAGTCTGGGGTTCAGGGGGGCACCGCAGTCCTTTACCTGGTTTCTTGGTGGTCGCCGTAGCAATCTGTGGGGTGACGAATGCACTGGGGTAAGTGGCACCCTCCACCTCAGGCCGGCGCTTGTACTTCTGACGCCCTCCTCGCACCCGGTCGAGACGTACCCCTGGAGAAGACCAAAGTCGATTCAGAACATTTTCAACCTGTTAGGAGCTCGGTCTTCCTCCTGCAATTCCTCTTCTCCCCACAAGCCATTTCACATTTGCTGTGCACCCTCCCGCCCCGTCAACCTTGGCGCCATGCCAGAAGTTTAGGCCCCGAGGCCCAAAGCCGTACCTTCCTTCAGCATGCCCACGCGCAGGCACTTGGTGAAACGGCAGGCCTGGCAGGCTTTCCGGCGCCGCTTTGTGATCTCGCATTCATTGGTGGCCGGACAGCTATACTCAATGCTGCCTGAGAGAGAAAGAGAAAGGGTTGGAAAGCTTAAAAAACCTATAGTATAAATAATATATATGCATTTACTCAAAAAATTTATTTGTTTATTGCATTTATATCCCACTTCCCTCCCCCCCAACGAGCTCAGTGTGGCATACATGGTTCTCCCCCTTCTCACTTAATTCCCACAACAACCTTGTGAGGTAGGATAGGCAGAGAGGAAGTGACTGAGCCCAAGATCGCCCAGCGAGTTTCCTGGCCGAATGAGGATTTGAACCCTGGTCACCCAAGTCCTAGTTTAACATTCTAACCACTGTACTTCTTGACCCTGACTTTTGACACTTGAGGTGTATATTTTTAGGACCCACCTAATTTCTGTGTGATATTGAAATATTGTATGTACACACACACACACACACATATTAATAATGTTGTAATTGTTGTAATCTGCCCTAGGACTTTAGGGTGAAGGTCAGGTAATAAATTGTAGTAGGAGTAATCAGCACTGGCTCTTGCATTTTGTTGAAAGAAAGCATTTTTATATCAAAATGATGTTTGCATTTTAAGTGGAAGCTTCAGTCATGAGTTCCGAGTTTTGGGGGTTTTTTGTGTGTCTCTCGCCCTTTAATAGGACATTTTAAATTCAGATGTCTTGTAAGGACAACTCCTTTTCCCCACACTTCCCTGACCCTTTTTAAAATTTTATTTGTTTGATTTCACTGGATTTCTGTTTTTAATTTGCTTTTAGAAGCTTTTTACACTACTGTTTTACCGTTGCTGGGTTGTTGTTGTTGCTTTATTTTTGTTTTAATAGTATTGCTTAATGCTTTAGCTCTGCACCACTTAGCAGAGGTTGTTTTTTTTAAAAAAATTAAGCAATGCTTCTAAATAAATAAAATAAAAACCTCTGTTGCAGCAAAGAAGACAAATGTTTGCAGCCCATGTTAGTCACACATAGAGTAAATCTAAATCCACTGAGATGAATGGACGTGACTAACTTAGGATCATTGCCAGTCAGTGTCGGTAGATAATGCTGAGCTAGATGAAGTAATGGCCTGACTTGAGATAAAGTAGCGTCCTATGTTCCAAATGCCACATTAGCCAAGTGGAACCTCCAGGTGCAGTAATAGTATACCTCAAATTACTTGTTATGAGGCGGGAGAGGCTACAGCCTGTTTGTGGGCCCTTCTTGTGCTTTTATCCATCAGCCCCTATCCAGTGCTACAAACCAGATCAAGGAAGAGTTATCAGTGCAAGGGTTCAGGAATTACACAAGTTCAGGAAGTATTTCTTCATGGAATACATACTTAACTTATGGAATTCCCCCAGCAGAAGGTGAGGCAACAGCACTGAACTGAAATGGCTCTTTTCTTAAATTCCGTAAGTTCATGGAGGAAGAGAAGTCTATTGGGGAAAGTGTGTGGCTCAGTCGTAGAGCATGAGACTCTTCATGCTCAGCGTTTTGCCCAGCGTCGGGTTCAAGCCCAGCGTTGGGCAAAACATTCCTGCATTGCAGGGGACAGGACTAAGTGATTCTCGTGGTCCCTTCCAACTCTATGATTCTAGGACATCCAGAGAGAGAGAGAGAGAGACAGACAGACAGACAGACAGAGAGACAGACAGGGTGTCTGTCTAAGGCCACATTCATACCATACATTTAAAACAGAATTGTACCATGCCAAACAACCACGTCTTCCCCTAGAGAATTCTGGGAGTTGTAGTTTCTTAAGAGTGCTGAGAATTATTAGGAGGAGGCCCCTATTCCTCTCATAGATAAACGTTTCTGATAATTGTTAAGCAAACAATCTCTCTTCCCGGGGAACTCTGGCAATTGAAGCTTTGCGAGGGGAATAGGGGTCTCCTAACAACTCTCAACAAACTAAGGCTCCCAGAATTCTCTGGGGGAAACCATGTCTGTTAAAAGAGGTATCACAGTGCTTTTAATGTATGGTGCAAAGGTGGCCAGACATGGCGGGGAATCCCTGAAGAACAGCCAGGACCAAAATGAGAAGTTAATAACATGAAAGGAGCCCTGCTTGATCAGGCCAAAGGCCTATCCAATCCCAGCATTCTCTTCTCACAGTGGCCAAACAGATGCCCATGGGAAGACCACAGGCAGGGCATGGAAGCAACAGCAATCTCACTGGTTTTCAAAAGGTAGGCTCTTTTCCCAAGACTTTTGGCTCGCCACATTTTATGCACCTCTACCAAGTCCCCGCTTACTCTAAACTCCCAAAGCATCAAATACTGGAGCCTTTCCTCACAAGCCCACGCAGGGATGGCTGTGGGCAGAATTCCTGCACTGCAGGGGGTTGTTCCCTTCCCACTTTACCATTCTATGATTCTAAGGCAGTTACTTCACCCCCTTGTTCAGTTCTTTTTCTTAACCTTTTCCGGCTCTACAAGATCCCTTTTTGAGGCATGGAAGCCAGTACCGTACATAGTATTTCAAGTGCATACTGCACCATAATTTGCATAAAGACATAATCTCGGCAGTGTTTTTCCCCAGCCCCCTTTTCAAACCATTTCCTAAGGATTCCCAACATAGAATTCACATTTTTCACAGCTGCTGCACACTTGATCGCAGCAATTTAATTATAGTACTTCTTACAGACCAACTTGGTAAAATGCATCCTATAGGTTGGTGCTGTTTGCCACAGCAGCTAGGAATTTACATTCAAAAGGTGGGGTTTTTTTTAGGAGGGGGGTTATGGGAGACCTTTTAATGATTTTAACGAAGTGATGTGCTGATGCCTGATGCTGTAAATGTCAATTAAACTCTGTTAATGGAGAAAACTATGTGTGAGCAAGAAGCGAGGGTGTTTGCTTTTGCAAAGCCCTTTCATAATGCGCAATAAAGTTCATTCATACTCAGACTTCCTACAGTTTTATTAATCTCCACAAGTAAAAGGGACTTCTTTCTCCACCCCCTCCTCAAGTAAGCTGAACATTTAGGAAAGAGACCTAGAATATCCCTGAACAGCACAGCCCAACCCCCCACCATGGCACCAACCCTGTTAACATCTATTCACCGTGATAGCTAAACAGAACCTCACTTTTAAGAGACAGTCTACCAGAGGGGCAACAAGCGTCTCAGAATGGTCTGTGTGTCATTTGAGACTAGATCACAGGTGGGGGAACCTGCAGCCTTCCGGACTACAACTCCCATCATCCTTGACCACTGACGGCGCTCACAGGGACTGATGGGAGTTGTAGTCCATCGCCACCTGGAGGTTCAAAGCTTCCCCACACCTGGACCAGATGACCTGATCCAGCAGGGGCTCTTCCTTTTTAGGAACATCAAAAACTGCTTTATAGCAAGTCAGTCCATTGGTCCATCTAGCTCAGTACTGTCTACCCTGACTGGCAGCTGCTCTCCCGGGTTTCTGGTAGGGGGTATTCCCAGCCTGACCCAGAGATGCCGGGAATTGAAACCTTCTGCATGCAAAGCAGATGCTCTCTCGCTGCCCTTCCCCAAACAAAGACCAGACCCCTTTTCTTCCCTAACAGCTTTAGGGGAACCCCAGACTTCTCTTACAGCGCCCAGGCAGGAGCGGCCTACCTTGGATAGTCCTCTTGAAGAAGGCCTTGCAAGCTTCGCAAGAGGCCACACCATAGTGGTACCCTGAGGCAACGTCCCCGCACACCAAGCACAGCCGCTTGGGCATGGCGCTCAGCATGTACTTCCCCCGCCCCGGAGGCTCGTCCGGGTCGTCATCATGGCGTCGCCGGGAGGCCCCCGTCCCGGCAGGCAGCGCCCCAGCGGTCTCGAGCTCTTGTGGGGCCCCGCTGGCGCTGGTGTCAGAAGAGCCACTGGGGCTGTGCTGGGCGAGGCTGTCTGGGGAGGCCGGCTCCGTTTTGATGAAAAACTCTGCCCGGCGTTCCCGGGATGACATGGCTGGAGAGGGCTGCAGGAAAGAGGACACAGATGGGGTGCGTCAGAGAAGAGCTGTCACGAAATACAAAAAAAAACTGAACCAGAAGGAATGTTGGAAAATATTTCCGCTTCCTAGGCCACATTCATAACACTATTGATGCCACTTTAAAGAGTCATGACTTCCCCCCACAGAATTATGGGAGGTGCAGTTTGTTAAGGGTGCTGAGAGTTGTCCGGAGACCCCTATTTCCCCCCAAAAGCTACAACGGCTGGAGCTCCCTGGGAAGAAAGATTGACTGATAAATCACTCTGTGCACCTTTAATTCCTAGGTTGCTTTGGGGGAAAGTCACGACTGTATTCAGTGCTTTAAATATGTAGTGTACATGTAGATCCAGCATCCTAAAAACTGACAGAGTTGCACAGGTTAAGTCCCGTTTTCTTAAAAAATGGACGGAGCCCTTCAGTGTGATAAAGCTTAGAGGTGGTGTTCAAAGGCAACCCTTTAAAATAATGATGATTAATCCGTTTCTCACTCAGAAGGGACCACAATCACAAACAGAATTCGGCGGCCGGGCTGTGACAAAGAGCAGTGAGCCACAGTGCGCCGTCCCAAATCCTGCCCTGTCACTTGGATGTGCGTCACAAACCCACCACCCAATCAGGGACCAGCATGGAATTTGGGGGGCTAGGCCAAGTTAGCCAACCAGGAGGAAGAATCTGACGACAAATCAATCAGAAGAACCGAGTCAGGGTGTGGGGGGGGGGGGACAATAACCCCAGTACAGTGGTACCTCGGGTTACATACGCTTCAGGTTACAGACTCCGCTAACCCAGAAATAGTGCTTCAGGTTAAGAACTTTGCTTCAGGATGAGAACAGAAATTGTGCTCTGGTGGCGCGGCGGCAGTGGGAGGCCCCATTAGCTAAAGTGGTGCTTCAGGTTAAGAACAGTTTCAGGTTAAGTACGGACCTCCGGAATGAATTAAGTACTTAACCCGAGGTACCACTGTAATTTCATCAACCTGAGTTTAGGGGGCCTCCAGTTTCGCTGCTCAATCTGGGGAGCTGCCCTCCACTGAAGGAAGTGATAGCATATACCCCAATTCTACATTCAACTCCATTAATGGAGACATAGCAAGGAAGAGCTTTTGGGATGGCCAACCGTGGCTTAATTCAGACAGGCCAAGAGACTCTCTTCAAAATTTACTGCCTTTTTGGCAGCGTCCTATGTGTGGGAATGCGGGGGGAGAGTGTTCCTCACTCCATGAAGGCCCTGCAATGTAGGCCTCCCCCCCCCTTTATCTCATCAACCTACACACTGTCCACCCCACAGCTGCTGGCCTTGGGATCCAGCATCCTGCTGGAAGAATGGAGCGGCCTCAAGGTCACTCCAGGGAGATACAATCAGGCACCCAAGCAGGGCTGGCGATAGCATCAAAGGCAGTGCACTCTCGCTGCCTCTGGTCCGGTCCTGTCCTGTCCCTGACCGCCTCTTTGGAGAACAGCAACATTCTGGGGCTTTGAGAGTTAAATGTAAACACGCAGAGGACAGGAATAGCCGCTTGGCTCAGCAACCTGACATCTCTTCTCTCCCCCCTCCCTGCCCCTGCAACTTCAATGCAACAAAGATTAACCCTCCCACACATGAATTGTGCCCCCCTCCCATCTCCTGCACACCTTAGCTTAAGGCTCTCTGCCCCCCCCCACCTCTTCTGGACACTGGATTGTTGAGGTTTCCTTCCATAAGCAGCCAAGATTTCATACTGATGTCCTGGCTACATATTGGGAGGTTGTTGTGTCTCTCTGCCCTCCCCCTTCTGAGTTTGGAGAAGGGGCAAAAGTGACCAGGGAGAGCCGTTTTTAAACACCCCTCCTCAAAGCAACTAGGCCTGCAGTGCAGGGATGAACGGCAAATATGACTTTTAAATTGTACTGCTTTCACATTTCGATGTTTGCCGCCCTGGGCTCCTTTGGGACGAAGGGCGGGATACAGATTCCATAAACAAACACACAAAATTGATGAAAATATTACAAATAATAAGCACCTGTGGTTCATTATCTATCATTATTTGTGTGCCCTGAGCGAAAGAGAAAGACCAGTAATCACCCTAGGACAGCGTCTTTAACTCCAGGCACGCAAGACACCTCTCAGTGCATGCCGCTCTGCCCCCGCACCCCTAAGTGACACCCCCTCTGTGTCTCTATTAATAGGTTTACCCTCCCCACTTTTGCCAGGCCAGTCAAAGGACCTTTGTCCTCTGTGGATCAGTGCATCATCCCTTTCCCAATCGGGGACAAGAGTGGAGTTTATGCAAGAGGAGGAGGGGGGCAACATGGGCCAGAGAGAGGGGGCTAGGAGACATTGCCCAACTTTCTCCCAACCCACCACACAAACATACACACACACCCAGCAGGCAGAAGCCATTCAGAAAAGTCCATTGGCCACAGACTTTTGATCGTTCTCAGGACTCCATAAAGCAGGAGACTTTGTGAAATCAGGGCAGCTGTCTCAACCTCCCGGACACCTCTGCACACCACCTCCCTGCAGCTGAACAATGTGTGGTCATGTTTTCTCGGGCTCCATGTGGAAAGCCTGTGTGCCCATGACCTTTGACCCTTCTGCAGTTCACTTCTGTCACTCTCCCCCGCACACCCCACTTACTACGGGCCGCAGTGCCCCCTAGTGGCCGAGCGGTGAGGCCAGCTGGGCAAAAGAGACAGGGCACTCTCATGTCTGAGTCCTTTCCGTTCACACGTGCCCAGGCGCGCATGAGTTTGCTATGCACATGGCTGCGAAAAGGTTTTCCCATCCTGGCAGCTGCAGGGGGTATATGCAGACCGTGTCTGTACACACAAGGGAGACTTCTCCACTCATCTGGGCGCAGCACTTCAACATCTCCATGTGCGGCTGTGAGCACATCAGTGCGCCCTCCTTGTACATACGCAAGCATTTCTCTTTCAGTGCCCTTGCACCTAGGCAAGCAGGCCTACACAGGTGCCTACGAGGGACTCACCTACACCTGCACAACACACAATATCCGCACTATGTGACCTTAAATCATGTACCCCACCCCCCGCCGGCTGCGCCATGCCCCACAATGCTAGTCCCCAGGTCTGCGCACTCTGCTGCAGGAGCACGACTCTGCCTGGCAGCGTCAACTGGGACATCCACACGAGCACTTTCATGCCCCTGATCTTTGCCCACACATCTCTCCACTCCCCCCCCACACATGATTTTTGCCCTCTGCCACACTAACAGAGGCGCCGCAATAGACGTGTGTACACCCGTAATACACCGATATCTATTTGCATGTGAGTGAGTTCTGGCGCACTTGGGGGCGCCGGCGCGTCTACTGACGCGCGTCTGCCCCCGAGTGGGGGGCACCGTGGTGTGTGTGTCCCCCCCAATTCCAGAACCCTGCCTGCCCCCGCCCCCTGTTTTCTGGATCGGGCGCTCTCTTTCCCTGCAAGGCAACCAACCTCCCACAACGAAAGCGCCGGTCACATGGAGCCGGTTTGGAGAAGGGGGCTGGGATCGGGGGGGGGCGCGATCGTCAGAATACACCCCGCTTCTTCTTCCTCCTCCTCCTTCTCACGATCGCACTGACCTTGGTCGCAGCCAAGGGCTGGGAGCTGCAGGAAGCGCTGGCGGCGGCGGGGTCCGAGCTGTGTCCGAGCGGGGCGGCTCAGTGGCCCCGCGCGCCGGGGACCGGCCGGGCCATGGGCTGGGGCTGCGCGCTCGCTCCTCGCTCCGGCTGTAGGACACAAAAGGACATCGCAACCCACTTCCTACTCGGCTTCCTCCAGCTGGTGGGGGCGGGGCCTGGAGATGAATATGCAGAGCAGAGGGGCGGGGACAACGCGGTCCCCCCCCCCCCCACCTCTCCAAGGCGCTTGCTGCGCTCTTCTCAACAACGCGCGCCGGCCGCGGCTGCTGGCAACGTGGCGCCCGGAGAGGAGCAGCAGGAGCCCGGAGGAGGAGGAGGACGGGGGGGGCAGGCGAGGGAAAGGTCGTCTCTTGGCCAACGCCCCCCGCGTGGTTAACCAGTCCGATCGCGGGTGGGAGAGACTTGGGTGTGCGCGCGTCCCGCTCTCTCCCCGCAGCCCCGCTTCTCAAGGTCACCCGGGAAATGGAACCTACCAGTTAAGGAGAAGGAGCTCCGTGGAGCCTCCACTGCCAGGGGCAGTCTACCTACTGGTGGGACAAGCAAGGAGGAGGGAGGAAAGAGAAAAGAGAAGGCAGGGGGATGGCCCACCGGCCAAGCTTCAGCCAGACACAGCGCCCGCATTCGGTTCTTCTGGCCGTGGCAGCCAGAGTGCGGTTGACCTCCGCACGGTTTGCAGGAGCGAGTGAAGCATGTGAGATCCTGGCAGCGAAAACAGCAACAGAGTTTTGTGGTACCTTAAGGCTTAACAAATGTGCCATCTGCAACCTTCTCCAACCTATCGAGCTACAAATGGCATCACCTTAGCCAGCACTACTTCATTTAATATGTTGTTGTTTAGTCGTGTCCAAAGTATTGGAGCCTCAGCTTCAGGATCTGTCCTTCCAGTGAGCACTCAGGGCTGATTTCCTTCAGAATGGAGAGGTTTGATCTTCTTGCATTCCATGGGACTCTCAAGAGTTTCCTCCAGCACTATAATTCAAAAGCATATTCAAAATAATTCAAGACAAGGGGGAAAGCAAAATAGGCAGTAGAAAAAAACATCAGGAGGAGGCGGGAGAGCAGGAACCATCAGTTGGTAATCCCAACAGCCATTGCACTGACCCTGGGAGAGTGTTTGGGCATCAGAGTTGGAGAGTGAGAGATGGCCTAACAGGAGCATGGAGAGCAAGCAGGGGTGGTCTGAGAGCAAGGGAAAGGTGATCTTAGCCCTCCTGGCTTTACGTGTTTTTGCATTTGTGGGCTTACTGTATTTGCAAATCTTGAGGCTCCCCATAGCCTCTTCATGCCTTCCTCTTTTGCATGGACAGTTCTATTTTAGCTGCATAAGACTTGACCCTTAAGAATGAGAGCTGGACCGTAAAGAAGGCTGATCGCCGAAGAATGGATGCTTTTGAATTCTGGTGCTGGAGGAGACTCTTGAGAGTCCCATGGACTGCAAGAAGATCAAACCTCTCCATTCTGAAGGAAATCAGCCCTGAGTGCTCACTGGAAGGACAGATCCTGAAGCTGAGGCTCCAATACTTTGGCCACCTCATGAGAAGAGAAGACTCCCTGGAAAAGACCCTGATGTTGGGAAAGATGGAGAGCACAAGGAGAAGGGGACAACAGAGGACGAGATGGTTGGACAGTGTCCTCGAAGCTACCAATGTGAGTTTGACCAAACTGCGTGAGGCAGTGGAAGATAGAAGTGCCTGGCGTGCTCTGGTCCATGGGGTCACGAAGAGTCGGACACGACTAAACAACTAAACAACAAAAGATAGGCTAATGTTAACAACATAAGCTTGAAAGCTTGCCATCACCCAGGGCCGTCTTTAGCAGATGCGACGCTGGGGTGCAAATATCTGCCCAGCGCCCCTAAATTACCATGGATAGTGGGGGGGGGGGAGCTGTGCACTGCCAGCCACGGGGGGCGGCCTGCAACTCTCCCCCATGCCGCTGTGGGAGAGCAATCCCCACAGAGGCTTGGGAGGCAAGCTGCATGCCCACCAGCCATATGGTTGACGGGGCACAGCTGGCAGGTGTGCAGGGAAAGGGGAAGCCGCCAGCAAAGCTGCACAGCTCCCCACTTGCTGGGGCGTCCCTGGGAGGCTGGCGCCCTGGTGCAACGCGCCACTAAGCCCTATGGGGAAGACGGCTCTGCCACGACCATAACGAGACATAACAGTAAGTGAAACTATGGCTTAGCGCAAGCAAGCTGGCTATGGTTTGGCTTAGCATTACGTCCAAACTTGGGCTTGCAGTTTATCTCCCCAGACAAACAAACCACAAACACTAAGACACAGAGCAAACCTTTGGCTACAAATCATGGCAACCCAACCTCTGTTTAAAAACTTATGGAGCCACCTTTGTCAATGAAAAACCTCCTCAAGAGTTCTCACAAATGGATTAGTCTTCAGCAGCAAGTTGTTCAAATCAATATGTCACCCTGCAGAGGAGGATCATAGAATTTGGCACCATATCATAGTGTGTGTGAGAAAGGGGGGGGAGAGGGAGAGAGGGAGAATTATTGGCCCAAGGCCACTGAGTCCGTTCGAGTGGGGATTCGAACCCTGGTCTCCCAGGTCCTAGCCCAACACTCTAACCACTACACCACACTGGTTCTAGGCTGCCTTTCAAGACATCTCCCTCTTGCAAAACTTAAGTCGGTGCTCATATCAAATTCATTTCGAACAGCTGAAAAAAGAACCATTTAATTAAAACTAGCCATTTAAAACCAGCAGCGATACGTGCTGTTAGAAAAGGTCGGCTGAGCCCAGCGTTTAAATTACAAGCACCAGGGGAATAAATGGGTTTTAAACAGGCCTTGAAAACCATCAATAAGGCGATCAAATGTAAGACTGGGGCCTTTCAACATCTCCCTCTTTGCATCCGTGAAATGTTGCAAGGTGCGATACTAGGGCTCTCCAGCGCTCTGATCCGCTAGGGTTGCTGGATCAGGCCAATAGCCCATCTAGTCCAGCATATCCTGTTCTCACAGTGGCCAAATCCCATCTATTATTATTATTATTATTATTATTATTATTATTATTATTATTCTGCCTTATACCCGCAGGTCTCAGGGCAGTTCACAAGATAAAACCACAAGATAAAACCACAAAATACATAATATAAATGAAAACAAGAACAACCCCAAAATCCGCCCTCCTCAACATATTTTAAAAGGGTATTGGGTGTCAATGTTTAGCTGTGTGAAGACGTTCTTCCTTTTATCTGACCAGAATCTCCCACCATTCAGGATTTTTTATTTTATTTTATTTATTTATTTGACTTATATACCGTCCTTCATCAAAAGATCTTCAGGGCTGCTCACAAGATGAAAACACGAAATAAAAGCACAAATAAATAGTTAAAACAGAAACGACAAACCAATAACACCCCTCCCCCAAACACATATAAAAGGCTATAAGAAGATTGATTAGCCAAAGGCCTGGTTGAAAAGGAACATTTTTCTGCCTGGTGCCTAAAGGTGTATAATGAAGGCGCCAGGTGAACCTTCCTGGGGAGATCATTCCACAAACAGGGAGCCACTGCAGAAAAGGCCTTGTTCTTGTGTTGCCACCCTCCGGACCTCTTGTGGAGGAAGTACACAAAGAAGGGCCTTAGGTGGTGATCGCAGAGTCTGGGATGGTTTATATGGGGAGAGGTGGTCCTTGAGGTACAGTATTATGGTCTTGAGCTGTTTGAGGGTGTCCCTGGATTTTAGTATTAAGAGAGATGGGGCGGACGGGGGGGGGGGAGTCTCCCTGTCTGCTTCCTCCACGCTCCCTGCACAATTCTATCCGCCTCTCTCATGTTCCTCCCTTTCTTGCCTTTTCTCTGAACTTGGAGGGAAAAAAGCCCCAAATGTTGTAAGCTTTCCTCCAACTCCCTCGATCCTTTCAGTCACCCTTTCCTTGCGCAATGGCTTTCCTGCCTGCTATGGGGCAGCGTGGTTCCAGCTGGTACCAGTTCTAATTGTCCCAAAGGGCGGGTGGGACCCACATGCGAAACCCGCCACACAACAAAGTGTCCTGCCCTGGAGCTCAGCTGCCCGGCTCCTTCTCGGCCTCCTCCTCCTCCACCCCACCAGCCTTCACATGCATACCCTGCCCTGCCTTCTCCCACCAACCCGAAACACCCTGCACACGCCCTTTTCTCCTGGAGCGAACCCATTTTGCTTTCAGCGGAGGAACCAGCCTCAGCTACTCTGCCTGTTTTGACAAATCTTGAGTCATATGTTCAAGAATCCTCCTGCAGGGTGTGGGTGTTCCTTTTCATCTCCCTTCCCTGCCCCACCATACCACATCACCCTGCCTGCCTGCAGATCTGGCAGTGTTTCACAGGTGGGGGCTGTCCTGCCTGTTGCAAAAAGGGATTTTCCCACCCCGGGTCGAAGGGGCAGGCCGAAGCTTTGGATTCTGAAAGAGCCAAAACACAGCCTTTGAAAACAGCATCGGCATACAACAGATGTAGAATGCAGCTCTCCAGACCTTTCCATCAGGCCCTTGGGACTCCTGCACTGCAGGGGGTTGGCCCTTGGGATCCCTTCCAACTCTACAATTCTATGATTTCTCTCCCCGTGGCACACTCCTCGTTGGCCCTGCCTCACGCCCTCCTTGAGTGCTTTTGCCTGGTTGGAACATGTCCTTGAACTCTGATCATACTTCTTGCTTCTGAGCGCATGCAGAAGCGATCTTCCTTTACGAAGGGGAAATTTACATTGGTTGCTCCTCCCACGTTTTGCTTCTGGCCCCTCCCACCACTGGCATGTGGCCCCCCAGGAGGTTGCCCAGAAGAGAATGCGGACCCCAGGGTGCAAAAAGGTTCCCCACGTACTGAAATCAGCTCCCCGTGGGAGCACATATTGAGGGCACCAGCTCCCCGGCGGAAGAATTAAGCCAATGGGAGCCAGGCAGTCGTAGTGACACCTGAGAGGTGGTAAAGGTAAAGGGACCCCTGACCATTAGGTCCAGTCGTGACCGACTCTGGGGTTGTGGCGCTCATCTCGCTTTATTGGCCGAGGGAGCCGGCGTACAGCTTCCGGGTCATGTGGCCAACATGACTAAGCCGCTTCTGGCGAACCAGAGCAGCTCACGGAAACACCGTTTACCTTCCCGCCGGAGTGGTACCTATTTATCTACTTGCACTTTGACGTGCTTTTGAACTGCTAGGTTGGCAGGAGCAGGGACCGAGCAATGGGAGCTCACCCCGTCGTGGGGATTTGAACCACCGACCTTCTGACCGGCAAGTCCTAGGCTCTGTGGTTTAACCCACAGCGCCACCCGTGTTGTTAGGAGGCCCCTATTCCCCGCAGAGAGCTACAGTTCCCAGAGTTTCCTGGGAAGGTGGAAGAGGATATACCTCAAGCACTCTGAGAGTTGTAGCTTTGGCATCAGTTGATGGAGGAGAGGTCCATTGCAGGAAAAATCATGCGGCCGTCACACAGATCTAGGAACAAAACATGAGAAGCTCCCTTCTGCCAAGTCAGCCCCTTGGTACATCTAGCTCTGAATTGTCTGCTCTGTCTGGCAGTGTCTCTCCAAGGATTGATTGATTGATTGTGTTTCTATGCTGCTTTTCATTCAAATGGATTTCAAAGCGGCTTACAAACAATGCATAGCAATAACATAACAGAACATAATGTTGTTGTTGTTGTTTAGTCGTTTAGTTGCGTCTGATTCTTTGTGACTCCATGGACCAGAGCATGCCAGGCACTCCTGTCTTCCACTGCCTCCCGCAGTTTGGTCAAACTCACATTGGTAGCTTCAAGAACACTGTCCAACCATCTCATCCTCTGCCGTCCCCTTCTCCTTGTGCCTCCATCTTTCCCAACATCAGGGTCTTTTCCAGGGAGTCTTCTCTTCTCATGAGGTGGCCAAAGCATTGGAGCCTCAGCTTCAGGATCTGTCCTTCCAGTGAGCACTCAGGACTGATTTCCTTCAGAATGGAGAGGTTTGATCTTCTTGCAGTCCATGGGACTCTCAAGAGTCTCCTCCAGCACCATAATCCAAAAGCATCAATTCTTCGGCGATCAGCCTTCTTTATGGTCCAGCTCTCACTGCCATACATCACTACTGGGAAAACCATAGCTTTAACTGTACGGACCTTTGTTGGCAAGGTGATGTCTCTGCTTTTTAAGATGCTGTCTAGGTTTGTCATTGCTTTTCTCCCAAGAAGCAGGCGTCTTTTAATTTCGTGGCTGCTGTCACCATCTGCATAATAGAAGATCATAAATGCAGCACAAGCCATATAAAATAATGAACAAATCATCAATGAAACAATTACAATCTATGAAACACAGTTAACAAAATAGTGTTTGGGGCAGGGAATCTCTCCCAGCTCTACATGGAGATTCCAGGGATTGGCCATGGGGCCTTCTGCATGCTCTGCTGCTGAGTGACAACTCTTCTTCCAACTTCGTTTAGCAGACCTCTTTCCAGAGAAACCAGGAGTCCTGATGGGGAGTGTCCCCAGCTGAAAGCCTGGAGAGCTGCTGCCTGCCAGTGTAGGCAAGCTGCGCCAGATGGTCTGACCATAAACCAACAGCCCCCATCCCCATCTCTTCGCAGATTATTAGGAATTATTATTTATTATGGGTTATTATTATTATGGGTAAAAAGTGTAGCAGATTGAGAGCATATGGGTAAAAATTGTAGGACAGAGAAGCAACAGTGACCTTACTGTGGGTGTCTGCTATAGATCCACCAATCTAGACTGAAGAAGAGGAGTTTGGATTTGATATCCTGCTTTTTCACTACCCGAAGGAGTCTCAAAGCGGCTAACATTCTCCTTTCCCTTCCTCCCCCACAACAAACACTCTGTGAGGTGAGTGGGGCTGAGAGACTTCAGAGAAGTGTGACTAGCCCAAGGTCACCCAGCAGTGGCATGTGGAGGAGCAGGGAAGCGAACCCGGTTCACCAGATTACGAGACTACCGCTCTTAACCACTACACCACACTGGCTCTCAGACTTGGATGATGCCTTACTTACCAAACATTCAAAAAGGAGAGAAATAATAATCATGGGGGACTTCAACTTCCCCGATATCTGTGGGGACTCAAACTCTGCTAAGAGTGTAAGGTCTGACAAATTCCTCCATTGCCTCGCTGACAATTTCATTTCCCAGAAGGTGGAAGAACCAACAAGGGGAACATCTATCTTGGACCTGGTCCTCACCAATAGGGAAGAACTGATTGATGAAATGGAAGTGCTCAGAAACTTGAGAGGAAGTGATCATGTTCTCCTAGGTTTTAGGATACAGAGGCAAGGGAAAACTGAGTGTAGTCAAACATGCACTCCAGATTTTAAGGAGGCCAATTTCGAAAAGCTGAAGGAGCTACTGGGTGTGATCCCCTGGCCAGAAATACTCCGTGAGAAGGGAGTCCAAGAAGGATGGGAGTTTCTGAAAGGAGAAATATTGAAGGCCCTAATGCAGACAATACCAACCAGAAAGAAAAGTGGGAGGCATCTAAGGAAACCGGTGTGGCTGCATAAGGAGCTTACAGATGAGCTGAGAGTTAAGAAGGGCATGTATAAGAAATGGAAGAAAGGGGAAATCACAAAGGAGGAATATACATGATGAGCCAACAGTTGCAGGGGCAAAGTCAGGCTGGCTAAAGCTCAGAATGAGCTCAGGCTTGTAATAGAGGTTAAAAATAATAATAAAAGGTTTCTTTGGCTATGTCCAAAGTAAGAGGAAGAACAAGCAAGTGGCAGATCCTCCACGCTGGAAACACGGAGAAATGCTATTGGGTGACAGAGAAAAGGCAAAACTACTCAACACCTATTTTGCTTCTGTCTTCACCCCAAAGGAAAGTGATGCCCAACCTGGTGATAACAGAATAAATGATGCAAGGAGGGAGTCCAAGATAGGAAAAGAGGTAGTAAGGGAACACCTAGCTACTTTAAATGAGTTCAGATCTCCAGGGCCTGATGAGCTGCATCCAAGGGTACTAAAGGAGCTTACGGATGTAATTTCAGAGCCTTTGTCTATTATCTTTGAGAATTCTTGAAGAACAGGTGAGGTCCCTACAGACTGGAGGTGGGCAAATGTTGTCCCCATCTTCAAAAAGCGGGAAAAGGAAGACCCAGGTAACTACCGACCGGTGAGCTTGACATTGATACCAGGGAAGGTCCTAGATAATTCAACAGTTGGTCTGTGAGTATTTAGAAAAGGATGCTGTGGTTACTAAAAATAACTCATGCCAGACCAATCTGATTTCTTTTTCTTTTTTTATGGAACTACAAATTTGGTGGATCAGGGAAATGCTGCGGAGATAGTGTATCTTGATTTCAGTAAGGCTTTGATATTCTCTCGAGTAAGCTGGTAAAACGTGGGTTAAACCAGGTAACTGTTAGGTGGATCTGTAGCTGGTTGACTGACTGAACCCAAAGAGTGCTCATTAATAGTTCCTTGTCACCCTGGAAAAAAGTGACAAGTGGGGTACTGCAGGGTTCTGTCCTGGGCACGTTGTTGTTCAATGTCTTTATAAATGAAGGGCTGTCTCATGGAGGAGGGAGCATGCTTGTTTTCTCCTGCTCTGGAGGGTAGGACTCGAACCAATGGCTTCAAGTTGCAAGAAATGAGATTCCGATGAAACATTCGGAAAAACTTTCTGACAGTAAGAGCTGTTCAGCAGTGGAACAGACTCCCACAAGAGGTGGTGGATTCTCCTTCCTTGAGGTTGTTTAAACAGAGGCTGGATGGCCATCTGTCATGGATGCTTTAGCTGAGATTCCTGCATTGCAGGGGGCTGGACTAGAAGACCTTTGTTGTCCCTTCCAACTCTAAGATTCTATGATTCTATGCAGCTTTGTAGTCCCAGCGCTCACCGCTAGATGCCACTCTCCTCTCAAACTGGGGTTTAGGGAACCTAGACATGCTTGGTTCAGTTTAGAGTTTCTTTCTAGCTGTGTTTGACAGATGCCACTCTTGCCTCCTAGTGGTAAAGATATAACTCAGCAGTCCTGGTTGATTTATTAAAAAGAGAAAGGAAAGATTTGGAGAAAGGCCTAGAAGCCTCAGACTCTTGAACTGGAGCTTGTGGCTAAACCAGGTGAGGGTAGCCAATGGGTCTCAATTCCTCAGTGGGTTAGGGACTTCCCCTGCATGAAAAGACAGGAAAAAAACTGGTCCTAAATCTCCACTGCCTTGCGGGATAGCCTAGGGAGAAGAAAAGACTAAGGAGTGGAGTCCCTAAGGTAGTTGGATGGCGTATAATAATAATAATAAAATTTTATTTATACCCCGCCCTTCCCGGTTCAAAAAACCAGGCTCAGGGCAGCTAACAACAAATTTAAAACATTTGATTGTAAAAGCAACATAAAATACAGTATAAAAACATGAATAACAATAAAATTCAAAGTTCAGGAATCAATTTGGGGGAAATCCATCTAATAAGCATTAGATAATCACCAAGGCTAGCTGGCTGAATTAGTCCTACTTGGGCCAGCGAGGAGGCCAGGGGAGAATTAGCTGTGGGGTCTCAGAGTGGGGAGGGGAGGGAAGAGAAGGGAAATAAAAGATGAGGCTGAATTCAAATTAAAGGCCAGATAAAATAGCTCTGTCTTACAGGCCCGACGGAAGGAGGTTAAATCCTGAAGGGCCCTAGTCTCCTGGGACAGAGCATTCCACCAGGTCGGAGCCATCACTGAAAAGGCCCTGGCCCTGGTGGAGGATAGCCTGACTTCCTTAGGGCCCGGGACCTCTAAACTATGGTTATTCATGGACCTTAAGGTCCTCTGTGGGGCAGACCAGGAGAGGCTCCTTTCAGCAATTCCTGCAACCAAGCTGGTGCCAAACATATTGTTCTGCCTTCCTTTGGACCACATCAGTGAGGCCAAGAGGAGAGTCTTGTCGTCTGGGAAGCCCAGGACCTCCAGATACACTGCCCAGTCTTGTGCCCCAGGGAAGCCACTTCAGTGCTGCTAATGCAGTGATTTGACTTCACCCACGGAGGTGCACTCCATTGTCTCCCAAGGCAGACAGATGCCAACAACAACAATAGTTTGTTTCTATTATCTGGAATTTTGCAATGTTGCTTTTAAGCTGCCTTGAATCCCAACTTGGGAGAAAAGTGAGATACAAATACATTAAAATAATAATAAAATTGCTAGAATTTTGTTGCCTGAGCCTGCAAAAAAAAGTGTGTGCAGGGGTATCATTGTGAACCTGGAAAGCCCCAGTGGGCGTGTGGTGATCTGGTCTGGGAAAACTGACCAGCCCTACAGCACATAGTTCCTGGACAGGTGCTGCTAGTCCAGAAGGTTGAGGGAGGTCACATGGCTCAGAGGACTTTCAACTTTACCCCTCAGCTTTCTTCCTAACCAGCTCATTCAGTCCAGGAGAGTCCCAATGGTGCTCTCTGTTGGTGGTGGGGAGAACTGTAGCTCAACGACAGAGAACAGGCTTTGCAGGTTTGATGCCTGGCATCTCTAGCTAAGAAAGCGATCAGGGAACAGGTGATGGGACACATCTCTGCCAGGAGATGCCAGAGAGCTGTTCATAATTGGAAATAATGCAGGGCTCCTCTGGCCGGACCTGTCTGTTGAGCACTCATCCTGATTCACTTGCACAAAGCTCATGCAGACATTAGATTTTGATTGCAGCAACACCATATACAGTGGTACCTCGGGTTAAGTACTTAATTCGTTCCAGAGGTCCGTTCTTAACCTGAAACTGTTCTTAACCTGAAGCACCACTTTATCTAATGGGGCCTCCTGCTGCCACTGCGCTGCTGCTGCACGATTTCTGTTCTCATCCTGAAGCAAAGTTCTTAACCCGAGGTA
The DNA here is from genome assembly GCF_964234715.1 of Podarcis melisellensis. NCBI lineage: Eukaryota > Metazoa > Chordata > Lepidosauria > Squamata > Lacertidae > Podarcis > Podarcis melisellensis. The sequence continues at coordinate 11,969,487 of NC_138533.1, forward strand.
CTATTTCTGAGTTAGCGGAGTCTGTAACCTGAAGCGTATGTAACCTGAGGTACCACTGTACTTAAAGTACATGGGCTCCCCCTGAAAAATTCTTAGGAACTGCAGTTTGTTAAGGGTGCTAGGAATTGTAGCCCTGTAATAGATAAACTGTGGTTCCCAGGATTATTTGCAGGAAGCCAAGTGCTTTAAATGTAAGGTATGGATGTGAATTATATCTTAATTGTTGGCAGGTTATACAACAATGAGCAGCCTAGAATCATCCTGATTTTTGTGTGTGTGTGTGTGGGGGGGGGTGTTTACATGTCTTCCCATAAATCAATTATTTATTCTGCACTTTTCAGTGTATTTCCCCATCATTTTTCCTAACCACAAAAAGCCATTAAAAGAAGAAGAAGATTTGTTACACTGGGGCAACAGAGTGCTTTAACCCCTTTTAATAGCACAAATCTAGATTTCCAATGTGCTTGGGTCGGTGCCTGAACTGATTTAGCGAAGGGCAGGAAAAACTATGCAGCTCCATGACTGTAAGAATTGCTGCCCAAGTTTGTTTTTTCTTTCCTCCCTCTCTACCCCACTTGGGGATACCGGTAACTGCATCTGAGGGCAACCATCCTTTTGCCCTCAGTCACATCGCTGGCACCCCTGGCATCTCATGTGTGTCAGTTACTGGTGAATGAACTCTCCACTTAGACACTCTAAAAGAGAAAAGAAAAGGTGGAGGCGGCAGGAGCGCTCAGCTTCTATGATAATTAAGCTGCTAACAGGAAAATGAAGCAGAGGCCAAGCCTTGCTCAAGGCCTGGCAGTGGGACAGAAGGCCAAGCATAGGTTGGCATGGGGCACTTGTTCTGCCCGCTGCTAATGGCTTGGCCTGCCCCTATTAGCGCAGGAGCCAGCTCCCCGATCAATCTTTTCCAGCAGACGCAGAAGCATCATCAGCGATCGATACGGGGCAGAAGCATCATCAGCGATCGATACGGGCCTAACAGCTGAGTGGCTGTTAGGTGTGCCCAGCACTGATCTTGCATGCGGCCCAGCCTATGGAAAATCCAGAGTATTGTTGGTACTCAAGCTGTGCTTTCGCAAAAGCTCTGCTGGCTCAAAGCACAGGCCCATTGCATTCTACAGGTCAGGGAACATCCTCCACGTCAGTGGAGGCTGGCACTCACTAGGAGCGGTAGGGTGGAAGGCAGGGATGCTGACAGTAGGTGGCGCCAGAGCAAAAGACTGGTGGAGCTAGAGTCAATGATGGGCAGAGCCAGCTAAGTCTGGTGTTGTCCCCATCAACACTGAGAATAAGGAGGAGGCTGACAGCCACATGCTTGGCTTGTCAAGTAAGGGAGGTAGGCAGGTGAAGAATGACTGAAGGCAGGCAGAGCTTGGTAGGGCAGTGCCACACCTCCCCTAAAGGACCAGCCTCCACTGCTGCCCATTGGCCATGCTGGGTGGGACTGATGGGAGCTGGAGGCTGACAACAATTGGAGTTTTCCCATCTCTGCAGCTGTTGGCTCAAAGGTACAGCTTGTAACTGCTAGAAACTGGACATTCAATGTATTGATCCCAGTCCTGTGGAATGCTTTCCCGATTGAGATTAGACAGGCCCCCTACTTGCTGAACTTCAAGCACATAGCAAATACAGTGGTACCTCGGGTTAAGTACTTAATTCGTTCCGGAGGTCCGTTCTTAACCTGAAACTGTTCTTAACCTGAAGAACCGCTTTAGCTAATGGGGCCTCCCGCTGCTGCCTTGCCGCCAGAGCACAATTTATGTTCTCATCCTGAAGCAAAGTTCTTAACCTGAGGTACTATTTCTGAATTAGCAGAGTCTGTAACCTGAAGCGGCTGTAACCTGAAGTGTCTGTAACCCGAGGTACCACTGTACTTTCTTATTCCAGCAGGCATTTTAAGGTTTAGTTTAAGGTTTAGCTTAAGGTTTAAGATGAGTTTTGTTCTCTGAATGGCTTTTTTTTTTTAAATGTTGCTGAGAAATGCTTATATTTCAGTAGTCAAAAATTCATTCGTAAGCTATGTTTGCTACCAGAACCCTTGACAGGTTCTTCCTCACTCTCTCATGCCACTCCCTTTCAGTAAGAAACTGCTCTTTCATGCAATTTACTAGCAAACCATCTCGCCTTTCTTGAGAAACAGTGGAGTGCATGTGTGCGGGGTGTGTGCCTAGATCAAGTGAGATCAATATCCAAGCCATTTTAAATTGGTTGGACATGGATAGGTAGATTTTTAATCTATATATATATTGTGTGTGATGTTTCCCCCAAAAAATTAATGCCCAGCAATTTCCCCATTGCCCCAAACAGCTGAAGCTCCTGACTCAAAGCAAAAGAAAAAGGTGATTTGAAACTTTGGCCTACGTCCCAATAATCTGGAAGGTGAAAAGGAGCCACCTCAACACCAGGGAGGCTTAAGATGCAGCGGGAGAGGCCGGGAAGAGGTGTGTCTGGGCAGGGTGCACGGTCCAGACCTCTTTGCGAGGCTCCGGGGCCCTTCTCGATCAATGCTGGCTCTGTGGAGCGAAAGCATGTGGCAGGAAGGGGGTGGAGGATGTGTGGGAAGGATTGGGGGGGTGTTGGAGGGTGGGAGACAGCTTGTCTCTGAGTGGCTCTCCCAGTTTCCTGAGGCGATGGAGGGAGAGAGCACTGAGCAACTCCTGGCTGTTTTCAGCTGCTTCTAGCCCAGCAGAAAGGGCTGAGGCGAGAGAGATGGAGACGGAGGCGCACAAATACGACGACGGCGCAGAGGAGAAGGTGGCCTGGTTCACCCGCTGTATGTGACTACAGCCAGCTTTGCACCAGCCCTTGGGCTCCTGCAAGACTTCCCAAGTCTTTGTGGGCTTGTCGGGAGAACTTCAGACGCTCCCCAGCCCCCTTCGGGGAGAGGACCAAGACTTACTGTTTCATCATCAGGCTGCGACCAACCCCACCGGGACGGGCGGCTGGCTTTCTACGTTGTCCAGAAGAACTGGCAGACTTGAGGCGGGCTAAGTTGGCAGCCTAGAGCAGCCGTTTGTCGCCCCATTCTTATTTTGGCTTTTGTGGAACCTGGCACCCTCCAAACATGCTTTTCCTGGTGCTTCTGACCATGCCATTGGTGACGGGCCCCAGTGGCACAGCCATGGCACTCTCTACCTGCCAGACCTTGGACTTGGAGGTAGCCCGGGCACGGAGGGTCCAGGCCGTCCGAGGCCAAATCCTCAGCAAGCTGCAGCTGGCAACACCTCCCGAGGAAGAGGAAGGGGTTCCCGAACAACCGCCCCCCGAGGTGATGTTGCTGTACAACAGCACGCGGGAGCTGACGCGGGAGCGGGCGGCCTGCGGCGGACGGAGCGCCAGCAGCAGCAGTGAGGAAGAGGAGTACTATGCCAAGGAAGTGCGGCGGGTGGACATGCTGCCCGCCGGGCACGCTGACAGTAAGGGGCGTGAAAAAGGGGTGGGAGATGGCTGAGCCTTGGAGCGGCCAACATGGCCCTGGGTCAAGTTCAGAGTGTGGGGAGGATGAATCCATTAGGATGGCAAGAGCAACCATGACTGGGGAGAGGTCTGTCGGGAGGGTGAGTCATGATACGTATGCTCCCAGTACGTTTCCGAGCACAATTCAAAGTGTTGCTGTTGACCTTTAAAGCCCTAAATGGCCTCGGCCTAGTATACCTGAAGGAGCGTCTCCACCCCCATTGTTCTGCCCGGACACTGAGGTCCAGCGCCGAGGGCCTTCTGGCGGTTCCCTCATTGCAAGAAGCAAAGCTACAGGGAACCAGGCAGAGGGCCTTCTCGGTAGTGGCGCCCGCCCTGTGGAACGCCCTCCCATCAGATGTCAAAGAGATAAACAACTACCTGGCATTTAAAAGACATCTGAAGGCAGCCCTGTTCAGGGAAGTTTTTAATGTGTGACATCTTAGTTTATTTTTTGTCTTTGTGGAAGCCGCCCAGAGTGGCTGGGGAAACCCAGCCAGATGGGCGGGGTAAAAATAAATTATTATTATTATTATTATACCTAAATGGAGCCTCCATGTCCAGAGGAAGTGTACCAGAAGCTACTCCTCTTCTGCCCTCCTTGTGGTATCTGGTTGGCCACAGAGAGGAAATAAGGGCTAGGTAGGCCACTGGTGCAATCACAGGAATTTAGGAAACCGTCTTTTTATACTGGGTCAGAACTTTGGTCCATGTAGCCCAGTACTGTCTGCACTGACTGGCAGCAGCCCTCCAGGGTTACAGGCAAGGGACATTCGCAGCCCTGCCTGGAGATGCCAGATTGAACCTGGGACCTTCTGCATGCAAAGCAGATGCTCTCCCACTGAGCCACAGCCTCCCCCCTCCCCAGGACTCTTAGAGGTTCTTGGAAGGCAATGAGGAAAAATGCTAAGGACCCACCTGCAGGTGCCTACTCTCTACTTAGTGACCACATTTGTTTGTGTGAATGGGCTGTGGCTGATGGACTATCAATGGTTTCATATCACCATTCAGTCACATTAGGCCATTGCCCCTTGCATGGTTATCACAAGACAGCGAGGTAGCTCAGATAATGCAGAGGGTTGTTTGCCGACATTTAATCTAGTGGTTCAAAGACGTTTTTCCTCTGGGCCACACTTTCAGAGTAGAAACTTGCTTGCACCACACCAAATCTTTAAGAAATATGTTGGAGAACAAAAAGAACTAGTCAATTCAATTTGAGTGGCATGACTCGAATTGATTCATTTTTGTGCATACATTTCAATAACCCAAAAGTTTGACGGTACAGATGTTGTAAAGGTGTCATGATCTGTCGTGGAACAACCCCACTGAAGAAGACAGAAGTGGTTACTCAGACATCATTGCTGGTTGTGAAGGAGGATCCCATGACAGGCTTCAGGGCCCACAAAGTGTAGGTCTGCCCTGTCTGCCAGGGATTCTTTTGTTGCAGTTCCTGCCTCACAGGGGGTTGGACTTAGGATCCTTCCAAGAATCTATGAAAATAGGTTAAAAGAGCAGTGGTCATTTTCTTACCTTCTTCCTCTGATGATACTGTCAACCTCTTTGTTCTCCTCCCTCTCTGCAGACTCCATCGCTAGCACCCAAGCCAGCCCCTTCTTTCGCCTTCTGCGTTTCGACGTCTCGGGCGCCGAGCGCAACCTCAGCAGCCTCGTTCAGGCCGAGCTGCGCATCTACAGGGTCCCAAACCCCCGAGCACGTGTGGTGGAGCAACGTGTGGAGTTGTATCAGGTCAGAGCCCCAAAGTGCCTGAGAGAGGGACAAATCCGTTGTTGACAGTTTCTTTTGGGTTCTCATTTTCGCAGTATTCAGTACAGTTCTCCGTATTGCAAATTTGTGAATACCTCTCTAGTAGACACCGTTTTCGTATGCAGTTTTGACTAGTGAACACATTTTTAATTGCAATTACTCGTAGTAGAAGGCATTTTTGCATGCTAGGTTTTTTTCACTGACGTATGCATTTGCATCCCCCCTAAAATATACATTCCCCGCCTCCCCCCACTTTTGGTTGGATGGAGAACTACACTGCAAAATTCAAAGATGTGCAAATTTCAAAGGATCAGTGTGTTACAATTCGTGTATTGGTTTGAGAAGCACAAATCTGGTCGTTTCTCCATAAAATGCCAACAAAATGGTTGCTTCCTCTGGTTTTAAATTTTATAAGCTGCCTTGGGGACAGTATGAAGAAAAGCAGGGTGTAACATTTGAATGAAACAAAATTAAAAACCTCCCCAGGTGATACGGGCAAGAGAGCCTTCAGGACCAACCCAGCGTTATGTGGAAAGTCGAACGTTTCACCCGACTGATAGGGCTGAGTGGGTGTCCTTTGATGTCACAGATACCATCAGCCAGTGGCTGGATAAAAGAGGTGAGAGCCCCTCTCTTCCTAAACCTATTTTAATGGAGGGAAGATTCTTCACTTGGAAAGTATTCAGAGTTGTATCTAACCTCAGTCCCACACAGAGCAGACCCCACTGAAATTAATGAACTTAGGGCCATTATTTTCAATAGGTCTCCTCCCAGCAGGACTTACTTGGATACAACCCATTATTATTATTATTATTATTATTATTATTATTATTATTATTATTTTGAGGGAGGGGGAAGGTTACCATCTGCCTGGCATTTTCCCAGCCTGCCCCCATTTCCCCAACAACTGTTAGTGGTCAACTGCAGCCTCCATTCTTCTGCCCGGACACTGAGGTCCAGCACCGAGGGCCTTCTGGCAGTTCCCTCACTGCGAAAAGCCAAGTTACAGGGAACCAGGCAGAGGACCTTCTTGATAGTGGCACCCACCTTGTGGAACACCCTCCCACCAGATGTCAAAGAGAAAAACAACTACCAGACTTTTAGAAGACATCTGGAGGCATCCCTCTTTAGGGAAGCTTTTAATGTTTAATAGGTTATTGTATTTTAGTGTTCTGTTGGAAGCCGCCCAGAGTGGCTGGGGAAACCCAGCCAGATGGGCGGGCTATAAATAATAAATTATTATTATTATTATTTCTGGCCTTTCTTCACTCCTACCCAAGCCGTCATCACATCAACCTGCTGCAACAGAGGCGGGGATGCCTCTACCTCGTCTAGGCACACCCTCTCCTTTTCCAACTCAGCTCAGCTGAGAAGCGTCCAGTTCCTTTAGCAGCCTTGAACCATCTCTCCAGCCCTATATAAGCCCTTCCATTGTTTGCGCTGGTTGGGGCTGATAGAAACTGGAGTTGGAGGGCCAAAGGTTCCCCATCTCTAACCAGTGGAGCTTGGTCCATTAGGGCACACGGGGCATTGCCATGGGCGTAGCCAGGATTTTTTTGGGGGGGGGGGAGGACTTTTGATAGGGAGGGCAGAACCAATGTGATTGGTCAGTTAGTTAAGTATTTCTCTTGTTTTACTTGCTCTGGGGAGAGGCAGCTGCCCCCCTGCTCCCCATGGGCACTGCCCCACCAGCATCGGCCTGCTCCTCAGTCAGTCCTCACCTGCCCACCTTATTTGAAACTAGCTTCCTCCTCCTTAGCCTCAGTGCTGCCCTTTGAGGAACTCAGCAGGGAAGAGGAAGATGGGACAATGAGTTGGCCCTGCCGATCATTGACTCTGGCGCCACCTACTGTTGGGTTCCCGGCTTTTTGGCCTACCAGTCCCAATGGGCATCAGCCACCACTGTCTCTGGCATATAGGATTGCCATTTCATATGGTGTGTGCTGGCCTTGAACCTGTGCCTTTTAACATCAGCCAGGCACAGAGAAAACGTTTCCTGGAATCAAGATGAAGGGATGGGGAAAAGCATCCCTGGCTCAGTTTCTACAGTGTGGGCCAGACTGCTGTTAAAAGGCACACAGAATATCAAGGTCAACATAATTTGCTTCTGCGCTTTATGACGGCGAGATCCAAATTCTCCATTTTAATTCTTCTCCTCTCTGCATCTTCTTCCCCAGAGAGAAACCTGGGCTTCAAGTTGGGAGTGCATTGCCCCTGCTGCACTTACGTCCCTGCTGGAAACACGATTAACCCCAACCACAGTGAGGAGCTGGAGGCTCGGTTTGCAGGTATGGACATAGGCAGGGACACCGGGGTGGGGTGGGGATTTCAGCACCACCCTCACTCCACCCCTGGATTTGTGAGTCACGCAGCTACTTCCTATACACACGCAGGCCTGGATGACGATCTTATCAAGGAAGCCTGGAAAGGGCGGGCAAGGCCCCCAGATCTCAGCGGCAAAGCTCCGCACCTGATCCTCACTCTTCTGCCCCCGCACCGGTTGGAGTCCCCACCCAAGGGACGGCGTCGGAGGTCAGCCAACACTCCCAGCTGTGCCAGGTGAGGAAGCAAAGCGCTTCAGAGATATCAACATTGTGTTGGGCCCTTAAACATCCTAACAGTGAGTGTGTGTTTTGTGGTTTGGGAGACCAGAAGTGCCACTGGTCTCAATGAACTGTGGACGACTCTATCAATTTATTGTCAATACAGCATGGATTTCTCACAATACAGTGGTACCTCGGGTTAAGCACTTAATTCGTTCCAGAGTTCTGTACTTAACCTGAAACTGTTCTTAACCTGAAGCACCACTTTAGCTAATGGGGCCTCCCACTGCTGCCGCGCCGCCGGAGCACGATTTCTGTTCTCATCTTGAAGCAAAGTTCTTATCCTGAAGCACTATTTCTGGGTTAGCGGAGTCTGTAACCTGAAGCGTATGTAACCCGAGGTACCACTGTATACATATAGGCTCTTTTTTTGCAAAGCATTTCTCCCCTAACACAAGGTATTTTTGCATATTATGTAGATGCATTTATATATATATATATATACAGTATATTGTCTGGCTGGAGCATTGCACCATGAAACTCAGAGCTGTTCCAATTTTGAAGGATAACTGTGTTTTGGTTCACATATTGTTTCAGAAAGTGCAAACTAGGAAGTATTAAAATGCAGAACCTCTTCTTAAGTCTCTGCATTGCTTCTGCAAACCATCCTAAATTGCTCTCCTCCTTGGATGGGCAACTTGTTCCTCATCACCATCTCAATGATCATTAGCTCTGATTCCTGCACCGCAGGGGGTTGGACTAGATGACCTTTGGGGATCCCTTCCAACGCCACAATCCTATGATTCTGTCTCATCCTAATACCCTGAGCTTTCCCAGCCTGCTGCTATGTTCAGGTGCCATTCAATCACATGCCAGCACATTCTGGCTGTGCAATTAAAGCCGACCTAGAGCTCTTGCACAACAAACCCACCCCCACCCCCCGCCACCAATTCAACTTTTTACTATGCGGGAAATGATGGGAAAGTGTACATACTGGAAAGGGCGGAACTCACACATGCTTGGTGCAATGTGGCAGAACTTCCTTGCAAACAAATCAGAATGAATGCTCAATAAATAGCATTCTTCCCCACAAACTTTGTGCAAACAAATCAGGATGGAATGCTCAATAAACTGGCCATCTGGAAGCGGCCCTTGTTTCAAGGAGTTCCGCAGACTGCTGGGGAAGGGAGAGGGAGGAGGAAGGTATTGGTTGAATGACCTTAGCGATTGATCAATGGTGCACAGTCCGTATACCCTTTTACATTTTGTTGGTTTTTCCTTATGCAGCCTATCTCCACTCTTCAATGAGAGTGATCATGCCGGGTATAACAGCCCATCCGGTGCTTTTTAAGGCATAATCTGGATTTCAGAAACTGAGCACAGGGATCACCCCCATCTCCTGTCAGTCCCCATTTTCTGGCAGGCAGAATGATCCCAGCTGTGAACACAGAGACTGTATGTCTTCCTGAAGTGACTCAGTGGCAGAAAAAAAACAACCCTTTAGTGGTTACCTCTTGATCTTCTTCTGTCCCTTCCCTCCTTTAGCAAACACCCATCTAGCCCTAAAAGGCAACCTAAGAGAAAATAAAATTTAAAATATATGTATATACATACATAAAATGAAATCTAACAACACCTCTTTTCACCTGTTTCAATGCCTCTTCATTAAACGCCAGACATGGGTTTGCCTCCAACTAAGTCGTACCTGGAGTAGGGAATGGGCGCATCTGTCACTTTCACTTCCTCCCAGCTTCTCATTTTTCCAATTTTAAGTTTGGTTCTCTCACAATTCCACACCAGCTCATGCATTATTTTTTTCTTGTAATGTGCACATTTGTAAGAAGCTTTGCCTAATATACACATTTTTGCAAAGCGATGTCCCTGACATAATGCCTTTTTGTATGTTGTTGCGTTGACTGTTATATGCATTTATATGCACACTTTATCTACATTGCAAAAGTTGGAGAAGTGTGACTTTCAAAGGACGGCTCTGCTTCATAGAACCATAGAATCAACACAGAGTTGGAAGGGACCATGGGATTCATCTAGTCCAACCCCCTACAATGCAGGAATCTTTTACAGCCCAGAGTAGCTGGGGCAACCCAGTCAGATGGGCAGGATAAAGTCATACAAATTAAGAATACAAATTCAGAGTCCCATGGCTTGCAAATTGCTTTGAAAAGTGTAAGTTTGCCTTAAATTCTTCCCCATCCATAACTCAGAGTAGACCCTTTGAAACTGACAATTTAGTAATGATCCTTGATTTTAATGAGTCTGCTCTGCTTTAAGACTGAACTGCATAAAATCCAAATATTTATGTTTTAAAAATTTCTACCCACATTTCTAACAAAAGAAAAGCACCTCTGAGCTCTGCCCTCTCTTCTATAACTGAGTAGATACAACCCTATCCTCAGAATTAAGAAGCAGGGCTTCTTTCCAGTACACACACAGAGGCACCCCCGTCAACCTTAGCCCAAAATCCTACCTTTTTTTGGTTTGGAAAGTGATGGAAACTGCATTGAAAAGTGTGGCGTGAATGACTGAAGGCATTCAGTAAGCACCCCACAAGACCTGTAAGCACCCCACAAACAGATCAGGATGAATGCAGGACAAATGGTCATTGTCATGTAACTGTCCTGTAGACTAATCAGAACAAAGCCAATAAAGACCAGATATATTATAACTGCTGTGTGCAGTTTGTATGAGGAAATCAGGACAAATGTACAGTAAATAAAAAGGATTGTCTGGAGGAGCCCAAAGGGGAACAAAGGATAAGGTTCTCCTACCAAGACAGCCTGAGGGAGGGCAGTCTTTCGGCACTGTATTTGCTGCTTCTTTTGCTTCCTTTGGGTTTCTGGTGCTGCCTACTTCCTCCCACCCCCACGCCAATGCTGCGTCCTGTGTCCATGAGTTCCATTGGTTTACGCTGGGAAACCTTTTCCAGCCAAAGGGCCCAATGCCAGTGGTGGGCAGGGCCAGAGGCAAAAGGTGGGCGGGGCAACATATGTAAATTTTGCCTGTGTACAGTAGGTAACTTTCTGCACACACCCGCCCATGCAAGCACACCCCTTTTCAGGCAAGCAAAAGGGGTGTTATCGGAGTTCACAGACACATTCTAGCTAGGCAAAAATATACGGGTCATGAAGATGGGCCAGGGAGGGGTGTGGCTTGGAGGGCGTTATGAGGGCCAGACAGGGAAGTGCCCCCACTCCTGGTTTACTTGGTGTGTGGACCCCATCTTTTTGATTCCTTCTCTCCACTCGCACTCATCCCCCAATTAATATTTAAATGTTTCAATATTTTAATGTTGTATTTTAATCTTATTTTTAAGTTGTATTCATTCAACTTGTTTTTATTATTGATTGTTAGGCGCCCTGAGCCCGGCCTTGGCTCGGGAGGGCGGGGTATAAATAAAAATTATTGTTATTATTATTATTAATTCCCCATCTTGCTCCAGGAGTACAGACCAGGGCTGTTGCCTGCGCACCCTGTACATTGATTTCCGCAAGGATCTGAAGTGGAAGTGGATCCACCAGCCCAAAGGCTACAAGGCAAATTTCTGCGCAGGGAGCTGCCGTTACGTATGGAGCATGGACACGCAATACAACATGGTGAGAGGGGCACACAAGCGGGCAGGTGGTGGGTGTCCCTCCCTGAACCCCCATCCTGCAGCCAATCCCAAATCTATTATTCTACCCCTGGGATCTCCAATTCCACCCCCTTTGTGCCAACATAGAACCTCATGGAGTGGGAGAAAGAATATTTGTTATTAATTCAATGGGTGATAGTCAACTAATTTTTACTCAGAGTAGGCCCCTGGACCTAACCTAAGTTATCCATAGTTATTAAATTTAATGGATCTTTCCTGACTTACAATATTTTATTTATTACAATATTTCATTTATTTCATTTCATTCAGATTTATATGCCACTCTTAATCATAAGATCTCAGGGAGGTTCACAGAATAAAACACAGGATAAAAACAAGTACAGTCGTACCTTGGAAGCTGAACAGAATCCATTCCGGAAGTCCGTTCAACTTCCAAAATGTTCAGAAACCAAAGCGTGGCTTCTGATTGGTTCAGGAAGCTCCTGCAGCCAACAGGAAGCCGTGGAAGCCACACTGGACATTTGGGTTCTGAAAATCATTCGAAAACCGGAACAATCACTTCCAAGTTTTGATTGTTTGGTAGCCGATTTGTTTGGGAGCCAAGGCGTTTGGGATCCAAGGTACGACTGTAACTAAGCAAAACAATAACTACGTTTTAAAAGGCTGCAGAATATAAATCAGCCCAAGGCCTGGTTGTTTTTGCCTGGTGCCTAAAAATATGTAAGCAGGGAACCAGGTGAACCTCCCTGGGGAGAGCATTCAATGAACAGGGAGCCACTACAGAGAAGACCCATTCTTATGTTGCCACCCTCCGGACCTCATGTGGAGGCGGTACACAAAGTAGGGCCTCAGATGATGAACGCAGAGTCTGGGACAGTCTATATGGGGAGAGGTGGTCCTTTAGGTATTATGGTCCCGAGCCATTTAAGGCTTTATAGGTCAAAACCAGCACTTTGAATTGGGCCCAGAAGCCAATTGGCAGCCAGTGAAGTTGGGCCAGAAGCTCAGTGGAGACCTGCAAGAAAATATGCTCCTATTCCAGGATACTCCATTCAATTCCATCCCTACCCTCCTCACAGTTTACTTTTCCAAATATGGGCCCTTTCAGACTGTCTCTATTTTTGGGTGGGATGTAATCACATACTGGATGTCATACTCCAGGGAGCCCTTGTTTCGGAAATACCAGCTTCTCAACAAGTACCTCACTAGCACAGACAGGGTTGCTGGTGCAGTGAAGCCCAAACAAACCAAGGTCAAACACAGGGAATCCAGAAGGTCAAGCCAGGATCTAAAAGCCAGGTCAAGAAACAGTCCAAGGGCAATATCACAGGGTAGTCCACAAGGTACAGCACAGCAAGGAGGAATAAGCAGAGTCAGGAGTGAGGAACCAGAGACCTGTGTTTTTTTCCAGCAAGTGGAAGGTTCAAGAAGGAAGCCTTATACCATCTGGTCTCCTAAACCACATTCTAACCACAGCTGCTAGCAGTGAAGGAGTGTAGGGATTGTTTACTCATGAGTAGAAACATAGAATCTTAGAATTGTAGAGTTGGAAGGGACCCCAAGGGTCATCTAATTCAACCCCCTGTGATGCAGGAATCCCTTACTCACAAGTAGTCTGCTGACTCTGGGTCCATAGATGTATACTGTACCATTGCTCTTCAGCCTGGATCTGAAGTTTCTGGTATTGGCACTCTTAAGGACCAGACTCTACCTCCTCCTCTGACCTTTCCAGAGGTTCTTCCTCAGGTATCAGCCCAGAGGACTCCTCTAGGGGATCCTTGGCATAGGACTCAGGGGGTCCTGCCTGCTTATCAAGGTCCATGGCCTGTGGGGTGTCCCGTTTGGCCGCCTCTGAGGGCTCCACGCCTGGCACCCGGTCAGGGCTAGGCATGATATTGGCAAGAATTCAGGTTGTACAGTTATTGTTGACTGAAAGCAACAAACCTACTTCCCCAAAAAGATTGGACGTTTCGCGACAAGGGAAGTGCATTAGAAAGTGTGGGACAAACACTGTTATCCAACCTCCCTGTGAATAAATCAGAGCAAATGCTCAATAAATAGCTGATATCATCTAATCTCCAAGCAAATCAGGATGAATGTTAGATAAAAGGTGATCTGGAAGTGCCATGATACTCAACATTCCAGGTCTATTGAGCATGCTTGGGCTATTTCTTTTTGCGGGGTGGCAGTACCCCATTTTTTTATTCTTTTTTGTACTTTTGAGCTTCTTAAGGTTCTCCTGACTATATTACTACTTGTTTCTGGTTTCTGAATTGTTCCTTTTGGGCCCAGTCCTGCTGCCACTCATCATTTAAGTTCACTGTTAGACAGAGAGCTATAACACATGATGGTGGCCCTATATAATGTCATGTGCTACATAAGGGGTGGGGAACCTGTAGATCAGGGGTGTCAAACTCAAATTCATCGGGGGCCGCATCAGCAGTTTGGTCACCCTCAAAGGGCCGGTTGTATCTGTAGGACTATATAAAGGACATGTAAAGTGGAGGTTTCCTGTGTAGAACGGCCGGCACCGCTAGAGGGCAGATGTTCTCTGGCTTGTAGGCTGCCGCGCATGCGCTGAAGAGGCGGCTTTCTTGTGTCAAAAAAAAAGAGCGAAAATAAAAGGTGAAGGCTGGCGGTCGGCGGCGGCTACACTGGCCACATGATGAGGTCTGGCGGGCCGAATTCGGCCCGTGAGCCTTGTGTTTGACACCCGTGCTATAGATAGTGACATGGGGAAAATTTGATTTAGGTTGCCACATCTATCAAATTCGTACTTTCTGAAAAAGGTGAGAACTGCGCTTCTCCTAATTTTGTGATTCAGATCTCCATCCAATGTTTACAAAAATGCCTACAAAATGAATATATTAGTGAAAATAACATGCAAAAATGAGTTATATTAGAGGAAATTGTTTGCAAAATTTGCACACTAATCAATTGCATGCAAAATAGCACACAAAAATGTGTTTATTAGGAGAAATTCGCACTAAGATGCTGATGAGTTATTCCATCACCCTCTCTGACCATTGGCCCTGCTGAATGGGAATGATGGGAGTTGGAGTCCAACAACACTTGGAGGGCCATTTCATTTTTCCAAACCTATGTTCAGTTCCCCACATTTTCCACATCAGTTTGCAAATTCTTTTTTGCAAAAGAAATCCTCACGAAAATTCGGCTGCAATTCAGTTTGAATTTCTCTGAAAACACACAAGTTTGTATGCTCTTTCCTCCTAAAATATAATGCATTCCTGTACTGCATGTTAGTTTTAGTAATATATGCTTTTTTTTTAATGCACACTCCCCCGCCAATGTACACATTACTTGGCTGGGGAACTGCACTGAGTTTTGGTTGGCATGTTGTTGTTTTTTAAAAGAAGTGTGAATTTGGTAGATTCACCTTTAAATGTAAACTGAATCCAGTTTGCCCCAATCCAATCACTAGACAGGTGTTCAAGGCATCTGGGCAGCAAGGAAGAAAGCATGTCATCTTTAAAGAGGAGACCTCAGGGTGGTTCTGGGTTAGGGACAGAACTAGAGAAGAAGGCATGTAACTTAACGGCTTCTCTCTTCAATCCCAATATCACGCAGGTGCTCCCCTTGTACAACAAGCTGAACCCAGAGGCCTCGGCTGCCCCATGCTGCGTCCCCCATGAACTGGAACCCTTGACTATCCTCTACTACGTTGGCCGCTTGCCCAAAGTACAACAACTCAGCAACATGGTTGTGAAATCCTGCCGCTGCCGCTGAGTGTGTGTGTGTGAGAGGGGGACAGGAGCCGGTTTCATGGATGGTGGGAACCGGGCTAACTGGAGTAAAGGAACATCCCTTCTCATCCCTATCAGTCTGTCTGTCCCAAGGCTACTGGGAAAAGGATTGTCAACGAGACATTATTCCATCCCCCCCCATCCCGCCAGTACAAGGCTCCAGCATTTTTCTTAAACCCCAGCTCCCAGGGAAGAGTCACCTTCTCCTTCTGTGGCTCCACTCATCAGCAAAAGACTCTTCCCTCTTTCCCAGTTCAGTTCACAAACCAGTTTGGTTCGCAGACAAGTGCCTTGCCCTTGCTTTTCTCCCAGATACTTTGAAAGGGATTGGTGGTGTCTCTCTCCCATGGTGTCCTTGAGCTAATTCCTATCCGTGCAAACTCAGCACTTATTTTTTTCAAAAGAAAAATATGTGATTGAAGCTGGTCTGGATATCTAGCATCCTAGCCTCCCTGAGGGTGGTTACTTGGTGGTATAAGATTGACTCTCGGTGCATGCTCAGAGGCACTCTCCCCTTTAGGATTCTTTGACATATTCCAAGTGTGCAGGCCTTGTGTAAACTTTTGGATGATGGACTTGGCTCAGGTCAAGCCTGAGATCCATCTAACCTGGGATCTACCAAAGCTAGTCTTCAGTTTTCTTGGGAGGAAATCCCCCAAGTACTTGGATGCTAGCCACACACACACACACACACACACTCAAAACCAAGCGCCTGCTGAAGGCTTGGCTCAGTGGTAATGAGTGCAAACACAGGGCAGAGAGGCATGCAAGAGAGGCAGGTTGACAGACAAAGGATCTCTTGATCAGGAAAGAGGAATATAGAGCGGTAGGATAAACAAGGCTGTGTGCTTAAGTGTTGTATGAAGGAGGGGAAGGAGGGAGAGATAGGAAGGGAGGCAGACAGAGCGGGCTGGTGGGGGTGCTCAGCTCGGCTGCAGGTAAATATTTGAGAGCAGAGCTTCGTGGTTTTGGAGCTGTGTGTAAACACAACACAGATGGAAACGCAGAGCCCTCCTAGCATCTCCCTGCCCTAATGCTGAAAGTACTTCTTCACACCATGACAGCGCATAGTTTAAAACTATGGCATCTGCTCCCAGAAGAAGTAGGGATGGTCACCAACTTGGATAGCTTTAAATTCAGAGAAGGTAATAAGACTATCAGTGGATACCGACCACGATGGCTATGTTCTCCTTCCACAGTTGGAGGTTGGATGCCTCTGAATCCCCCTTGCGGCGAACCTCGAGTGGGGAGAGCTGCCATCTTGCTTGTGGGCTTCCCATCAGGACACCTGGCTACTGGGAGTACAGGATGCTGTGCTAGATCTGCCTTGCATTGATCCAGCAGAACGGCACAAGACCACAAGTGGTTGTACTGAACTGAGAAGGTCGCATGCTCAGAGATCCCAACGTTTTTCCCAACCTCGGTTTTTGCAAAAACCCAGCCTAAGGAGGATTATAGAAACAGGGAAGGAGTTTTTGGAAATGGAGTTTTTCTTGCCCTAAATAACTTTTCTGCCCCCATTATCTGCCCACACCCTCAGTGGTCAGTTAGCTTTCCATAGCTACTAAGCACACTTAGTCCTTGCTGAGCTGTTTGGGAGAGTGTTCCCTGCCCCCACACTTTCAGGTTTTCTGGCCCTTTAGATTGTTTGTACTCTGACACATTTTGGAGTCATAGAATCATAGAGTTGGAAGAGACCACAAGGGCCATCGAGTCCAAGCAGGAAACACCATCAGAGCACTCCTGACATATGGTTGTCAAGCCTCTGCTTAAAGACCTCCAAAGAAGGAGACTCCACCACACTCCTTGGCAGCAAATTCCACTGTCAAACAGCTCTTACTGTCAGGAAGTTCTTCCTAATGTTTAGGTGGAATCTTCTTTCTTGTAGTTTGGATCCATTGCTCCGTGTCCGCTTCTCTGGAGCAGCAGAAAACAACCTTTCTCCCTCCTCTATGTGACATCCTTTTATATATTTGAACATGGCTATCATATCACCCCTTAACCTCCTCTTCTTCAGGCTAAACATGCCCAGCTCCCTTAGCCGTTCCTCATAAGGCATCATTTCCAGGCCTTTGACCATTTTGGTTGCCCTCCTCTGGACACGTTCCAGTTTGTCAGTGTCCTTCTGTGGTGCCCAGAACTGGACACAGTACTCCAGGTGAGGTCTGACCAGAGCAGAATACAGAGCAGAATATTACTTCCCTTGATCTAGATGCTATATTCCTATTGATGCAGCCCAGAATTGCATTGGCTTTTTTAGCTGCCGCGTCACACTGTTGGCTCATGTCAAGTTTGTGGTCAACCAAGACTCCTAGATCCTAAGGTCCCCCCAAGCCTGCTGCTCCTGCTCCCTTCCCTTATGTGGGGGGTGGTGCTGTTTTGGTTACCTAAGTGCCATTCCCTGCCGGAGCAATGGAAATAGAAGGATTGATGATAAATAGAACACTATCCATACATAGGCCCGAAAGCTTCAAAGTGTTGGGTTTTTAATTTTTTAAAGGGTCCAATTTGTCCAAAGTAGCAATAATTAATCTTGTTGGGCTAATGAATTAAAATTATTGTGGGAAATAGCACTGTAGTCTTGTCCTGAGCTGCTTGAAATCCGTGGTGTATACACAGCCGGACAACAACAGCTGAATTCTGCACCCAATTCTATATTCTCTTCCCCTCCTTATTTATTTTTAACTGCCTCTGCTCTTTTTTTTTTTAAATCATAGTTAGCTTGCCTGTACCAAATCATTGCTTAATGATTGTGATCGGTTTCCAAATGATATCTGTTACTATAAGCAGCTCTGTGAAGGCTTATGTGAAAAAACATGGATATAAAACATGCAAATTGAATCAAATACTGCACTCTCACAGACTCGCAGCACACACGCTGGTCCTGTGCCCTCCTCTGCTGCCCCAGCCCACAGGGGGGTGGGGAAAAACCACAGGATAGGGCGGGATGAAAACACATAAACATTTACTTGTTCTCAAGGTGGTTTCAAGGTACTGGTGGGCAAAGGGTAGGAGGGGCGTCGTTTGCACAGCATCTTCACTCAAAGAACTCTTCTTCCCTGCAGCTGGAGGTGAAGGTGTTCCACCTGCTGCTCCATCTGGATGGTGAGAGGGTGCTCTGATCCTAATTTTTTGTGGTAGTCTGAGGAGGGGTGGTAGAGGGGGAAGAGGTTACTTTTACATGCCACACATTTCCGCAGTTTCTACCATCACAATATGGCGGGGTGCATAAGTGTCCTGAGTCTCTGGGACCTTGCCCTGCCTCTCATGAGATGAGCCTGCTTGATCAGGACAAAGGTCCATCCATTCTAGCATTGCGAGAAGCTTGCAAGTTGGACCTGAGGGCAGCAGAAACTCTGCTCACCTGTAACGATTCCCAGCAGCTGGTATTAAGCAAGGTATGAGAAGCCCACACCTCTGTAGGAACCTCACCCTCCATGATCATGAGAATATAAAAAGAGCCTTGCTGCAGAATCAGGTCAGTGGCCCACCATGTGTCCTCTTTTTCAGGGGCAAAATTCGAGACCATTCGAGGCCATTCATTTGCTTTGAATGGCCGCCATAGTATAATAGTGTCCTATTTTTTTATCTTCAAAATATGGCAACCCTAAATTCTAGTCCCGCATCCTATTCTCACAGTGGCCAATCGGTGGTTCTGCTCCTACTTCCAGGGTTGTTTCCAGAAAGCTATTATGGGAGGCAGGGCCAGTGCTTGTTGCCATGAAAGCTTTCCTCTGGTGTCCTGCAGGGCTCCATCTTGTCCCCATGTAATCGAACATCTATAATTCCCCTCATACAGCTGCAATTCTGAGAGCAAATCCCCTTTCCCAAGGAACCCTAGGCATTCCAGCTATCTGAGCAGAATTGAGGTCTCCTAACAACTCTTAGCAGCCTCAAGAAACTGAAGTTCCCAGGATTCTTTGGGGGGAGCCTTGACTGATTAACGCGGCATGCTTCAAATGTATGGTGCAGATGGGGTGTAAATTACAATGATCATTTCTGAATTTTTGTATCTATACATATACAGTGGTACCTCAGGTTACATACGCTTCAGGTTACATACGCTTCAGGTTACAGACTCCGCTAACCCAGAAATAGTGCTTCAGGTTAAGAACTTTGCTTCAGGATGAGAACATAAATTGTGCTCCGGTGGCGCAGCAGCAGGAGGAGGCCCCATTAGCCAAAGTGGTGCTTCAGGTTAAGAACAGTTTCAGGTTAAGTACGGACCTCCAGGATGAATGAAGTACTTAACCTGAGGTACCACTGTATATTAGTATGAACACATTTTACAGAAGTCTTCCCACTTTGGGGCAGGGGGACAACGTATAAGTGGTGGCTTGACTTCAAGAGGGAGATGTGTCCTTGTGACCGCAAAAGCAGGCTAGACTTGCAGTACACAAGCCTTCTCCTCACCAAACAGGGTTTCCACTAAGATGTCAAACACTTCTTCCTCCATCACTTCCTGGAGTGGCATGGGCATCTGTGGAATGGGGAAGCGAGCAAGGGATTAGGGAGATACGTTTAAGGTACACACAGAACCCCTCAACCACCACTACCATCACTTCAAGGTGATATTCTGCTTACTTTTTAAATTCAACCATTTCCGCCCCCCTTGTGATTTTTTAAAAATCTGAACATTTAGAACATTTTAATCATAACAATGGTTTTATAATTATTATAATTAAATGATTATGTATCATCATTGAATATTACATTTATTCATCTCCAGCTTTGTAAAGGGTCTTGAAACGACTTATAATTGCAAAAAACATTCAAGTCCAAAGTCCAAAGGGAACATTAAACAGAGGGCTCACCCAGACTTCCTTTTGTGTTGTGTTTCTAGGCACAGGTCTGGGCTTTCCATGTCTGAATGCCAGGGGTTGGGGTTGAGGGTTGGTCCTGGTGCTTCCCCCGGGGAAATCCACATTTTGCTGCTGGACCAGAGCAAACGGCAGTCAAATTTGAAGCAGATTGCCATTTGCTCTGATTCAGCAGTAACGTGCGGGTTTTCCCAGACAAAGTGCTGGGACAAAAAAGGCCACTTGGATACAGATCTGGAAAACATGGAGCTGTGCCTAGAAAGCACAGAGCAAAGGTACCTGTGGGTCAGCCTCCAGGGTAGAGGCAGGGAACCCTTTTCAACCCAAGATCCGCATTACCATGTGTGCAACACCTTACAGGGGCCACATGGTACTGGTGGGTGGGGCCAGAGGCAGATGTAACTTTTACCTTTGTACACAGTAGGCTAGTGAAATGCAGAAGTGGATGCAGCAGGAGGCAAAATGTGGGTGGGGCACTGGATGCAACATTTATTTGTGTACAGCAAACGTCTTTGTTGTTGTTTAGGTAAAGGTAAAGGGACCCCTGGCCATTAGGTCCAGTCGTGGCCGACTCTGGGGTTGCGGCGCTCATCTCACTTTATTGGCCGAGGGAGCCGGCGTACAGCTTCCGGGTCATGTGGCCAGCATGACTAAGCCGCTTCTGGCGAACCAGAGCAGCGCACAGAAACGCCGTTTACCTTCCCGCCGGAGCGGTACCTATTTATCTACTTGCACATTGATGTGCTTTCGAACTGCTAGGTTGGCAGGAGCAGGGACCGAGCAACGGGAGCTCACCCCGTCACGGGGATTCGAACTGCCAACCTTCTGATTGGCAAGTCCTAGGCTCTGTGGTTTAACCCACATCCCCCTTAAACAAAAAGCCAGAGGTTCCCAAAAACCCATACACACCTCTCTGTTTATGACAACAATAAGATGAGGAAAATAACAAAGAGAAGATTGAACAGAACTGTGAATTCTATTTTGACAGAACTGTGAACATCAAAGCAGCAGGAAGAGAGATGTTTGGATCCCTTTCTGAACTCGAAGCATGGGTACCCCCAACAAAAATTTAAAAATTTGGCTGCGTAATTTGGAATTAATGTGATGTGATTTGATTGGCTTGTTAATAAAAATTATATTTAAAAAAACCGCGCACCTCTCTGTTTACCGTCCAGGCAAGCAAGAAGGCATTGTTTCAGACAGGCGGCAGGACTCTAACAGAGTGCAACACAGACTGTGGAGAATGCTGAGGGCTTGATAGAAAGGCCTGGAGGGCCACTTTTGGCCCTGGGCCTGAGGTTCCCCAGCTCTGCTCTAAGGGAAACATTCAAAATATTTTGAGGACTATACTTCTCATCAATAAATAGCACCACCCAAAAGTGAAGTGGTGATATGCACAGGTCACGGCTTTCCTTGCAATACAACTGAAAGGTCGAATTGTTGAAAGAGGCTTACAGCTATTTTGGTGTCCCGCTCATGTTTCAGTAGCCTTTGCTTGTACATTTTATCCTAAGATGAAAAGAAAAGGACCGGTCAGTTACGGATTGGCAGCTTTTCCCCTTTTCAAAGCCATGCATCAGTACCCAGAGATTCCATTCCCTACATTAGAAATAAATAATAAATAAATAAATAAATAAATAAATAAATAATAAATTCATGAAAACTCATCAGCATTTTAGTATGAAATTCTTCCAATTTCTATATGCAGTTTGGACCAATGCACACGTTTTTACAAACAATTTCCCTCTATCTAATGCATTCTTGTACACTATGTCCTTTTCATTAATACATTTGTTTGTACACTGACTTTCCCCTAACAGAAGCATTTTTTGCAAACACTGGTCGGAGAATTGCACTGCAAAAATTCAGGTAAACGCAAGCTTTGAAGGATATCTGTGCTTCAGTTTGCATATTGTTCTCAAAAACAGGAAATTGGATAGATTTGTATTTAAATGAAATCAAATTTCTCCCCCATCTCTCCTCCCCACCTTGAATCTGGATGACAGATTTTGCCGCATGAGGAAGAAAACCCAACTGTGGCCTTCCCCAATGGTGTTAAATATCGAATCTGCCACCAGTGAGCGGCCTCTGTTAACAAGAGTTGTCTGTTTAAGAGCATAGTCCATCTTTTTTCCCTTCCCTTGAGAGGAACCCATTGTTCCATTGTCTTAGCTGCATCTACACACACCTGAGTAAGCTGGCCCACGTGATACCCATGTTGGTGGGCCATCTTCCAGTGGCTTATTTTTTGCCCCATGTTCCAGACAGAGCTTCCTGTGTGAAGTGAGGAAACAAGACGTAAGAAGCTGAACATAGGGTAAGGACGGGGAAACATGTCCATTTTGGTTTCTCATTATTCCAGTCTTAAGCTGAGCTCTCCACATTCTCCTCATCAGTTCACCAACTAGTTTTTTTTTAAGTTAATGTGGATTAATATATACAATTCCCTAATATATACAATTCCCACGCAAACTCCAAATTTCCATAATAGGACATACTCAGTCATGAAACTCACTGGGTGATCTTGGGGCCAGCCAGAGTCTTTCAGCCTAATCTACTTCACAGGGTTGCTGTGAGAATGAAATGGGGAGGAAAATAACCATTTGTGCCACTTTGAGCTCCTCAGAAGAAAAGTGGCATATAAATGCACACATGACCTTAGGATATGCATTTCTCTCACATCCATCAAAATCAGGGGCATGGTTGCTGGTGACAAGAAAGGGAGCCTTTTCTGTGGCTGCTCCCAGATTGTGGAATTTCTGCCCAAGAGCAGCTAGACTGATTCTCTCCTTGTTATCTTTCACCAGCAGGCTAAGACCTTCCTATTCAGACAAGCTTTTGAAAACTAAGATGCAGACAATGCTGATCACTAGGTTGCTGTAAGCCGCCCAGAGTGGGGTATAAATATAATAATCAATGGGAAAGAAGAAGAAGAAGAAGAAGAGGAAGAATATTGCTGCCAGGGCAATCTATCTTTTATTTGCTGGTTCTAAATGTGCTTTGTTGTATTTCAACTAATGTTTTAAACTCGTTTGTTTTCATTAATTTGCATTAAGTGTTAAGATGCTGAATCTCAACTTGGGAGAAAGGCAGGATATAAATACCTTAAATAAATAAAATTAAATAATTGTACACATTATTTGACTGGGGGTCTGAATGGCAAAATTCAGAATGCAGGAGGATGGGTGAATTTGGGTTCATCTATTGTTTCAAATTCAGGATGAATGTGCCCTAAAGCACTGGTAGATTTTCAGGAGAAGTCTGGGAGGGGGAGGGGCAGGCCCATTCACTTATCTAGGGGCCCTTCTCAGCAGCGGAGTAAGCCAATCAGGTGCCTGGGGTGGCATGCGTGCCTTGTGCCAGGGGCAGGGCCAGCTGCCTGCTGGGCAGGGTGAGCTGGGGCAGGACACTCCATGGGGCCTCCAAGGAGTCTGCCTGCCTCCTCCCACTCAGCCACTCTACAGCTGAGGGGGAGGTGGTGGGTGGACCATTTGGGGCAGAGCGGAGCCTGCAGGTGCCCAAGCCACCATGTCACTCCCAGGAGAGACGCATGTCTCGGGCACGCTGCAGGCCCCGCAGTGAGTGCCGCCCAGCATTTTCTCACCCCCCTCAGTGCTGACACCCGGAACGGCCCACCTCTACCACACACCCCTTCCTCCGCCCCTGGTCCTTCTCCCACTCCGGTGATACAACCTCACCTACAGTTGAAGGCAAGGAGTCACCCTTCTGTGTGCCATCCTTTGCCGCTGCTTCAGCCTGTTGGGCAGGAGTTTAAGAGTTTAGAAGCAAGAAGAAGAGGTAAAGAAATCTGTTAACTAAAAATCACTATATAGGTAGGGCTGCCATACATCCAGGTTTCCCTGGACATAGCATTCAAGCAGAATTTTCAAAAATTGATAAAATGTCCGGGAAAACATGGGCATATGGCAATCCATGTTGGAAGCCTTTTTTTTTGGGCGAATATCCTTAAAAATAGATGGAAAATGTCAAGTTTTCTGGAGATTTTGCAACAACTCAATAGCTCAACAACTGCAATAGCTCAACAACTTCTGTGTCTGAATTTTCAGTTTTTGAAATATGGCGACCCTAATCCAGGTCAAGGCAGACCAACATCAAAAAGACAGCTACAACAACATTTAGCATTTGCACTAAAAGGTAAAGGTAAAGGTACCCCTGCCCGTACGGGCCAGTCTTGACAGACTCTGGGGTTGTGCGCCCATCTCACTTAAGAGGCCAGGGGCCAGCACTGTCCGGAGACACTTCCGGGTCACGTGGCCAGAGCTGCACACGGAACGCCGTTTACCTTCCCGCTGGTAAGCGGTCCCTATTTATCTACTTGCACCCGGAGGTGCTTTCGAACTGCTAGGTTGGCAGGCACTGGGACCAAGCAGCGGGAGCACACCCCGCAGCAGGGATTCGAACCGCCGACCTTTCGACTAGCTCACTCATAATGTTCAAAGTACTTCACAGGTCTTACCTGCATCGTGATATTTCTAAGAACCATAGAAGACAGGTCAGTACAATTAGCCCCACATTGCGGGGTTAGGGGTTGCTTGCCTAATAAGGCCACTGTCCTAAGCCTCACTTCTAGACAAAGTATTCTGACTCAAGTTTCTGCTTCTGCCAAATTATTTAATACAGAAATTTGAATGATACATAGGCAAGGTGGGGGTTAAAGGCACAGTAGGCATGGGTGTAGCCAGGGGGGCAACTGCTAGGCAGACAGAAAATGATGACAGGTGGGTGTCCTGCCCACCCCACCCCGACAACATACAGCAGGTGAATTGTGAGATGGATGTTGAGCCTACAAACTACCTGCCCCCTGTCTTTAAGAGCGAGCCAGGTCCCAAGCTTCAATGTGGCAAGCTTTTGAACACTGGCATCATGTGCTGATGATCACCTGTCCCCATTAGCAGGGACTGAAGGGCTTTGAAGTATATGCTGCAATTGCCTCAACCCATGCCTGCTGTGTTCATTGCCACCTCCTCCAGTTAGGAAGAGGCAGCAGTGGATGCCACATGGCTTGCATTAAAACTCAGATAACTGCAGAGGGACCACTACTGAGCCCGGTCCTTCACCTCCTATGCAGCTGGCTTGGTCTATAGCAGGGCAGAGCAGTCTTTCCTATTGGGCTTACTGGTGCATTGCGCCTGGGCGCTGGCTTCTCAGGGGCACTCCAGCGAGTGGGGGAGCTGTGCGGCTTTGCCGGGGGCCTCCCCTTTCCCTGCACGCCCGCTAGCTATGCCCCGTCAACCATATGGCTGGCAGGCGTGCAGCTTCCTTCCCAAGCCTCCGCAGGAGGAGAGCGATCCCTGCAGAGGCTTGGGGAAAGGTTGACAACTCTGGGAAAGGGGGGGGGCAGAGGGATCTTTGAACCACGGCGCCGGATATGCTTAAGACGGCCCTGTAGCAGGAGTCCCCAAACTTGGGGCTCCAGCTGCTTTGGACTACAACTCCCATCACCCCTAGCTATCAGGACCAGTGGTCAGGGATGATGGGGATCGTAGTCCAAAACCAGCTGGAGACCAAAGTTTGGGAAACCCAGAGCTAGGCGAACCAGTATTTCGACTTGGTAGAAGACAGTTTCCTATGTTCCTGCCATACATTCAAGGCTGGCAAAAGCCCTCAAGGATGCCAGCCTAGATGTGCCTTTGGTCTAATCCAGTCTTTTCTTTTCTTTACATGCTACACCAGGCTTGCCAAGAAGGGCCACAGATAACCATCCTACCAGCAAGATTTTCATGGGCTTGGTGGCCACAGGAAACGCCTAGTGTCACACACTCTGGAGGCTGGGTCCAAGCAGCAGGTGGACAGTCCTCCTGAATACCAAAAGCTTACAGTTCTCTGCACTCCCTACCTTCCTTTTTCCCTCAGGAGAGGTCTCAAAGGGCACTGTCTTGCTACTGCAGGAAATGACGAGGGTGGGGGAGGAGAAAGATAGATCCAGGGTTAAGAGTTGACAGGCTGTAGGAGAAGGCTCATAGATTATGGGGAGAGGGGAGGCAAAGCCACCTTTGGTCAATGTTGTGGTGCTAGAGCACCTGCTCAACATGCAGAAGATCCCAGGTTCATTCCCCAGCATCTCCAGGTAGGACTGGGAGAGACCCCCACCTGAAACCTTGGAGAGGCAATTGTAGGCAATATTGCACTAGACGGATTAACAGTGAAGGCCAACGGGGCAGTTGTTTGGGGTGGCAAATTTGAGGTGGCGTTGCATTGTGACGAGGGAGAGATAGATAGGAGGACAGAAGAACCTTCCTGATCCTCTCTTCGAGAGTACCAGCTGCATGCCACCCCTGGAGTGGCTCTTACTCCTTCCAGAAAGGCCACCATATTGTGAGAGATGTGTTTGTACACAGCTCTCTCATCTCTAGGGGCAATAAATATTTTCTGCCTAGGGGCAAGGGACACAATAAATACTTGTGGTCTCTAACTCAGTGTAGGATATTATTTTGTTGTGCCTACAAAGGGAATTATCTTTCATTATTATTTATTCATTAAATTTGTGTACCACCCTTGTGTACCATCTCAGGACTCCTCTCTGTCTGAGTCTCATACTGCGACCCTCAGCCTCTAACCCTGTCCTGGAAGGCCCTCCTCCTCCTGACACCCCCCAATCGCTCAAACCATCTGCTTCTAGCACCTCCCAGCTCGTCCCTTCCCCAGATGGCTCCCCAATGTCCCACCACCACGATCCAGGATCTAAGTTGCTATCTTCTGTGTCCTCCCCGGGGGGTTCTAAGTCAGGCAGCTCCCACCACTCTTCCTCATCCAGCCAGTCCTTGACACTTGAGGAGTTCGCCCTCCCTGCGCCCTGTGCTTTTTGGCAACACTGGCTGAGGCATCTCTGCCACAAATTTGAAAATAGGCGCAGCATTCCAAGGTCACCCTCACTTGGATTCATACCTTGAAGAATGGAGTTCTGTTTTCTTTGACTCATCCTTTTCTTCCTGCAGTGACATTTATAAATTAGAGGGTGACTCTCCAGCAAAAAAAAGTAATTTAGTCAAGGCAAGACTTTGGGAGCAGGAGGAGTCTGGCTTATTGTATTTTGAAGTGAATGAAGCAATACACACACAATATAAAGCAGAGGTGACGAACCTGGTGTCCCCCAGGTTTTGCTGGACTACAACTCCCATCTTCCCTGACAACTGGCCAGGCTGGCAGGAGCTGATGGGAGTTGGGTGTCCAATGATATCTGGAGGGCCACAGTTTAGCCAACATGGGGCTCATAAGACCATAAAAGCACTGAGTCTAATATTAGCCAACTGCACCACTCATCTCTATCCCAACCCATGGATAATTTGGGCAAAAAAGAAGTAAAGACCTGATACGATGGAATCAAAGAGTTGGAAGGGACCCTGAGGATCCAACCCCCTACAATACAGAAATACACAGCTGTCCCATATGGGGATCAAACCTGCAACCACACTCTAACCAACTAAGCTACCCAGGCATATTCCCTTACACTCTTTCTCCCTGTCTGCCACCCAACACATCTTAAAGAGATGGAGGGTCCAGGTAAGCACCTTGGAAAATTACAACTATTGACCTTCAAAGTGCCTCCCCCCACCCCCACCCCCCGGCCAGCAATCCAAATATGCTGGGCAACCCACCATTCAGGGATGAAAGATAAACAAGAATAAGCGGCCTACCTCATCTTCAGATAAATCCTGGCTCAGGATCTGAGTTAACCTTTAAAACAGAGAGAAGGTCCTGTTCAGAAAAACATCCTATTTTCCAAGAGAAAACACACTGGGAAAGAGGTGGCCTACAACAGAAATTTGAGAGGATGGCTTGTCTCCTGTCTGTCAAGATACCTCATAATGTTCACTGATTGCCTTGGCTATTCTGGGCCATTCTTTTGAAATTGTGAATACCTTGACTCCAGCATCCATTTCACAGATAAATGTATAGATATCTGCTCTTTTGACATGTCTGCTTGGAGAGTTATCAATACTTGTTTAGCAGTTTCACAAAGGGGAGTCTCATGAATAATGTGCTCCTTTTTGACTGGAGGAGTCTTGAGGCTGACTAGGGGTCAGACATGGTTGCTTTAATGCTCTCTGTACTAGTTCAGTGCAAGTTTTACTGGTAAAAGTGTCATTTCACTAAGAAATTGGTGGATTCACCGAGAAATAGGGCTAAGTGAAAATAACCACTGTAAATAGGCACATCTGGATACTAAGTTACCTTTTAACTGACTTATGTTGCAAAGGCCATTTGCAGAAAGGCTCCGGGCTCTGGCAATCCACGCTATGCCACTGTCCTTCACTTCTGCCCCCCAGCAATTCCACTGCCACCGTGCACCAAACTCACTGGGAGATGGGGCGCTTCCTCAAAATATTGCCGCTTGGCTTCTCCATCCCTGTTCTGGGGCGGGGAACTGATTGTCAACATGGCACTCAGGAATGTCCCAGCACTTGCTGAATTTGGCAGGGGCCTGGGTGCTCCTCAAAGCATTGTCATTTGGCTTCTCACCATGGTTTTGGAAGATGATCAGCAGCACCATGTAGCGGAACACTTCCCTCTCGGTGGCAGAAGTGATGGGGCAGGCAGAACACCACCTCTTTTACTTCTACCACCTGAGATGGGTTTCTTCAGTCCACCTAATGAGTGGGGTGACTCTGCTTATACTGAACACATATGGAAGGGCCACAAGCTCTTCTGCCCTTGGTTCTTGCCAACATTTCTGCACATTGCCATGGATTTGAAAGTACCCACAGTGTTCCAAAGCATTTCTGCTTTTGTACCTTGAGTCTTTCAGGGACAGTTGACGCCTCGATTTCATTTGCTGCAATAACAGGGATACATTAGATGGCACACTATGCTCCACCCCAGAAACTGCTCCCTGCATCATCATCATCAACAACAACATCATCACCATCAAATTAAATTTATATCCTGCACTTCCTCCCAAAGAGTCTACAAACAATCACACACGCTCACAGGTAATATTTTCAAGGTTGCCAGGAACAGAAACTTCCAAATGCCTGGGCAACCAGGAATGTTTTACAATTCCTCCCAAAAGTTACTAAAGAGAGAGGAGGGCATCCACAAATGGGGAACAATCACTGAAAAGGCCCTGTCATGGGCCAATGCCCACTGGGCAGCACTCAGCGGTGAGGCAGCACCCCCAGGGTATCCCTTCTGGTCATAGGGCTCAAGGTGGACGATATTGGGAAAGGCACACTCTTTTGCTAGTACTAATGTTTTTAATTGGGCCCCATAGTTCACTGGCAGCCAGTGCATCATTTTCAGGGCTGGTAACAAAATGGTCCCACGGAGCTGCCCCACTTGCCTATCTAACAGCTGCACCCTACACTAGCTGCAGCCTTCATATAGTCTCCAAGGGCAGCCCTGCACAGAGTGCATTACAGTAGTCCAGATAGGAGGCCAGCAGAGCATGATCAGCTGAGGCCAGTACCCAACTCTGTGAACATTCACTAAAGCCTTCAACTGTTTGGGATCTGAATCCTTGAAGGACTATCTCCCTTCCCATGAGCCTGTCCACACATTGTCTGGTAATTAGGGTGGCCTTGCTCTCCGAGTTTCTGCTCCTGAAAATGTGGAAGGCAGGGAAATGCAGAGATATATACTTTCTCTTCAAGGGCACCTAGGCTGTGGAACTCTCAGCTCCATGAGATATAGCACATTACTTTCCAAAGCACATTTAGGGATAATCTTTTAGGACATGCTTTTTATGGGGGGGATGCTTTTTAGCAACTGATTTATTTGCAGTTAACTTTGGATAATATTGGCTGCTGATTTTATTTTATTTTAATTTTTTTAATGCTGCTTTCCCTCTGCAGGTTTTCATTTCATGGTTTTCCTGGTGTATGATGAGATTGTTTGAGGGTCTGAAAGTCCTACGCAGCATGGAAGGAGCAGGATACGAATTCTAAAACACATGCATCCCTCAGCACTTCCTGTCTCCCAAATCTCTCTATATTGTATCTTTTGCAACCTCCAGCTTGCAACCTCACTGTACCACTAAGTCACCATGTGACCATAAGGAATACCCTTGCTAGACCAGAGCAAATGGCAGCCGAGTGGTGAAGATGCACCTATTTAGCTCTGGCCTTTGACACCTGTGTTTTCAGGACCCCCCCCCTACTCCTGCAACTGTCATCATTGTGTGTGCAATATATTTTTACTGAGTTTTTAAAAATCCTAAACATAAAATCAATGGCATAATAACAATAATTTTCATAACCAAGTCAGAAATTGTATCATAATAAGGATGGGGAAGAAGGCAAAGAAAAACAAAGAACAATCACTGGGCAAATGTAAAAAAAAACCCCCACAATCTTCAGGGATCATATCCAGTAAAAATAACAAAAGAAACCTGATTTATATTGCAGTTTCATGAAATGGGGGTAGAAAAAAATATATGAAAAGGTACGTAAAGAGAAAAATAACAAAACAAAAAGCTTCAGATTAACCACATTGACTGTTATTTGTTTTCAGAGTTTTTAATTCTGGATTTTAAATATTGTTTTCACTTGCCTTGGAAACTGATGGTTAATGGCAAGTAATAATGTTGTTGTTGTTGTTGTTAGTCCTTCACCTGGCTTGCCTTCTTGATTTTTAAATGAAAAGGCAGAGGTGTCTGGTGCATATTGTGACTGGCAGGGCACAATGCACCCAGCCCATCAGTAGATAACACCAGAGCCAATGGCAGGCACTGACTGAGCTAACTAATTCTAGCTTTGACCCCATCTTCCTCCTCCCTGATGGGTTATACAAGGGGCAATGCTGAGACTAGGAAGGAAGAAGCTGACTGATGGAGCCACCTCCCATGGTCAGGTTCTAAGGAGGAAGGAAGGCAGGGGGGTCTGCATGAGAAGTTGGTGGGGCAGGGCCTCATTTGCTCTACAGCATGTCAAGGGATCCCATGGTTCATGGATGAGAGTGAAGAAGATGCCTACCTGGGTGCTGGGCAGCTCAGAGCTGAGCAGTTTAGCTAACCTTTAAGAAAGAAAGTAAGTCCAGGTCAAAAATCTGTCCTGTTGCCCAAGAGCTTCCATCTCTATTGTGGCCAGTAGAGTTGTAGCAATTTCAAAAGTTCAGGGCCCCTACATGATAGTCACAGTCACGTCCCCTTCTAAAATGATACAACCTTCTAAGATTATACAGCAATCTTATAATCATACAATAATAATACATAGGGGTCCTTCTCCTAGATGGAGAGTGGAGTTCCATAGGGGTTTGGATGCCTCCTTCCAGCAATTCCTGCAGCCAAGCTGGTGCCAAATGTATTGATTTGCTTTGCTTTGGAAAATATCAGTGTGGCCAAGAGAGAGGTCTTGTTGTCTGGGTAGTCCAGGACCTCCATACACACTGCCAAGGCTCGTGCCCCAGAGAGAACAAATAGGGATATAGTGCAATGATTCATGTGTTGTCTTTAAGCTAGTTCTACTATTTTCTGGGCACACATACAGACAATGGTTGTGCTCCAGTATCTTCTTTTGGAGTGAATTAAGTTGACTTAAGTTGTGTTTCCCTTGAAGTTCCATGGTATGTAACAGAACTTGCACACCATTCTCTGGGAACCAAAGCACCTTGGGATGTCAGTCTTCCTAAATGCTTAGATTTGGAGCTTATATAGAACGATTCTTCCCCAGTGTCCTTCCCACGGCACCTTCTCCAGTGGAGCCAATTCTCAGTTGCTGACTCTCCTTTCACTCTGATTGGCTCCAATCAGCACAAAAAGTGATAAGACTGCTTCCCAGTGATTAAGGAAGCTCCACTTTCATGCCGATTGGGAGATACCACAGGGAGGCTTTGTTCTCCCCTAATGCTTTTGGCACCCCTCCCGCCCCAACAGATTTGAAAGTGGTTGTACCAGCCCATAATTATCCCAGTTTCATACCTTGGATGCATATTCTTTCTCTTATACTTTTCTGGCACTTCTGAAGCTTTCTGCAATAACGTTTATAGATTAGAAGGGACACTCTCGCAACAGTTAGCTCCACCCCACCCCTCACTGACAAAACCCACACAATTTGGCTCGCTGTCTGCTATGGCAAAATTTAAAGTAATGAATTGCATTATTCCACACCATTCCCAACGCATATTGGTTGTGGTGAACTGAAAACTATGACAGTGAATACCAATTGTATTATCTGTTTTGATTTCCATCCTGGATATTGTTACGGAAAGGGGGGGGCATGTCTTCTTCACCTTCTTCGCTACAATATATTTGCTCAATTTCTCTAGGACTCCATCACCCCTCCCCTGTCCTCCATAATCCCTCAAGTACGGTGTCAAGACCCTAATCCTGTCAAATCACTCTGCCAGACCTTTCCTCCGGGCAATGCCAGGTGGCAGACTATGCATACATGGACCATTGTCTTCCCATCACCGGCACTCAGGAAGCGCTTATCTGCGCATATCTCCAGCTCTGCATATTCCCCCTCCCTCCTCCATATGTTAATCTGGTGTAACCCAACCTCTCCTTAATGTATTCATGATGTAATCTGTGTAACCCAACCTTTCCTCAATATATTCATGATGTAACTGGGATGTATTTTGCACTGTATTCTGGGACATGGAGGGAGTTTCAAAAGTTCATGTCACCCCTTTCTTGCTGTTCAATCTCGTCTTGAACCTGTTGCGCAATAAACCTTGGATCTCCGCATTTTGCTCCTGTCCTGAGCTGAGCTCATTTTCTTCCGCAGGGACCCGCGGACACTTAGTCCGACGAGCTGGGTGGCAGAGTAGCCCCGCACCCAGATTTTAGCCGTAACAATATGAAACAAGTAAGCAAACATTAGGGGACACAGGTGGCGCTGTGGGTTAAAGCCTCAGCGCCTAGGACTTGCTGATCAAAAGGTCGGCGGTTCGAATCCCTGCTGCGGGGTGCGCTCCCGCTGCTCGGTCCCAGCGCCTGCCAACCTAGCAGTTCGAAAGCACCTCCGGGTGCAAGTAGATAAATAGGGACCGCTTACCAGCGGGAAGGTAAACGGCGTTTCCGTGTGCAGCTCTGGCTCGCCAGAGCAGCGATGTCACACTGGCCATGTGACCCGGAAGTGTCTCCGGACAGCGCTGGCCCCTGGCCTCTTAAGTGAGATGGGCGCACAACCCCAGAGTCTGTCAAGACTGGCCCGTACGGGCAGGGGTACCTTTACCTTTACCTTTAAGCAAACATTGGCAATCCTCCCCGTCCCCGTTTCTCTTTTCATTTGAGTTCTCTGACAGCCTAACCCCTCACTACACCCTGTCTGCTCCCTCAACCCCAGTGAATGCAGCACAGAGCCTTATGAGTGGCCCTCTTCTCAAACCTGCCCATCCCACTACAGCTTGTCCCTTATAAGTCCAGTATTGAGCTCCACTATGACCTTTGCTCCCCACACCCCAGAAAATCAGAGCACATTGGGCCTTGTTTGCACGTGACAATAAACTATGGTTTGCCTCAACATGTCTCTCCCCACTACCTTGGTTTATTTCTCATTTGCTGCTCATGGATTGCTTGGGGGGGCAGGGGACAAAACATATGAAGGGGAAATGGTGGGGTCACTACCATCCAGAAGCACAGTTCACTGATGCACAGTCAAACGTCCCAGAATAAAATGTTTGAATGCAGACCAAGAGGTTAAATGCAAAGGGATGGGGGATTATGTAGAGCAGCATTCCCCTCCATTAGGAAGGGAGGTTCTTTGAACCTGTGAAAGAAACAGGATAACGGGAACCCCAGAGCAGTTAGTTACTGAGAGCCAGTGTGGCATAATGGTTAGAGTGCTGGCATAGGACATGGGAGAGCAGGGTTCGAACCCCCACTCAGCCATGAAGCTAACTGGGTAACCTTGGGGGCCACAAGGTTGTTGTGAGGATGAAATGGGGAGGAGGAGAACCATGTACACCACCTTGAGAGCCTTGGAAGATAAAGGTGGTATATATAAAAATAAATAAATAAATAAATAAATAAAACTGAACCTATAAATGAGAGGAGCCTTTGATCTCAACAGAGACAGATGCTCACCAGGTGTTTTGTTTTGTTTTTAAAGAAGCAGGAACCTTAGGGATGGTGGGGGTAGTAAGTAAACCCTCAAATTATGGTCCAGGTTTGGACAACGTTGGAGAGTTTTTGCCTAGATAGAATGTCTCCTTGAACTAATACCTCCTGCTTGCCTGGAGGGAGGACAGAGAGGGGTGTGTGAGTGTGTAGGTAGAAACTAGGCTACTGTACGAAGGAGCCTTCTTTGCTCCACCCACTTTGGCCTCTAGCCCTGCTCACCTGTGGGGCATGTGGCCCCACAAAAATTGCTCAGAAGGGAAGACTGAAAAAGAAGTTCCCCACTTGTGTGTTAAGGAGATTGGCAGAGCCTCCAGGTCAGCCCCTGGCAACTCTACTGGCATCACTCCCTGACATTTAAAGGTGCTTTAGCTTAACATTCAACAGTGATGGAACAAATCAAGATTTGAATGCACAGACCTACCAATTTCTTCTGGAAAGTAGGAAGATCCCGCATGATTCTCTGAGTTAACCTTGAAGAAAAAGAGACGGCTCAGGTTAAAGTCACATCTTGTTGCTTGGGGAAAAGTGGGGACCAGTCAGGTTGGGCCATCACTGTTAGGGGCAGGGTGCCTGGTGGGGCTGCCGCCTGGGGACTTCTGCTGCCTGAGGTAGCCACCTCAGGCTGCCTGGCTCTGGAGGCAGAACATAGCCATTGTGGCTGGTAGCCCTTGATAGCCTTACTCTCCATGAATTTGCCTAATTCCCTTTTAAAGCCATCCAAATTGGTGGCCATCTCTGCCTGTCAGGGGAGAGAATTCTATATAACTATGCACTGTGGGAACTGCTTTATTTTGTCTGTCCTGAAACTTCCAACATTCAACTTCTTTGGGTTGCCCTGTTTTAGCCTTTTGTCATTCAGCCCCACCCATCTTGAGATTGCTTCAACTACCTTGGAATTGTGTGTGTGTGTGTGTAAAAAGCATTGATGAACTCCATAAGTGGTAGGTTCCTGATATGATAATCCCTGCTGGCAGGGGAGTTATCCCCAAAATTGTATTAGTGCTGACTGGCTAAAAGCCTGCAGCTATGGAAACTGATCCGCTTCCCCTGGCACTGCTAATGGTTTGCCTTTTAAGGCTGTTTCAGGAAACATGGATGCTAACTGGAGGGAGGGCGAGCCTATGGACCAGGATTAGTTTGCTCTGACCTTGCCTGATGGATGCAGGAAGGGAACTGCTTGTTGAGTGATGACCACATGGAATTTTAATTTGGGCATGTTTGTGTCTCCATGGTCAGAAGCAGGGTAGTGGAGGCCAGTTCATTAGGGCAAATGGGGCATTGTCCCACCATCCTCACTCTACCCACAGCCAGCTCCCACCAGCCTGCCTCCTTACTTACAACCACTCTAGGTGGCAATGCTGCCAGCCTCCTCTTCCTTAGCTTCAGTTGCCCTTGTGAAATTTAGCAGGGAGGACGAGGATGGAAACAAAACTAGAATTAGTTGGCTCCACCTGCCATTGGCCCTGGCGCTGCCACCTGTTGGGCTCCCTGTATTCCACCCTACCAGTCCCCAATGGGCAGGATCCATGACTGAGCACCCAATGGCCACCTTCCCGCAAACGCTGCTGGGAGTTTTTAATTCCAAATCAGAGGGGGTAGTAGCCCTTCCCCTTGTCCGGAGATCTCTTGGGTTTCCTGGGCAAAGCGAAGGGTGAGGCTCAGGCCCTCCTTTCGGAAGCTTGGCCTTGGATGGCCCCTGGATGGAGGCATGTGGCAAACTCAGGAGCTGCCTCTGGGGCTGTTGAGTGTCTGAAGCCACTGCCACTGTTGCTTTTTAGGGTGTGCAGTACTTGCCTCGCTCCAGGTGCTGGCAACACACACTACGCCACTGCCTAGATGGAGCAATTATCCGACTCAGTAGAATACAGTTTCCTACATTTCTATGTTCCTATACTCTGGGAGCTTCCAGACAGCCTGTTTATTGGGCATTTATCCTAGACTGTTTGCATGGAGATTAGACAATGCTGTCTATTTAATGAGCATTCTTTCCCATTTGTTTGTGCAAAGGTTAGACAACATTGCCTCAAAGCAACTGTTATTCCAAACATGCCAGTGCACTTCTCTTATTTTAAAAAGTCCCGTCTTTGGGGGAACAAGATTTGTCACACAAGAGCTTCCAATTGCACAACCTGGATTTGCTGGGATGTGAATGCACCCCACCTGGAAACTAGAAAAGCTCTTGAAGCATCCTCTGTCCTATGTCAATCAGGTGAGTTAGTTATTGCACAGGGCTTGGTGTGTGTGTGTGGGGGGGTCTTACTTAGCAAAGTAACCAGGTGGTCCAAGTTCCTCCAGCGGTTTCTCTCCAATCTCTCTTATTTTCTGTAAATTGAAGTTTAAAAAGTTTTAAAAGCACACCCAATGTGCAACCCAGCCTCTTATGAGAACCAGAGGTGATGGGGAACTCCACTTCTTGCCCAGCTTTCTTACCTCTTTGTGTTTAGCCCACAAGCTTCCAGCACTAGATGGTCTGAAGGAACAGCAAAAAAAAAAAAAAAAAAAAGGAAAAAAGCGGGGGGAGAGAAAAGAAGCAGAGTTCAGGTAATATAAAGTACTCAGGTTGTGTGTGGAAGGAGGCCAGTGGAAAGTCACCTACTTTGCATGCAAGTCAATCCCTAATGAATCTCCACGTAGGGTTGGGAAAGGCTTGCTGCCTGAAACTCTGGAGAGCCACCGTCAGTCACTCTAGACCAGGCATGACCAAACTTGGCCCTCCAGCTATTTTGGGACTACAACTCCCATCATCCCTAGCTAACAGAACCAGTGGTCAGGGATGATGGGATGATGGGAATTGTAGTCCCAAAACAGCTAGAGGGCCAAGCTTGGCCATGCCTGCTCAAGACAATACTGAGCTAGATGAACCCAGTGGTCTGACACAGTAACAGGTAGCTTCCTAGAACTTAAGAACTGCATTTTAAGGGCAGTGCCGCAGATCAGCAGCAAGAGTACCTGTTTTGCATGCAAAGGATCCCAGGTTCAACAACAACAACAACAGCCCACCCATCTGGCAGGGGTTCCCCAGCCATACAGTCTGGCCACCTCCAGGTAATACAGTAGTTGTCGAACGGCTTGGCTCCCAAACTTATCGGCTCCTGAACACTGCAAACCCAGGAGTGTCCCGGTTTTTGAATGTTTTTTGGAAGCCAAATGTTTGACTTGGCTTCCGATTAAGTGCAGGAAGCTCATTGGTTTTTGAATGGTTCCAGGAGTCGAACGAACTCCTGGAACGGATTAAGCTTGACAACCAAGGTACCACTGCACTGGTAATATAAGAATTAGAAACTCAAGGTGTCTATTTTTTATTTTAATAATGTTGCAGTGTTTTGCTTTTAGTTAGAATGCATGAAAGAAAAGGTTTGCTTTCTGTGCGAGGGTTTTGTGGGCCTGCATTTCACAACCCTATGCTCTTTAGGTCATAAGCAAGAAATCTTATCTAGCCCTGTGAGCCCTGAGAGTGGCACAAACACAAGGTCCCCCAGGATGTTATTCTAAGTCTACCATGTGTTAATCAAAAATCCTTGAAGTTTCCTGAAAGATAGAAGGAGGAACGTCAATAAAGACGGATCATGAGCTAGGTTGTCAGGGTAACGTGTGACGTCCAAAACCTAAAATGGTCAAATGACCTAGGCATTTCTGGTCACCACAAGGTAATTAGGGGGTGAAGCTGATGGAATGGAGCCATATGTGTTTTGCTTTTCATGACCTGTAACCCTTCCTGACATAGGTTTGAGAATGCTTAGATGTTTTATGATTCTTTGCTTGCTGTGTATGAACTACTATATAAGGTTTTGTTCTGATGTGCCTTGGGACAGACCTTTTTAACTGGCTCTGTCCTAAACACTGGGTCCCTCCTGGATGATGGACTTGAATTAGTTTTCTTGGTTCCATGGTTTATTTAAAAGGCGGTACCTCACCTAGGAAGGGAAGCGGGTGGCGCTGTGGGTTAAACCACAGAGCCTAGGGCTTGCCGATCAGAAGGTTGGCAGTTCGAATCCCCGTGACAGGGTGAGCTCCCGTTGCTCGGTCCCTGCTCCTGCCAACCTAGCAGTTTGAAAGCACATCAAAGTGCAAGTAGATAAATAGGTACAGCTCTGGCAGGAAGGTAAACGGCGTTTCCGTGTGCTGCTCTGGTTCGCCAGAAGCAGCTTAGTCATGCTGGCCACATGACCTGGAAGCTGTACGCCGGCTCCCTTGGCCAATAAAGCGAGATGAGCGCAGCAACGCCAGAGTCGGCCATGACTGGACCTAATGGTCAGGGGTCCCTTTACCTTTACCTTACCTCACAAGTTAGAAGTGAATTCTTACCACACTGGGAAAGTCTAAGACCTTTGATAGCCCCTGCCAGTCAGTATAGACTAGACAGACCAATGGTTTGACTCCGTATAAGACACTGTTAGAGTCAGGAAGGGAGTGGGGGATCAACTGTGTATTGCAAAACACTTAGCACCAGTCATATGCAATGGCACATACCTTTCCAGGAAATTGGGGTACATCCAGTGTTTGCTGGTGACAATGCAGGGCAGCAAGTGGGCACATGGAAAAGTGTCCTCAGATTATTGGCTTGCTTTCTCCACCCACCCACAATTGCTTGGAGCTTGGAGTTACTTGAAGGAAAGGCACTCTCCGCATACAAACCATAAATCAATAGATAAAATCAGAAAGCACAGAGTTGTCTCCCACCAAGTAGACACCTTCAAGTCAATAGACTTTAGTTAGTTGGTACTTTCCTCTCCTGGTCCTGCTGCCTGCTGCACAGGCTACCCAAGGCTAAGGCTTACATACACCTCCACTTGCCCTCCGACTTCCCCCCAGGGAAACCGGATCTCTAGCTCTGAATCGGAACAAACCGCAATGGGGTTTCCTGTTTGTTTCAGTCTAGCACTAAACAAGGGAAAGTGGAAGAGAAAGGCAAAGCCACTCAGACCTGTGCCTAGAGAGTCCACTTGGGCTTTCTAGGCCAGGAATAAGCAGAAGTGTGGACGAGCCCTAAGTCATGGTTTGGCTAAGTGTTGTATCCAAGCCTGTGGTTTGTCTTGCACCAGACAAATCACAAGCTGGGACCAAGGTTTGTTCTATGGCAAATCACTTGTGCTTTGTTAGTTTGGGTGAGAAAAATTATGACCCCAGCCGGCCTCAGATGCAATGCTGAACCAAACCATGAGTGAGCCCCGGGAAGTGTGGCAACTGTAGCACTGGGGGTGAAATGGTCGCAATCTTTACTCTGGGAACTTGCCTGTTTGCTAGTGCTAAGCCCGTTGTTGCTTTGCCTCCATTCTCATTTGGGAGGGGGCCATTATTATTTTGAAATTTATTCCAAGTCAAGCATCACTTTGATTTTTCAGTGTAGGAGGCAGAAAATATCTGAGACTCCCAGCACTGCAGGCAGGGGGCGGGTGTGTGTGCATGCACTATGCGGTGATGCTAATCTCTACATGTGGGACAGGTTGAGGCAAGCTGGTCTTTTGGGGGAAGGTTCTCTTACCCCTCCTCCTCCTCCTCCTCCTTCATCTCCTCTTTGCTTGATAAAGAGCCTTGTTTCCAAGTGACCTTCTCTGAGGATTCCTCTGCTTCAGCCTGCGGTGATTCACTGTCCCTGCTTTCCTGGGTCTCAGTGTCCTCAGTTTCCCCCTGGATGTTCTCTTCTTCTGTTCCCTGCTTGGACATCTCCCTCACCCTGCCTTTCCCTGCTTCATCCCACGATGAGGAAGGCTCACTTTCTGCCTTGGACCTTCTCTTTGCCGAGGCTTTTCCTACTTGACGCTGAGGTGATTCACGCTCCGTGTCCACCTTGGACTTTGTCTGGGCTTTCTCTACTTTATTCTGCAATGCAAGGCCTCCCTTCCTTTCCTTGGACTTCTCTGTCGCCTTGCCTTTCTGCACTTCACCTTGAAATGCTGGACTTTCCGCCTCCTCCTGCTTCTCAGCTAAGAGCTTTGCCAATTCGCCCTGCAGTACATTATCCACTTCTTTCCTGAGTGCCTTCTGCTCTTCTGGTACAGGCTCTGTACCAGCCTGTAATGTCAGTTAGGGGGTGAAATTCGTTTCAGTTCACATTCCAAGGCAAACCTTCCTAATCTGCACTTTTTGAAACAATACACAAACTGAAACACAGCCATCCTTCAGAATTTGCACTTCTCCAATTTTTGAATCTTTTTTTTGGTTTTTTTGCAGGTCCATAGGAACTTACCTCCTCAGTCCCACCCTTCCAAAGCAGGGGGGGGGGGCCTCAACAAGGAATCTCCCTTTCTTACCCTGGAAGAAGAAGAAGAAGAAGAAGAAGAAGAAGAAGAAGAAGAAGAAGAAGAAGAAGAAGAAGAAGAAGAAGAAGAAGAAGAAGAAGAAGAAGAAGAATCGGCTCTTGGAGATGCTGGGGGGTGTTGCTGATTTTTTTGTTTTTTGGGGGAGGCTATGCCACTGCCCCCTTCCGCCTGGGGGGGGGGGAAAGAAAGAAAGAAAGAAAGAAAGAAAGAAAGAAAGAAAGAAAGAAAGAAAGAAAGAAAGAAAGAAAGAAAGAGTTGAAGTTTAAGTTGAAAAATGTGTCCTCTCTCTTTGTTTTTGGTGGTTTACAAAAAAAAAAAAAACCCAACACCTAAACAACTTTGGTTAAAAAATAAAAAAAAGCTCAACAATTTCAGAACTTTGGGGGTGCCGGGAATTTTACTTTTTGAAATATGGCCTATTTTCAATAGAAGATTTTTCTTCAAGAAGTTTAGGAATAACCTGAATACAACGCTCAAATCAAGTTCTTTTTAAGGGGAAGACAAAAAAAGGAATCAATGCCTAACCCCACCTGTTCCAATTACCTGCTCTGTTGTGCCTGTAGCAGGCTTCTTCGCTTTCCTGCTACTTCTATCCATTAGGAAGCCTCTTGGGGGTGTGGGGAGAGAAAAAGAGAGAGATGAGGACCTTCCGTTATGACGCATGCTCATTTCCAGTGGGTTCTGCCATAGGCCTTCATTCTCTTTCTAACAAACATTTTACTTCTGTGGTGCCCTCAATTTGACATGGTTCGCCCAGCCACCTTTTGGGGCCAGTGCACATTCTGAGAAAGTGCCGTGGGTACCAGTCCCAAAATGGCTGCTCTCTCTATGTAGCATAACACAAAATGGCTGCCTTTGGGAGTGTGGCATAATAACCAATTGGCTATTCCTCCTGAGAGACCCCCACATGCAACATGGACAGGATTGGGTTGCTTATGGGCAATTCCTCCTGAGTAAATCCACCAAAAAGGGAGGAGTGGGCAAAGTCTTCATAAACCCAACAGAGAGGGGTTCTCACATTTATGAGGCCCAGGACCAATCACAAAACGACGTTGTGGGCCAAAGCCAGTCACAAAACGGCGATAGATGGAGGCAGAGTTTGGCAGAATCTGCAGGCATTTTCCTCACTTCTTTTTTTTTACTGACACTAAACTGATCACTGGAAGTTACTAAATTCTTTGCCGTGGCATTTTCCTTGCGGCAAGGAGTTTCGTAGCTCAGTTTCCCTCAGCCTAAGTACAAAATGTGTTTGGGTAGTTTTTTTTAAAGCTCTTTAGACGCTCTGGGCCCTTTTAAGCTTAAATATTCTTATTGCTGGGAAAGCGTCTTCACCTCTCTCACCTCCACCCCTGTGGGGTAGAACAGGACTTGAAAAGACTGCCTCTTCTTCTCCAACAAGAAAAAGAACAGGTCCTTTACAATATGGCGAACGCCACACAAGAGAGCCATTCAGCGCCATGGCAACAGAGAACAACAGATCCTTCCCGGGTTCCAGTCGTCTTCCTTCCCTCCTTTGCAGTTGCTGGTTTCTATTTTAAATTATACAGGGCTCTTGTTCCCCTCATAGCACCCAAACACAGGTTGTGCGTGCACACTGTGCCTTTAAAGCACATGTGAAGCACATAATTTCTCCCAAATAATTCTGTCCTTTACTCCACACAATTCATGACAACCTTTTAACAAACCACAGTGCCAAGGATTCTTTCGTGAGGGAGGGAATGTGCTTTGAATGTTCTTTAATGGAATAGTGTGTACCCAGAGACACAGAGACATTTCAGGACTTGGTGCCCACCAGGACTTCCTATAGCGCTAGCAAAGGTTTCAGGAAATCAGCCCTAAAAATCTATAGCACATAAGAAGACCCTTCTCTTTCTGCTCAGTTCCCTGTTGACACAAAGGTCACATTCACACTATACATTTTCAGCACTATCACACCACTTTAACAAAGGACAATTCCCCGGATTGTTAAGGTGTTGTAGTAACAATTTAAATATATGCTGTTCATCAGATCTGACTCACCCTCTCCTATATTGAACACCCCCCCCTTAAACATGCCAATATTTCATTGCACACCCACCCCTAGCAGGGCTGAGATTGCATACCCTCCAACATTTCTCCGATGAAAATAGGGGTCCTGTTTTTAAAATAAAATAAAATATTTAAAAATAATAATAATAATAAACCCCACCCATATGACTGGGTCGCCCCAGCCACTCTGAGCGGCTTCCAACATATATAAAAGCATAATAAAACATTAAACGTTTAAACAGGGCTGCCTTCAGATGCCTTCTAAAGGTTATATAGTTATTTATCTCCTTGGCTCGGGGGTTGCATAACTCCATACCCTCCAACATTTGTCCAATGAAAATACGGACATCCTAAGGAAAAGCAGGACATTCCTGGATCAAATCAGAAACCGGGACGGCTTTTGTAAATCCAGGACTGTCTCTGGAAAACAGGGACACTTGGTGGGTCTGGGATTGTCCCCAGCCTAAAATCCTGATCCACAGGAGAAAAGGTAGCTGCCTCAGACCACTGGGTTCATCTAACTGAATATTGCATACACTGACTGGCAGCAGCTCTGTTGAGTATCAAACAGGGAGTCTCTTCCAGCCCTTGCTGGGGATTGAACCTGGGATCCTTTAGCCTGCAAAGCAGATGCTCTCCCACTGAACTACAGCACATCCAATGTAGTGAACCACAACCAGAGCATGTAAATAATGCTATATTTCCAATGGAAACAGGATGAGGCAATTGTACTTCCTGTCCTACTCACCACAACTGTCCCCATCAATACAAAAATTATTATTTCTCAGTTCCTTTTCATAAAGCGTGCTTTGCTCTCTGTCTCCTGCCGCCTGTAATGCCTGGCTGGCATCCCAGCTGTTGCCTTTTTGGGGGTTTTTATTTTGCATTACCTGGAAATTTCACTTAATCACAATCCTCCTTCCCTTTCCCATCCTTTTTGCAGATCATTAGAAAATCTATTAAATAGAACACGTGGCCCATTATACGCCCTTAGGGAATTCAGTTATTTCTTTCTCTCAGCTACTTTTTGAGTCATCTCCCTCAACCAGCCTGAACTTGAAAATAAAAGAGGACTCTGCTCACCAGAAATACACAAGAACGTTTTAAGTGTTGTGTAAAGTGCATTATGGGACGCGGGTGGCACTGTGGGTTAAATCACAGAGCCTAGGACTTGCCGATAGAAGGTCGGCGGTTCGAATCCCCGCAATGGGGTGAGCTCCCGTTGCTCGGTCCCTGCTCCTGCCAACCTAGCAGTTCGAAAGCACGTCAAAGTGCAAGTAGATAAATAGGTACCACTCAGGCGGGAAGGTAAACGGCGTTTCCGTGCGCTGCTCTGGTTCGCCAGAAGCGGCTTAGTCATGCTGGCCACATGACCTGGAAGCTATGCACCGGCTCCCTCGGCCAATAAAGCGAGATGAGCGCCGCAACCCCAGAGTCGGTCACGACTGGACCTAGTTGTCAGGGGTCCCTTTACCTTTTAAAGGGTAAAATCCTCTGCTTTGCAGGCCAGAGGATCCCAGGTTCAATCCCCAGCATCTCCAGGTAGGGCTAGAAAAGACTCCCTGTTTGAAACTCGACAGAGCTGCATTATACAAATGTGACACTAGCTGGCGATGGTGAGCTATGGCAAATTCAATATATTTTTTCAAAACTTTTTTTAAAAAACCATTTTCACAATGTTTTTTTATATGTGCCTAGATTCCATCAAAGCCTCAGATTCCTATACCGTATCATAAGTCAGGCGGCATTGCAGCCTTGTCATGGCCATGTCACCAATCCAGAGGCTGCCTGGGGAGGACTGCATGCCTGCCTGTGGATTGGCCAGTGGCAGGCAGGCCTGGGAATGGGGATTCCCCAGAGTGTGGGATCAACCGGCCAATGAGCATCACTTCGGTCTGCCCCTGGGGCAGGGGGAATTGAGGCCGGCCCAGCACTAATCCCCAAATAGCAACAGCCTGGGAAGCGCTATCAGTTATATAAGGCCAGTTGGAACAAATGCAAACTTTCTTATTACAAACTTTCCTTCTTTCTTACATTCCACCTAGGGAAGCTTTTTGGCCCAGTGGACCAGATCTGTCTCCCCTCACTTCGCAGGCCAACTTAGACAGGTGGGTGTAGGCCTGGGGTTACTTGGTGACATCAGCTGATTG
Source organism: Podarcis melisellensis (assembly GCF_964234715.1). NCBI lineage: Eukaryota > Metazoa > Chordata > Lepidosauria > Squamata > Lacertidae > Podarcis > Podarcis melisellensis. Next base: position 12,013,908 of record NC_138533.1, read on the forward strand.
ACATACAGGTATGTTTTAGTTGGCCAAGACGGACCCACAGGACAGAGGTTCCCCACCACTGCTATAATTTAACATGGAGACGTGTCTCTTTTTGATCAATACAAACAAACAACACAGACACACAAATGCTTATCGTGTAGTTTTGGTTTTAATTTCTGGAAGACCAGACCAATAAATAAATAAATAAATAAATAAAATGTTTCCAATATACAGAGTCAAGAACAGGCACATTTGTGAAGTGAAAGATGGAAGACAGGGAGAGATGAGGCTATCCTCCTCCCACACTCTCTTCTCTATAGCTTGGGGTGGCTGCAGAGCCTTGCCCCATGTAACCAAACAGCCCTTGGAGGAAGCCCAACCAAGAGGGAGCTCCCATAGGGTTCACACACTCCCAAATCTTACTATACCTCTCCAACATTACTGGATTGCAGGGAGGGTTGGATAAGGACTTCCCCAATGCAGTTGTTAGCATATTTTAGGCAATCACACCCCACAACAACCTTCCCAGACACCCCATGGTAGGGATAGGCAAATCTGTCAATTCTTGCTTCCCTCAGTTTCTTATTTTTTCCAATCTTAAGTTCAGTTATTCACATTTCTACATCCATTTGCAGCTGCTTAAAAAAAAGAAAGAAAAAAGTCTTCATGACAACTCACTGGCATTTGAGTGTGAATTTCTCCTAACAGACACATTTTTACAAAGCAGTTTTCTCCAAACAAAATGCATTTTTTGCACTTTATTTTCAGCACTATAAGCATTTTCGCACATACTTTACCCCAAATTACGCATTTTTCTACACATTACTTGGCTGGAGAACTGCAGTGCAAAACGCAGAGGAGAGCGAATCTCCAAAGAGGGTTGTGTTTTTTAAGTTTCAGGAAGTTCCAGTTTGGGAGGTTGGCCTCTAGATGTGAACTAAACCAAATTTCTCCTCTGTCCCTACACCAAAGCAGGGGAGGAAAGGTGCAAAAGTTTGTGACAAACTTTCAATAAGTGTACAGGTGCAATGCTATCATGGGCTCCCCACCCCACCCCCATCCTGGGAATTGTAGTTTGTCCAGGGCACTGAGGCTTCTCAATCTTGGCGACATCTGTTCAGACATCTACTCTGTTCAAAGCCCAATGCTAACATAATTTCCTGGGGGAAAGGGAACAACAGCTATGAAACTCATTCACACTTTGTGTGGCTATTCGCCTAATCTGACTCACAAGGCAGGAGGAGTTTTGTGCGTGTGTGCTTGGGGACAGGGATGATCAGGAGAGCATGCAACAGGAAGTAGACCTGGTGCTTGGAGCCAGAGTGGATGGGAATGATTCTGACCTGTCCACCCACTCACAAGGTGCAGTTCTGGAAGATTAAAGGACAACCATAACAGGCACACAGGTTGAGATGAGGCTTCCAGTGATGCTCGGGGAACAGGAGTATAATCCTGCTGCCAGGAGGAAGGCTGAGTAGGGGAGCACCATGCGGAGAGGAGAGCGGTGATGCCAGGTTTTGTCCCACTGGAAGCAAGAGACTGTGTTGGCACAGCAAAGAGGGTGGCGTTCCTAGTGTCTATGGAAACGGGGACAGAGCCCAGCTGGCAGCATAGAATGGGATACCGCAGTGCAGAGGGTTTGTGCCAGGGCACACAAAAAGGCGGGCACTTAGCACCTCACGGAAACAAAAGCCGAGACGCTTTGGGTTTCACTCTGTTGGGCACAGGAGGAGAGGAACAAAGAGAACTGCACCAATAGGTCGGAAACTTGCTCCAAGACAGGCTTGGGCCTAGCCTTAGCCTTAGACAGGTTCACCTTTGTCCTGGGTCAGGCTCAGCAGGACCATGGGCAATCCTGGCGGCTGGCCCGTGTTGGCACGGTGCCGTGCCCGAGGGCGCATGCGGCGGGGCAACCTGGCAGAAGGCGGCCCTCCATCGCTTAGCGCATCTGAACTCTCGTCAATGAAGGCCAGGTTTTCACCCGCGTAGTCTATAGGCCGCAGCTGGGCCACACGCTGTGCAGTACCGGGAGATGGGTGCGGGGATGGCGGTGGCGGTGGCAGCAGCGGGGGTGGTAAAGGTGGTAGTTGTGTTGGCAATTGCTGCTGCGGTGGCAATGGCTGCGGCGGAAGCAGCAGTGGCGGCAAAACCTCTTGGCTGTCCCCCTGCTGCAACATGGCCGAAGGCGACAGCGGCTTCCCTTTCAAGGTGCCCACTCTGTGCAGCTTGTCTGGAAACGCCATGTTTGGGACACGGAGCTGGGAGGCCACGTTGCCCGTCCAGGAGGCAGCGTGCGCCGTCAAGTCTCCCATCTGTAGGGAAATAGAAAGGGGGAGATGTAGTTATGACAGAAAATTCCAACATCCATATTGGGGAAATGCCTTTTATTCAGTCAAGCAGAAGGTCAGAAGGTAGGAAGGTGGGGAGAAAAACCCATTAGATGCCACTTAGGAACATGCAATAACTTCTATGCTAAAAGATCTATCTAGTATAGCATGTTATTTCCCCTAATGCAATATCCCCTAATGCAAGACATTTCACATGTTACTGTCGTGGATATATTCATTTTTATGCACACATTTTTATATACATTTTTGTAAATGCTGGTTGGAGAGCTGCATAGCTAATTTCGGATAAATGCAAATTCTAAAGGACTATGAAGGATATAGGAACACAGGGTTCTGTCTTATACTGAGTCACACCAATAGCTTAGTATTGTATACCTTCCAACATGACTCAGATGAAAATAGGGACATTTCTCATTCCCCCTGCAACTGATCCTCCTCAACCCTCCCTTTGTGTGTGTGTGTCCACAGCAGAGCATTTCATATCAGAAGGGGGAGTGCCGCCACCGCCACACCAACGGGACCCAGCACACACGCCCTCCACCATCCTGAGAAAACCCTTAATCCTGTTTTTTTAAAAATTTTATTCTTTAGCAGATTTATAAACAGGGAAACACACATCATTAAATAAATTTTGGGAAATGGCAAGATTAGATGCGGATGCACAAAGCATTTTTATTTTTTTTAATCTAGACTCCTTGTGCTTTGCTCGGCTCCCCCTTTCTTCCCACCCAGGGCAGCCCTGCCCCCTGTCTGCCCCTCAGAGCTGGCACATCACAAGGGGCTGGGCCTTGGTGACTGCAGCCTCTCCTTCTCCTTGCCCAAGGCCAGCAGTGGCAGCCATGGAGAGGCAATGGGATGCCACCGCCATCTCTCGGGACAAGTGCTGGCCCATCCTCTCCCCCGAACTAGGCAGTGGTGCCGCTGGCGGAGGAAATTAGGGACAGTCCAGGATCAAATTAGAAGCTGGGATGGCTTTTGTAATTACAGGACTGTCCCTGGAAAATAAGGACACTTAGAGGGTATGGTATTGTCTACATCAAGTGTGGGGAACCTTTGGCTCTCCAGATGTTGTTGAACTACAATTCTCAGAAGCCCCACTACGCTGGGTCAATGGCTAGTTGCAATTCAGCAACAGCTGGTGGGCCCAAGGTTCCCCATACCTGGTGTACACTGACTGACTGTGGCGCTACAGGATTTCAGATCGGGAGTCTCTCCCAGGCCTATCTAGAGCTGTCGGCGATTGAACCCACGACCTTCTCCATTGAAGGCAAGTGCTCGACTCCTGAGCTGCAAGGATCCTTGAGTTTTGGTTCTCAGTGCTTGACTCCTAGTGCTTGAATCTCTCCTGCAAAATATTTATGCTCCAGAAACTTTCAGCGATTGTTTTATTGCAGCTGATTTTCACGTCTACCCCTCTGAGGCTGCATGAGGGATTGTTTCTTTCTGTTTGCCCTCAGCTGGCTGCTGACATGCCTATCTTGTGTGATGCCCTGCTACACCCATTGCATCCCTGTTGAGGCAGTTCTTTCTCACACCCATGCCCAACAAAGCCAGCCACAACTTGGGTAAGGTAGGAAATTGTGCTGAGCAGCAGTTAAGGGGCTACTGCATTCCCTGCCTTGCAAACTGCTTCACCACCAAACAAAATTGAGACCCGCTGCAAACACGTACATATTTCTCCTTAACCACCCCCTACTTCCCGTCACTGTGTCTGGTTCTGTTTCCAAGCTCTTTGCCCGTACAGGCGGGTGGGTGCAAAATGCCACCAATCATTTCCAGCTGTTTTTATTGCCTTTCGTCTGAACGCCAGGGTCAGCGAGAAAGAAATGGCTTTCAATTAGGCAAGCCGCTTAATGAGTTTATGCGCAAAATTGATGCCATCTGCTTTTTTAATTGGCAAAAGGGGAAATGCTTCAAAACTCGGAGGCTGCAGATTCTCGCCTTCACTTTGAGTTATAATAGAGCACCCCCAGCACAAGGAACGCTGTGTGTGTTTGGGGGTGGGGATGAGAAACACTGTAGGAACAAGGCCCCCAACTTTTTGTTTATTTGTTTGCTTGCTTGCTAGCCGTTAACAGTGGCTTGATCTGCAGACTTCTACCTTCACACTTCCTAGACGTCTTGCTCAAGTTGCAATTTGAAGGGCAATAGAGGAGGCCAGGTTTGCTCCAGACGAAACACAGGCTGCAAACCAGGAGCGTGGGACTTTTTTCATCTCAAGGGCCACATTCCCTTCTGGGCAACCTTCTGCGGGCCACTGGTGGGCAGCACCAGAAGCCAAAGTGAGTCATGGATGTAAATTTTGCTTTGCTCTACCTTCCACACACATTAAACATCCATCTCTTTCCTTGAGCAAGGCAACTAAGAGGCATGAACAGAGCTTAAGGAAACATTCCAGCCAGGCACAAACTCTAAAGGAGGATGAGTCCCAAGGGCCAGATAGAAAAGGCTGGAGGGCCACATTAGATCCCCAGACCTGAGGTTCCCAACCCTAAAACAAACCTTGGTTGCTGCTCAGGAGTTGGCCTGGACTGGAGAGAGACAAATCATGAGGCTAGATTCGGACAACAACTCTGGCTTAGCTCACAATGGCACAGCAGGAGAACCAGGGTAGGGGAGGAGCACAGCAGTCAGGATATCCTCTCCAGTGTGGAACCATGCTAGGCCACGCTTTGGGTTAGTGTTCTGTACAAATTGAGCCAATACTGGTCTATACAAACAAACAGCCTTTGACCTAAGATCTAAGGTGGCTTCTAATGTATGCGTCAGAGGTTACACCATTGGCTTTTGGGAATTGTGGACTTAACAAGAGAACCTGGAGGCGAAGAGAGAAGGTGTGTCAGAAGGAAAATGAATGGATATTGATTTGTATATATTAGTAACTTTGTATTAATGTAACCTTTTTACATGTAGTGGTGTGTTTTTGTAATATTTTGTTTAAGTTGTCTGTTCTTGCTTCCATTTTTTGTACACTGCTTAAAGATATTTCTAGTATATCAGTCAGTCAGTCAGTCATCACCACACCACCATAACAGGGAAATACAGGGAGAATATAATAACAGGTAGGGTTGCCAGACCTCCAGGTCTGACCTGAAGTCCCCAGGTTTGCCTGGCCTCCTCTAGGTTTCAGTTGGAGGGCTTGAATCTTCAGGTGAGCTAGAGTAATAATAATAATAATAATAATAATAATAATAGGAGGAGGAGGAGGAGGAGGAAGAGGGTGTCCACTCTCATTCTCTTCCAACAAACCTCCATCTGCAGGTCCTGCCCTTTGACATCACCAGGAACCTCTCCTATGTCTTGAAATCTTAGGGTCTGGGATGCTCCTGACCTGGAAACCCTAATAATGGGGGTTGTGGAGGACATGGAGATGATACAATGGGCCTATTGAGTGCACTTGAAGCACAGTGTCCTCACCTCAGCCCTCGTGCGCCGGGACAACACCCTCAACCAGTTGCCAATCATAGTCAGGATGGAGGCAAAGTAGGCCAAGCCCAGCAGAATCCAGACCACCACCAATGGCTGGTACCACAGGTATTCTTCGCTTTTCGTATCACCTGGAAGGAGCAAAGTTTAAGGCAAGACAATTTGTAATGAGCACTCCCACCACCACCAAAACCAGTTACTCTCCACCTTAGTACAGAGGGAGGAAGAGAGAGGCAAGAGGGGTGGTCCAAAGAGACTTGCCTGAACCACCTTGCTGAAGCTAAGATCATGTATGGTCATCTAATTTTCCAATGTTATATCTCTAATTTAAGAGATAATAAGAATAGAAACAAGGGGATAAATTTGCTGGACAAAGTGTTATAGACAAGAACGCAGGAGCGGGAGGTGTGAGGGAGTCGAAAGAAGATAAGAAAATTAAGTTAAGAGATGTGATATTGTGATATTGTTTTGTCTTTTGGTATTGTAATTAAAGAAAACCGCTAATAAATATATATTTTTTTAAAAAAAGATCATGTATGGTCAATGCCTGGATGAAAGGCTGTCAGGAAAACCCAACTAAGTTCTCAATTGGAATAGACCAGTAGGGTGGCATTTTGTACTAGTCTTAGGCCACATCCACGCCAAATATTTAAAGCACTTTAAACAGCCCTGGCTTCCCTCAAATAATTCTGGGAAATTATGGTTTGTTACAGGCACTGAGAGGAGACCCTTATTCCCCTCACAGAGCTTCAGTTCCCAGAGTTCCCTGGGAAGAGGGGTTGATTGTGCTCCGGGAACCACTCTCAGGGTCAGAAAGGGGAATCCCAATGCACCCCACCCCACCAGGCTCACCCCCTTCATTTCGCCCCACAGCACCCACCTGCCACATAGTCGCCAAATCCAATGGTGGTCAGCGTGACGACCACAAAGTAGACGCTCTCTAAAAGGGTCCATCCTTCCACCCTCTGGAAGATGATGGTCGGCAGGGAGACGAAGAGGAGGCAGCCAATGAGGATGAAGAGCAAGGCCGAGAGGACCCTCACAATGGTAGCACTGACCTGCCACTTCTGCAGGGAACAGGATGGAAGAGAGGTCAATGATGAAAAAGCCAACAGCTGATCCAAGAGGCAGCCAACTCCTATAAGTGCATTTCTTTCAAACGGCCTGTCTAGACTACAGACTGCCAATATGCTGCCCTGCAAACACACAGAGGGCATTCTTGGTGCCCACAAGGTACCCTTCTCCCTGATGAAATTGGGGAAGGCAAGCATTATACTGCAATCAACAAAACAGGCTGTGGTGTGTGTGTGTGTGTGTGTGTGTGTGAAATGCCCATAACTGTTTCTCCAGTTTGCAGATGTGCCCAAACAGGACTCAAAAAAAGCTTGCGGGAAGTTCACAGAAGGGCACTGGTGCCAGCAAAACAGGACTTTGCAAGCAGATGACCTGAGTCCTGCACAGTAGAATGAGCAGGTAAAGGTGAAGGGACCCCTGACCATTAGGTCCAGTCGTGACTGACTCTGGGGTTGCGGTGCTCATCTTGCTTTATTGGCCGAGGGAGCCGGCGTACAGCTTCCGGGTCATGTGGCCAGCATGACTAAGCTGCTTCTGGCAAACCAGAGCAGCGCATGGAAACGCCGTTTACCTTCCTGCCGGAGCGGTACCTATTTATCTACTTGCACTTTGACGTGCTTTCGAAGTGCTAGGTGAGCAGGAGCAGGGACCGAGCAACGGGAGCTCACCCCGTCGCGGGGATTCGAACCACCAACCTTCTGATCGGCAAGCCCTAGGTTCTGTGGTTTAACCCACAGCGCCACCCGCAAGAATGAGCAGGAGGTCCCTGAAGATAAAGGTGGGCAGAGAAATGTACAAGTGGTGTTGGAAAGGCTGGAGAGAAGCTGCCTGCCAGGCGAAGGTTTTGCTCACCAAGAATATGTCCTCCACTTTGCCAATGGCTTTCCGGAGAGACGATCCCAAATGGTCCCCGACTCCTGCCAGCAGCATGCCAAAGAGAGGAATCCCCACGAGGGCATAGAAGATACAGAAAAGCCGGCCAGGGTCAGTCTTGGGGGAGATGTTCCCAAACCCTGTTAGGGCAGGAGAAGAGAGAGAGGCAGAGAGAGAGGCAGAGAGAGAGAGAGAGAGTCAGCAGAAAAGAGAAAGTGCTCCTCGATATTGATCCAGATTCTGTTCTAACGCTCTGGCTCAGACTACTCCAACCAGGCACCCTCCAAATGTTTCGGACTACAGTTGCCATAAACCCCACGTAACAAAGCTGCTATAGGCACATGGTCTTATTGTACTTATTTTCTCATTGTGGATTAGGTTCTTGGCTTATTTAAAAGCAAGTTTCTAATCTTTACGACTGCGAAAACAGCCCTGAAAGTATGTGGGCCACTGAAGACACATATGCTTAAAAAGGCAATTTTTATATTTGGATATTAATTCTGTTTTTGGTTTTTAAAAAGCAAGTTTGTAGTCCTCAAGGTTGTGAAAACAGGCCTGAATGTGTGTGTGTGCAATGTCTTAAAAATACCTTTCCTTGCTTTTACATCTGGATGTTTTATTAATTCTGACGGCTGTTCTGAAACTGTCGTCGTGGTTTGGGATATTTTTTTCTGCTAATACCTTGAGTACTGCAGAGTTGACTGAACTGTGGATTGTTTTATATTATTATTACTGGTTTTTGTTAGCTGCTTATAATTTCTTCTGGAAGATGGACAGGATATGTTTTTTTAAAGAAGTACATACACAGCAAACAAACAAAACGGAGGGGTTTCTCCCCCCCCCACACCCAATGAATCCAATTGGCAGCAGATTCAGGGCAGAAAAAAGAAAATACACCCGTTCCAAAACATACCACTAACTTATGGAATTCACTGCCATAAGCTTAGACAGATTTCAAAGGGGCTTAGACAAATTCACGGAGGTGATCGTTTAGCCATGAAAAAAGAAACAGAGCTTCTCAGTTCAGAAGCAGTCTACCTCTTGCCAGGCAGCAAGAACAAGAAGAGGGCCAATGCACTCCTGTCCTCTTTGGGGGGCTTCCCACAGGCATCTAGTTGGCCACGGTGAGAACAGGGTGTTGGACTAGATGGCTCTTGCATCCTTAATACTCTGTGGGGTAAGAAAGATGCACTCTTCATATCCTCAGAAGAAACCTTTGCTTCTTTACTCTTACCCTTGTCATTGTTCCAGGGACGAGGCCTGGCTCAAAACAAAATGTTGCACACAAAATCCAACCCGCTTGTTCCATTTCTGCTTCCTTAATTTTTGGAGAAGTGCCTGGATCAGCCTCTGTCCCAATCCTGCAGACTCCAGCAAAAATAAGCAAAGCCTCTTAGCTTCTTTGCTCAGCCCCGGGTTGTAAATCCTTTGTGTGGCTCCCTGGCACCGTCTTGAAGCTGGGTGCATTGATCACCCAGATATACCCACTCCTAGGTCAGTTATGCAGGAGGCAGCTATACACACAGCCAGACCAGGGGTCCATCTAACTCAGGCACGTCCAACTCCCAATCTACTCACAGTATAAACAGACTGGCTGTGGGGCTCGAACTCATGGCCCTGAGATTAAAAGTTGCATGCTGTACTAACTGCGCTCTCTCAGATAACCAACAACACCTGGAAAGTCCACAGGTTCCACCTTCCCACTTTACACCTTGGTTAGCACATTACCTGCCAACCTAGCAGTGCAGGTAGATAAATAGGTACCACTCCGGCAGGAAGGTAAACGGCATTTCCGTGCGCTGCTCTGGTTCGCCAGAAGCGGCTTAGTCATTCTGGCCACATGACCCGGAAGCTGTACGCCGGCTCCCTCGGCCAATAAAGCGAGATGAGCGCCACAACCCCAGAGTTGGCCACGACTGGACCTAATGGTCAGGGGTCCCTTTACCTTTACCTAAGTACATTTAACATGTGATCCCTGATTGTTTGGGACATGTGGCTAGCATGGGGAACCTGTGGCCCTCCAGATGTTGGGCTACGACTTCTGTCTCTGCGAGAGATTTGCAAAACACTCTGAGGGCAAAATAACACTTGGATCCATGCTGAGCCAGGTGCCACAATTGGTTCAGGCTCCTTGAAGGGCCCTGGACCATTCATGAATTATACCTTGTGGGGTCATGAAGGGAAGCATTGCTTCTGCACATGACTGTGGCATGATGGGAAGTCTTGCTTCTAAGCTTTGCTTCTGCACAAGATGCTGCACAAACTGTTCTAATACTAAGACATTCCCTCATCACCTTAGAATGTTCAGTTCACATTGAGTTCAGGAAAACATTATATTCTGACCTGTTCTTAATGCATAGTTGACCACATCTATCGGAACGTAATTGTTTAAGTCTTGCTATATCAATCACTAGTTATATTTTAATTAGGAGGTTTTCATGCCTGTCTAGTTCTGTGCTCCCTTTCCCAGCCTTTAATCTATCGGTGATTAATGCCTATATGCAACCTTTGCTTTGTATTTGTGTTAACCAATCAGCAATAAGCACATACGTGGCAATGCTGTAGTATTCAATAAAAGGGACTCCCCGAGACTTGCTCGAGAGATGCCTCCCATATGACACTCCTCACTCGTCTGTCGTTATTTCAACCCAACAGGGTCAGCTTCAGTTGTTGCAACCTGAGGATGTGGACCGGGCGATTATGGCCATGAGGCCAACAGCATCCCTACCCATAATGACTGCCAAATCTAGCAGGAGGGGATTGATTGGATAGATTCAATGGATGAGGCAATGCTGTGCCGCTGGAAGGAGTTATGCTTTATGCCTTGAAAGAGGCAGTGGTGAGGCTCCTCCTACAGAGGTCCTCCCTAGATGCAGATATTTTGGAAAACTATATTACAGTGGTACCTCGGGTTAAGAACTTAATTTGTTCTGGAGGTCTGTTCTTAACCTGAAACTGTTCTTAACCTGAGGTACCACTTTAGCTTATGGAGCCTCCCGCTGCTGCTGCTCCGCTGGCATGCAATTTCTGTTCTCATCCTGAGGTAAAGTTCTTAACCCAAGGTACTATTTCTGGGTTAGCAGAGTCCGTAACCTGAAGCGTCTGTAACCTGAAGTGTCTGTAACCCGAGGTACCACTGTACTTTCCTGGGCAAGGTGGTTGGGGGTGGCAAAGGTAAAAAAGGTAAAGGACCCCTGGACGGTTGAGTCCAGTCAAAGGCGACTATGGGGTTGCAGCGCTCTTCTCGCTTTCAGGCCAAGGGAGCCAGCGTTTGTCCACAGACAGCTTTCCGGGTCATGTGGCCAGCATGACTAAACCATTTCTGGCGCAACGGGACACCGTGACGGAAACCAGAGTGCACGGTAACGCTGTTTACCTTCCCGCCACATCGGCTTGCTTTCGAACTGCTAAGTTGGCAGGAGTTGGCAGGAGCTGGGACAGAGCAACAGGAGCTCACTCCGTCGCGCGGATTCGAACCACCAAACTTCCAATCGGCAAGCCCAAGAAGCTCGGTGGTTTACACCACAGTGCCACCCGCGTTACCTTTGAGGGTGGTGGTGGCAAATCAGCAGCAGGTATGCCTAGATGAAACAGATTATCAAATCCAGGGCTCAATACCGGGCCATGGCCTGACCTATGGTGGGGCGTAGCAGCAGCACTACCACCATAGAGATAAATGGCAAAAACCTCTTTTTTAAAAAATAAGACATGGGTGTCTAAATGTATGCAGGTAGCTCCAGGACTGGCAGGAGCTTTCGATCGTGTTTCAGACCTGACAAAACCAGGGATTGAACCTGGGCCTTTTTGCATGCAAGGCCATAGCTGTCAACGTTTCCCGTTTTTTAAGGGAAATTCCCTTATTCTGAATAGGATTCCACACAAGAAAAGGGAAACGTTGACAGCTATGTGCAATGCACGTGCTCCAAACACTGCGCCACAGTCCTTGCCAGGCTTCTCTGTAGCAAAGCAAGGAAGATACCCGCACCTTCCCTCTGTCTCCTCCCTCCTCCCCATCAGACCCCAGATACCGATGGTGGTGATCACGGTGCCAGCGAAGAAGAAAGCGCTGCCCATATCCCAGTGCGAGCTGTTGGCGTTTGTGCTGTTGATGGCAGGCTCCACTCCGACGCCCATGGCATCGCCCACTTGCTGAGAGGAAGGGCACAGGAAAAGGTTAGGACCAAGCCACTGAGGGCCCAGCATTCCAGCACAGCCGTAACCCCAGAGCACTGAGCCAGGCCCCTTCACCCACATGGAAGCAGCCTTATACAGAGTCAGATCACTGATCCATCTAGCTCAGTGCTGCCTACACTGGCTGGCAGTGGCTGCTCAGGGTTTCGGGCAGAGGACATTCACAGGCCTACCTGGAGATGCCACCAGGGATTGAACCCGGGGTTTTTTATTTTTATTCGCATGCAAGGCAGGTGCACTGAGCTACCACCAGGAGCGAGCCAGCAGCAATTCAAACGGAGTAGGCAAAGTTAACTCTTTATTAGGAAAATCAACCCACAGGATCTGCACAGGAGTGCTAGGCCTAATGAGCAAAGCAACTCGTCCTGGTAAATCTTGCCCCTAAAGAGGCAGTTGTAGAGACGGAAGGGGTCCTCGCCTTCCCACAGCTGCCTAAGTGCCTTCCTCTCCTGGGTTTTCCCCAAGCAATCTGAGACTGCGCCTGTGTATCTACCTATGCTCCTGCCACTTCATGCCTCTCTGGATTCCGGGAGACCAGCGGGGAGGGGAGCATGTCGCAGCAGGAGGGGGAGACCCTGTGCCTCTTCAGCAGCCTGACTCATCTCTGCCTCTCGACCTGCCTCATCCCACTCTTCTGTTTCCGATTTTGAGCAGTTCTCTGTCACAGACTCTCCCACCTCACTAAGCCCCGTTACCCCTTCAGCTTCTGACATCGCCTCCTCCCATTCTGTTCCCTGTGACCACTTATCATCGTCCTACCACTAGGGCTGGGCAATATATCAAAATACAGTGGTACCTCAGGTTAAGAACTTAAGTCGTTCTGGAGGTCTGTTCTGAACCTGAAACTGTTCTTAACCTGAAGCACCACTTTAGCTAATGGGGCCTCCTGCTGTTGCCGCTGCGCAATTTCGGTTCTCATCCTGAAGCAAAGTTCTTAACCCGAGGTAATATTTCTGGGTGAGCGGAGTCTGTAACCTGAAGCGTATGTAACCTGAAGCGTATGTAACCCGAGGTACCACTGTATCGTTCAAAACCGGTTTGGTATTCCATATTGTGATATTGGTTACACCATTTCAACCTGGCAGTATATCGCAAATCATAGTGTGTGTGTGTGTGTGTGTGTGTGTGATACAGTCAAACCTCGGTTCCCGGACGCCTCTGTTGTCGTACGTTTCGGTTCCTGAACGCCGAAAACCTGGAAGTAAATGTTCCGGTTTTCGAATGTTTTTCAGAACCCGAATGTCTGCCGTGGGTTCCGCTTGAATGCAAGAAGCTCTTGCAGCCAATCGGAAGCTGCGCCTCAGTTGTCGAACGTTTCGGAAATTGAACGGTCTTCCGGAACAGATTAAGTTTGACGACCAAGGTTAGACTGCATAAAAACCACAATGTGGGGAAAACCGTGAAGCCGGCCATTGCTCCTCTTGATTCCTGCAGCCCCCATTAACTCTACCAGCTCAGCTCTCCCCTGCCTTCTTGCAGGGGGCAGAGAATCAAGTGCTGGCAAAAATCAGGACGCAGGAAAAACCGTGATGCCAGCTATTGCCTCTACATAGCTCCATCCTTATTTCAGACATTGTGATATATTGCTATATCGCAATATTTAGCTGGTGATATATCGCAATGTTGAAAACAAGGTATCGCCCAGCCCAGCCCAACCCACCCACAACCCCCGGGCTCTGAGCCTTCTTCCCTTGGCGGTTTCCCAGCTGATTCCCCCCACCATTCCTCTGGGTCCAACCAGTCCCTGAGCCCTGTTCTCCTGCACCCCTTTGGCCTCCAGCTCTCACCTGGATGAGGTCCTCGAGGTCCTCAGCGGCTACACATTGGTGTAGCTTTAAGAACTGCTCCAGGTAGGCTTGGATCTTCCCCTGCTGGTGGATCTCATAGGGCTGCTCCAGTTGGCGAAAGACGAAGGCACCTGTGACCAGGTAAATGAGGACCACGGAGAAGAGGGCCAAAACGGTGGTCCGGCGCATCACAGTGCTGCGCTCCTGCGGCCGTGGGCTCAAGATAGACTCCTTGGACGGGTAGCAGACTACGGGCATAGAGCCATGATGGTCGGGGGGGCAAATGGCGGGGGGTAAAGGCGGCGGCGGATAATTCACTGGGGGGTGTATAAAAGAAGAAGAAGACAGGGTGAGTCCACCTTGCTCCACCCCAAAATCCCCAGTCCACATCATGCCTTAGTCTCAGGATCGCCCCCTTGAGAACTGACAAAAAGGGCGTACTTCTTCACACTGTTAACCTCTGGAACCTCCTGCCACTAGCTAGGACAGCTTGCGGGAGGAAAGGAGGAGACAAGTCCATGGAATATGGGTCTGTTGCTAATCTCTAGAACTCTTAATTGCTAGGCTGGACAGCTCTGAAAAGGAGACACATTCACAGAGGACGGGTCTGTTGTTAGCCTCTGGAACTCCCTGCCACTAGTTTGAACCCCTTTTGGAAAAAGGAAGCGGTGACAAATTCAGCAGCAGGGGAACTGTGCTGCCGACTAATCAGAAAGTGGGGAGGGGTCTTGGGGTCTAGTCGTCGCCCCCTGCTGCCCAAGGCAGGATCTGCAATGCAGGATGCGGCGACAGCATCCCTGACCAGGTGGTCATCCAGCTTCTGCATTGATAGCGCCCCCCAGTGGTGGCTGGTGCCTATCAAGCCAGACTTGATCCCCTGGGAACTGTAGTTTGTTAAGGATGCTGAGAAAGATAGTTTTGTGAGGAGTAAACTACCTGTGATTCTTTTTTGGGGGGGTTACTTTACATATGCTTTAAATTTATGATCTGCATGCAGTTCAAGACCTCTGGTTTAAGGGCACTCCAAAACCACCTGCTTCCAAAACCACCGGAAGCAGGAAACATTGAATTGTAGAGTTGCAAGGGACACTGAGGATCATGTAGTTCAACCCTCTGCAATGCAGGAATATGCAATATTCCCATGTGGGGAATCGGACCTGCAACCTTGTTGTTATCAGCACCGTGCTCTAACCAACTGAGAGGCAGATCAGATAAGGACTATTGCCTTCATGCCTTGCTGGGCGCATCTGGGTACAGAACACTCCATTAAACGCAGCATTGGTCTGATCCAGGATGCCAGTGCTTAGAAAGGAAGAACAGTTCCCTCTTTTCTCCTGTCCCCCAATACAGGCAGGATTTAAAACACATTCTTTCACCCAAAGAATCATGTGAGCCGTAGTTTACCCCTCTCAGAACTAAAATTCCCAGCAGCCTTAACAAACTACAGTTCCCAATATTCTTTGGGGAAGCCATGTGCTTTAACTGTATGGTGTGTGCACAGCCTAAGTCTAATATCTCCCCAACCCTTTAACTGAGCAGAAACGTGATATTTCTTAATCTTGAAAATATTGACCCAAACAACTTAGCATTGAGCAGTCTCGTCAATAAACGTTACTCTGATTTAAAGAATACAGCAAGGGAACTGCGGCGTTTAAAAACAAGATTGTTCCTGGTCAGAGAACAAAACTTAAAAATTCCCCCACCCCCCCAAACTGAACACAGACTCACCCTTATAATCAGTGCCAGATTTACGTATAAACTAAACAAGCTATAGCTTAGGGCCCCACTCTCTTGGGGCCCCCAATTTTTTTTAAAGAAAACCAAAACCTGAGTGTACATTTCCAAAATATAAGATAAAATAAAATAAAACGTACATACAGCAACAGTGTTTCGTGTTGTGTAGGCTCCTATTTGTTAGTGCAAATGGCTTTAGATACCTATTAGGTCCATAAATTACCATATAGCATATGTTTAACACAAAAAAACAGTGACAATTTGTTGCTGACAAAGGACAGATGGACATATAAAGGGCCCCGTTACCTTCAGTAGCTTAGGGCCTCATCAAACCTAAATCCGGCCCGCTTATAATGGTTCCTTCCCTGGTTCTTCTAGATTAGGGGCTTGAGGTATCTGTTTGCTCAGCTTGTTTCCAGCACCTAGGCTGGTTGGAAGAGTAGAAAACAAAGCACCCACTCTCCAACAATTCACCCCAGGCTATGCTACCCCACTCAGACTCCACACTTCCCACTTCTGTGTGTGCAGCTGACTGGGAAAGGTACGGTATGTTCCAGCCCCTCCTAAAATTTCCCAATGGAAGCAACCAATGTGCTGTACAGTATTTCAACTATTCCTCTTCCCCTGCAATAAACCTTGATTTCAAACCTGGAGCAATAAAGTAACACCCCAAATATTGAGTGTTGCAGTCCTGTGCCACTTAACTTGGGAGTAAGTAAGCCACATAGAACCCAACAAAACTTAACTTCTGAGTGCACAGATAAAAAGCTTTGAGACTTTGGGAAATGTTAGGTTGCAGTTGTTGTTTTTTTAATGGCTGAGTGTAAGAACTGCAGAAGCTGACACTTCCTATTAATGCACACTCATTTTCTAGCTATATTGCAGATCTTAAGCTCTCCCCGCTCCCAAACGGCTGTTTGCAAAACTGCAAATCTTACTCCTGATCTATACATGGACACTGTATTAGTTGAGAGTTCTTAAAAAGGAGGAAAGAACGAAATATTGTATTCACAAAACATCAAAAGTCACAGATCCCCCATCCTGCTTTTCTCATACCCCCCACCCTACCAGGTCCTGTACTGAGGTCCTCGTTCCCTCTCACTCATTGCTGCTACCCAAAGAAGGGTCAAAGATGGACCGGCAAAATCAGAAAATGCAGAACTGGAACAGATCAGGGCAGCTCTCCCAAAACTTAGTGCATTTGCAAACTCAGCCCAGGGATGAAGGTGTCTGTCAGGATGGAGGACAGAGAGAGACTCCACCGATCTGTATCTGGGGCACATTTTCTTTCATAGTGGGGAAAATTTCACAGCGATGGGTGCAAGGGGTGGGGGAGCCCTATGATTTGTCCCCATTCTTCCCAGTGCCCTCCCCCCCCCACGGCATTATACACTCACCTTCAAGGCCACCGATTGTAGTCCTGACATGGTCGCTACACAACTGGGTTAGTCCTTTTATTGCAGAGATTTGGGGGGGGGGTGTTTCTGTAGCAGCTGGTAGCCCTTCCCAGCACTGCGCTGAGGGTGATGTCTGCGGTGCAGTGGGCCCCCTGCCAACCCCCAAGATCCCAAGGATGGCTCCAATTAAACTGAAGACAATTCAATTATACGCTACCCTCTCTCCAAGACCCAACTCCCCAGGCACATCCAACCAACCACAGATGGATGCAAAGTGCTTGTGTGGAGTTTGCCAGGGACAAGCAACTCCCCACACCTTTTGGGCAGCTCTCTGTTCCCCAGATCTACCACTCCCATAGTATATAGTGGAATGGGGGGGGGGGTCACTGAAACCAGGGGAAGGCTGCTTGGTAAGGGCAGTGTACCTGCCACGAGTTGTCAAATCAAAGAAAGGGGATTATGTATTTCCAGAGGGGGCAGCAGAAAACAAACTCTCCACTGCCGTTCCTGGAAAAGAGGGATTTGTCCATCCTGCCCGAAGAAGTGCCCTGTGCAATATGAAAGCTTGCTAGGGTAGGCCCACCCTTGGCACAGCGCTGTAGAATAGCACAGCCACAGAATTGCAGAGTTGGAAAGGACCCCCAACCCCCTGTAATGCAGAAATCAGGGCTCAGACCCCAAACCCTGAGATTAAGAACCTTGTGCTCTACCAACTGCATATCTTTGAGGCATATGGCCACTCCATATGCACTCCATTTTTCCTTCACACAACATTTATGCACCCGTTGCTGATAACATAGAGCACCTCTGCTATACAGTGGTACCTCGGGTTAAGTACTTAATTCGTTCCAGAAGTCCGTTCTTACCTTGAAACTGTTCTTAACCTGAAGCACCACTTTAGCTAATGGGGCCTCCCGCTGCTGCGTGATTTCTGTTCTCCTCCTGAAGCAAAGTTCTTGACCCAATGTACTATTTCTGGGTTAGCGGAGTCTGTAACCTGAAGTGTATGTAACCTGAAGCGTATGTAACCCGAGGTACCACTGTACATCCCTTACTCCCATCTCACCATCGCTCTTACATACCTACTCCAGATATCGCTCATTTGCACCCATACAAAAAAGGGAGGCAGCTCAAGGATAGAGCATCTGCCTTGCATGAAGAAGGTCCCAGGTTCAGTCCCCAAAGTCCCCAGGCAGGGCCATAAAAGACCCCAGTCTGAAACATGGGAGAGAGATGCTGGCAGTCAGTTTAGAGTGCGCTGAACTCAATGGACCAGTGGTGACCAGGCTGTAGCCCACTAGGACTGGTAGGGCGGAAGATTGGGAGTTCAACAGCAGGTGGCGCCAGAGCCTACGATGAGCAGGCCCACCCCCTGCTTGGTTATAAGTGAAGAGGGCGGGCAGGTGGGAGCTGATTGCAGGCTTAGGTTGATGTCTAATTAAAATATGGAATCCCTTCCCAGTTGTTGGGAATCACAGGAGAGGAGAGCTGATGTTGCGCTCAGGCCCTGCTTGCAGGCTTGGCACTGGGGCATCTGTTTGGCCAGTGTGAGAACAGGATGCTGGGCTAGATGGGCCTTTGGCCTGATCCAGCTGCCAGGCTCTTATTACGTCCTTATGCGTAACAGTGAAGGGAAGGCACTTGGTTTTCCTGAAGGAATCTAGTTGGCCGCTGTGAGAACAGGATGCTGGACTCTACAGGCCTTGTGTTGTGTCCAAGTAAGTCCTACTCAGAGTAGCCCCGTTGAAATCAATGCCCACAACTAACTTAAACCCATTGATTCCAGCAGGTCTGCCCTGAGTAGGACTTCATGGGATGCCACCACATTTCAGATGCAGTTGTGTGTGGAAAGAAATTGGCGTCTACATGTATTCACAATCTCCATGCGTTGTTGTTTTTTAATCACTATATGGTGTTTCTCCTTTGCTCCCCTCTAGTTAGTTATTTATCCTCCCAAGGGCTTCAAGGTGGCATGCATGGTTCTCCCACGCACACAACCTGCCCTTGAGGTAGGTTAAGTTCAGCAACCGAGGTTCTGTGTACCATACATGTAAAGCAACATGACTTCCTCCCCCAAAGCATCCTGGGGACTGTAGTTTGCCCCTCACAGAGCGATCCTTCCCAGAACCCTGCAATTTATATCCCTGTACACTTCTGGCGTCAGGCATGCAACTATCTTTTAACATATTTTTTTTAAGCACTCGCACCCATGCACTTGTCTCTCACACACGAAATTCCTCTCTCCCTCTTTTCACATCCTCTTTGCCAGTTTCAACACACATGCTGTGTTTGTGTGTGTGTGAGAGAGAGAGGGAGAGATAGAGAGAGCATGCATGTGAATTGATTACAGTGGCATAGCATGGGTTATCAGCACCCAGGGCAAGGCAAGTAATTTGCGCCCCCTAACCCGTGGATTTGCACCCTCTAACCCGTGGATTTGCACCCCCTAAACCTAACCCCAAGATGTTGCGCCCGGTGCGCCCGGCCCCCGCTGCACCCCCCACGCTACGCCACTGATTGATTATGCTTTCATTTCACAACATACAGACACACATATTTGTAGTGTCCCATCCCACTGGTTTCTCCTTACATACACAAATCAGCCTTGCCTGTAAACACACATGCACTGATATAGGTTCATCACCCTCCCCTGCTCATCTCTCTCTCTCTCTCTCTCTCTCTCTCTCTCTCTCTCTCTCTCTCTCTCTCTCTCTCACACACACACACACAATCACACACGCTCACACCTGCCCTGCTTCAAGCACACAGCCTGTTTGTCTTGCACTCTCACCTTCCCCTAGTGTGTCCCTCCCACGCACACGCTTGCACTGCCCCAGACGCTGTTAAAGATTCACTATTTCCGACACTTCCTCTCTCACACTCACACACTTGTGCTGCCCCCCCACGGCGCTCCTTTCCCGCCTGTGTCTTTCTCACCCCCCAACCCCATCCCTGCTCCAAGCCCCCAACTTTGCTGACTCAGCCTATGTCAGCCTTGCGCTGCTGCTGCTGCCTCTCCCGCGCGCTCCCTCGCCACCCTGTTTCCACAAGGCACCCCCTTGGCATGTGGCTCCTCTTTCCCGGAAAAAAGAGGGGGGGCGCAAGCATTGCATACGTACCTGGAAGCCGGCAGCCCCACGAAAAGCGACAGGACTTGCTCCCCAGTAAACAACATGCTTCGCAACGGCGGCGCCTCGCTCACACACACTTCCCCGCTGCCTCGCCCGCTGCCCAGCCTCTCGTTCTTTCTTTTTCCGCCTGCGCTGCTTTGCAAAAGGAGGAGAAACCACTCCAGCAGCACAAACCATCCCTGCTTCTGCTTACACACACACAGACACAGCTTCCAGACAACGCACTGGAGAGCAGCCTCCCCTCCCCACGCACCCCAGGCCTCCCTTTCCCTGCCAAGTGCTAGGGTGCTAGGGTGCAAGGATGCAAGGTGCCAGGGTGGGGTTGGGGGGGTTCAGCGTTCAGCCCTGGGACCCGCCCGAGCATCCCTGCAGTTACTCACTCTCGCTCTCTGCAGCAGCAGCAACAGCAGCTCCTCCTCCCTTCCCGATGCTGAGGCTGCCGGCTTGCCCCGGGCAGGTGAAGCCTCCCCGCTCCACCCCACCGCCAGCCTGCCCCACCTTCACTCACAGCTCGCCCACCCACCTCCTCCGTGCCCAGGCGGTGCCACTCCGCCACCAGACAGATGGAGCCCCAGCGTAGTCCGGGGAGACGCAGGCGAGGTGCCGTGGGTGGGTGTTAACCCTTTGGGGGTGGGAAATGGAGCAGGGAGGGAGGGGGCGGTTTGGGGGCAGAGGTTTTCAGGAGGCGAGAGCTGGCTTGCCTGGGGAAACCAGGTGTTCATTGCTAAAGATTTATCATCAAGATAAACACACACCTATTCGCAAAGCATTGTGAATAATTGAAAGTGACAAATTCCAACACCCCCCCACCTCAAAACCATTTAGGGAATCAAATAGTTTGCTTTTTGGAGAAAAAGGTGGGAAAATCTTAATGGGGGGGGGGAAACATACACTTTTTTATCAGCCCCCTTAGGATGCAGGGTGTCTCGACAGACATGCCACGCTTTTTCTATCTTCTACAGGTTTTTATTTTTAATTGTATTGTTTTACCACTTGGGTGGTTGCTTCTCTGGGCTACTTTGGGAGGAAGGGCAGGATAGAAAATAAAATAAATGGGTGGCTTTTTTGCGGGGGCGGGAATAGAAAAAGAGGTGCAGCCACTCTTATCTTGACAAAAGTGCCAGCAAAGATTTTTTTTTTTTAAGTGACACCACAAGAAAGCAATTAATAATTGGAATTAGAACACTTGTGCAGAAGAGCAGGGGAAAAAAAGGAGGAGAGAAATCAACAAGAACAACAAGAATAACAAGAATTGGACAAAGTTGGAAGTGGGAACATTTGGGACATCCAGATTTGAAATATTATAAAAAAAGAAAGTAATTAATAATAGTAATATAGTGACGTCTGCTATCTTCCTTTTTATTTTGCACTGTCCAGATTTCTCCCATAGCGTGACATTTATTCTAGGTTTGCTGAATTGCTGCCTTTCGGAATTTACTGCTAGTTTTTTAACTTGATTTCTCTGCACCACCTGAGGGTATTTTGAGAACATGGGCATTTGTCGTAAGCTGCTTTGGGCACCATGGTGTGGAGGTGGTACATAAATGAGCTTAGTGACTCAATCCATCCCTGGTAAAAACAACCCTGTGTTTTACATAGGGGGCAAAGGAGCATCCTTTGTGGAGACAGGCAAAGGGTGCTTGATGATGGTATAGCCAGTTAATCTTTTGGGTGACTAAATGTGATGAACCTTTCTGAGTCTGCATCTGTAGTGGAGTCATTTTTTGATTTTAAAAAATTGTTTATGTGCCTGCTCCCCCCCGATGTCATTTGGGAAGAAGGGCAGGATATATATTAAAATATTGTTTTAATTACTACTACTAAACTTTCCTAACCTAAAACTAAGTAGAAAAAAGAGGGGGTCACATCTACACCACACATTTAAAGCACACTGCTTCCCCCAAAGAGCTCTGGGAAGTGTAATCATCCACTCACATAGCTACAATTTCCAGCGCCTTTCACAAACAACAGTTCCCAAGTGAAGTGACAGGGAACCAGGCAGAGGGCCTTCCCGTTAGTGACACCCTCCCATCAGATGTCAAACAGATAAACAACTATACAATTTTTTCTGAAGACATATGAATGCAGCCCTGTAATCCGGTGGTTTTTAATGTCTGATGTTTTATTGTGTTGTTTACATTTTGCTGGAAGCCGCCCCCAGAGTGGCTGGAGCAACCCAGTCAGATGGGTGGCATATAAATAATATTTTTTTTTATTATTACCACTACCCTGCTAAATGCAATGTCAGAGTGGTTCAAGAAGACTGAAATCTCTCTCCCCCCCCCCCCGCCCATCGCCATTTCATATTGAGGAATCAAAGACAGAGTGGGGTGTGGGGTTTATTTTATTATTGATTAACTGATTGGATACTGCCTTTCTGCCAAGGCACCCGAGGTGGTTCACAGTTTAGACACCAAAAGAAACACACAATCTGGAACGAAGACAGACTGGCAGAGTCCACTCATGTCAGCGGATTGCTGGTGGTCTGTGTGCTCCCTGGCTTGGGCTCCCCTTGCTTCTTTCTGACCTCAAGGCATGCAAGTCTCCAGGTCCCAGGTTCAATACTTGGCATTGACTGATGAATCAGGGGAGGCTTTTGAAGGCCACGTTATCTTCTGGGGCAACCTTGGGTGGTGGGATACCAGTGGTGAGCAGAGAAACAGAGCAGCCAGCATTCTCCGTGACAGCCCCTAAGCTGCAGGATTCCTTCTTCCCAGAGGTACCATGACACCTTCAGCATAGAGCTGCCATCATATGCTGAAGACACACCTCTTTACCCTGGCCATTAATTTCAGCAAGTCTACTCCTGAGCTGGGCTAGCTCTGGATACAACCCCATGTTTTGGATCTGCCCATTCCCTGCCACCGCAAATTATTTTAACTGATTTTAATCTTGTTAAAACAAAAAAAATTCCTTCCAGTAGCACCTTAAAGACCAACTAAGTTAGTTCTTGGTATGAGCTTTCGTGTGCATGCACACTTCTTCAGATACACACTGTGTATCTGAAGAAGTGTGCATGCACACGAAAGCTCATACCAAGAACTAACTTAGTTGGTCTTTAAGGTGCTACTGGAAGGAATTTTTTTTGTTTTGACTATGGCAGACCAACACGGCTACCTATCTGTAATTTAATCTTGTTGTTATCCTGGGACCTTATGGACAAGGGTGGGTAAGAAATCCAGTAACTATTATTGTCTTGTTATTAATAATAAAGCTGTAGATTCTCACCCTTCCCACAAACATATAAATATCTCCCCTTCTAAAACCTGTGTTTGTGTGTAATATTCATGTACAGTATAGTGTTTCACAACCTTGAAGGCAGAAAGTGAGGAGGAATTAAAGAACCTTTTAATGAGGGTGACAGAGGAGAGCGCAAAATATGGTCTGAAGCTCAACATTAAAAAAAACCAAAGATCATGGTCACTGGGCCCATCACCTCCTGGCAAATAGAAGTGGAAGAAATGGAGGCAGTGAAAGATTTTACTTTCTTGGGCTCCATGATCACTGCAGATGGTGACAGCAGTCACAAAATTAAAAGATGCCTGCTTCTTGGGAGAAATGCAATGACAAACCTAGACAACATCTTAAAAAGCAGAGACATCACCTTGCTAACAAAGGTCCGTATAGTAAAAGCTATGGTTTTCCCAGTAGTGATGTATGGAAGTGAGAGCTGGACCATAAAGAAGGCTGATCGCCGAAGAATTGATGCTTTTGAATTATGGTGTTGGAGGAGACTCTTGAGAGTCCCATGGACAGCAAGAAGATCAAACCTCTCCATTCTGAAGGAAATCAGCCCTGAGTGCTCACTGGAAGGACAGATCGTGAAGCTGAGGCTCCAATACTTTGGGCACCTCATGAGAAGAGGAGACTCCCTGGAAAAGACCCTGATGTTGGGAAAGATGGAGGGCACAAGGAGAAGGGGACGACAGAGGACGAGATGGTTGGATAGTGTTCTCGAAGCTACCAGCATGAGTCTGACCAAACGGCGGGAGGCAGTGGAAGACAGGAGTGCCTGGCGTGCTCTGGTCCATGGGGTCACGAAGAGTCGGACACGACTAAACAACAACAAATAGTGATTCTGCTTAGGATGGCTTTGTTCTTTGCCTGTTGAGTATCTTCAGAATCCTTACCCTTTTTTTGCACTTGGCTTTGGGGGCAAACACCATCTTGGCTGTCTCAAGTGGCAAACGCTCCTGGCTTGCCAGCATCCACACAGCATGTATGTGCAGTGTAAGCCCATCACTTGCAGTTATCTGAAAAACTGGTTGCAGACATCTGTGCTGCTCCATGTTGATTTTGCCACATCTTCCATCATTCACATTGCTCCAATAAGAAAACCAAAAAACCCGCTTTTAAACAGCACAATTCTCCTGGCAAGGTGAGGGTCTCTGGACTGTCCTGTTTATTGCTGATCAGAAAGCAGCAACAGTCCCTGCTCTCTTAGGTAAAAAAAATAAATGTGAAGGGCAGGAAACCAACTGCAGCCATGTGTTCCATACTCTTTGCTACTGGTTACTCACTCGGAGCTATGGAGTCTGTGATTGGCTGTCAGATAGGAATGGCCACTGTGGAAAGATGGTCTCCTCCAATGATGGGCGAGGGGTGGTATAAATCCAGGAGGGATGATTGCGCCTTTTCTTCTAGTCTCTTCCTAGAAGAGGATGCTCCTCAAATACTCTTCCTCATTTCCAAAAAGTCCTCTGGGTATCAGAAGGATGCAGGAGAGGGAGGGTGGGGGCGGGGGGAGGATGAAAAGACTGAAAATACTTTCCTCCCCTTCGGCTTAGAATGCCTGTAAGGAACATCATCTTTTCAGAAACTGACGAAGCGTGGCAGCCAGGGAACCGAAAAGGAGACTCTAGTGCACAGTGGCAGATATCCTCAGCCCATCTCCTTTCAGATCAGGAACCAAGGAAGCCCACAGCAGGGGTTTCCCACAGAGACACTCATCTTTTGGGGGCTGGTGCAGAAATATTGGCGCAGGTGGAAAAGGCCAGGTACAATACGGAGAGAATGATAACCTGTGCTGAGACAAGGGCGGGGGGGGGGGTTAGGGAGGAAGGGGAAAAAATGTTATACTAAAAGAGGGAGGAAGTTGCATTGCCAGTATGCAGCGCGGGAGAAGACTTGGGGTTGTCTGCTCAGATTGGCAGTTTTGTCTTCTCCACCCATTGCTACCTGAGACCCTTTTAAATTGGAGATGTCTGGCATGCTCAGCCACTGAACTATCGTTTCTTTCCCTTTCACCCCACTCTGTTTTCACTTGAACAGAATGCTTAATGGGTATAACAGCAGTGGGGGGGGGGGGAAACCCCCATCGTCAACTGACATTACAGACAAAGGAGCCATCGGTTTGTGCATTTTAAATTAAACAGGTAAGTTAATGTGTAAGCCCTCCAAACGTCCAAATAGGCACCCACATGAAATTGAAATATGGTATACAGTGGTACCTCGGGTTACATACGCTTCAGGTTACATACGCTTCAGGTTACATACGCTTCAGGTTACAGACTCTGCTAACCCAGAAATAGTGCTTCAAGTTAAGAACTTTGCTTCAGGATAAGAACAGAAATCGTGCTCTGGCGGCGCGGCGGCAGCAGGAGGCCCCATTAGCTAAAGTGGTGCTTCAGGTTAAGAACAGTTTCAGGTTAAGAACAGACCTCCGGAACGAATTAAGTACTTAACCCGAGGTACAACTGTATGCTCAAATGTAGGCAGGACAAGAGGTTAGTTAATGAAAAGAGTGAATATTATTAGAAATATGAAGTTGGTGAACTGTTATACAGGTGATATAATGAAATTCAGATAGAGGGGATTCGAGGAAGTCAGTTATCAAAGTAATGAAATTATGGATGTGAAGTAATAATCCTCTTTTGAGTCCCCCCCCCTTTTTATTGTATGTTTTGTAATGGTTTTTTCTGTGATAATTGTGAAAATCAATTAAAAAAATTGGGGCGGGGGGGAAATGTAGGCAGGACGGCGAGGTCCTCAGACAATCATAATACTGTGTAGGGTTGGAAGGGACACTAGTACGGGAATCACAACTAGAGAAACGCTGACAGGCGGCCACCTGAACTCTGTTTGGAAACCTCCAGTGAAGGAGAACTGGTTGTGGTTCTCTCCTCTGGAGCAGCAGAAAGCAAGCTTGCTCCAACTTCCATGTGACAGCCCTTTAGATATTTGAAGATGGTAACAGACGGTCGATATTTATCCTACTAGGGGTTGCAAAATCCTTTTTATTGTGTGTGTGTGTTCTCCTGCCACTAATCCCCATATGTCAGGCATATAATTTATTATTGCATTAAAATGCAAACAGGACTTCCACACCCGGCTCAAAACTGTACCTGACACCAGGATCTCTCACCTGCTAGGCTGTTCTCAGACGCCCATCCCCTCCTCTGCCTCAGGGGAATCCTCTTCGGGTTCTGCTCGCGGTGCCAGCTGGGCAACAGGGGCACTTCCCAAAATGCCCCGGCGGAGAACGTATGGGCAAGAGGGACCAGATGGGATGTCAGCAAAACCTGCAGGGGAGAAACGAGGCCGGATCTGCTAAAGTGGACACAGTAGTGGGGGTGTCCTTTCTGCTATGTTTTCAAGTTGAAAAGAATCTCCTTTCACCCGAAAGGTTTGCATGCAAACTATCGTATGCATCCCCTCTAAAATAATACCATCCCATGCTCTTCAATGCACTTTCCCGTTAAACAAACATTTTATATACATTCTAACCGTATTTCTGACTGCATTTTTGTTCTGCTCCATTCATTACGTCATAGTTGTGGCGCCAGCTAGGCTTGGCTCCCAATGCAGTGGAACTGGTTGTGCTACCTTAAATCCACCTCTGATTTAAAGCACTTATACTGTTTTAACAGCTACAGGCTCCCCCAAAGAATTATGGGAGCTGTTGCTTGTTAAGGGTGCTGAGAGCTATTAGGAGACCACTAACTCCCCTCACGGGACGCGGGTGGTGCTGTGGGTTAAACCACAGAGCCTAGGACTTGCCGATCAGAAGATCGGCAGTTTGAATCCCCGTGACAGTGAGCTCCCATTGCTTGGTCCCTGCTCCTGCCAACCTAGCAGTTCGAAAGCACGTCAAAGTGCAAGTAGATAAATAGGTACCGCTCCGGCGGGAAGGTAAACGGCATTTCCGTGCGCTGCTCTGGTTTGCAAGAAGCAGTTTGGTCATGCTGGCCACATGACCCGGAAGCTGCCTGTGGACAAACGCCGGCTCCCTCAGCCAATAAAGCAAGATGAGCGCTGCAACCCCAGAGTCGGTCATGACTGGACCCAATGGTCAGGGGTTCCCTTTAAACTTTTTAACTCCCCTCACAAAGCTGCCATTCTCAGAGTGGTGTAACAACCCATCTCTCTTCACTGGGAACTCTCAGAATTCTGGCTCTGTGAGGGGAATAGAGAGGCCTCCTAAAAAAGCTCTCAGCACTCTTAGCAAACTACAGTTCCCATGATTCTTTGCGGGGAGACATGGCTGTTTAAAGTGGCATCATAGGGCTTTAAATGTGGTGTAATTGGGCCAGTCTGCTACAAAAGGCCTCCTCCTCCTCCTCAAAGGGCCAATGGCAGCTCAGAACAGGACTTTGGGTCAGATGCCCAGGGCCTCACTGAGCAGATAAACAAGGGGGCCCCTCCGAGAGAAGCCAGGCTTGCTGCTAACCATGTTTAAAGTTATATATATATCCATCAAAAAGGGGTTTCCACCGTAAGCCCATTAAGTCCAGACTCTAAACTCACCTCATGGCACCATTGACGGCCTTGTGGTGCTTCCTTTTTCTCTTCCCCTCGCCAATTCCCCACATACCTTTCATGACCACCTCAGGGAGCCCGTAGGGTTCATACAGAGTGTCATCAAAGGCCACAGAGACACGTTCCCTGCGCCGATGGCCACACTCTGGTCCCTCAGTTTGGGTCTGGACATTTCGTCGGCTCCCCTGAGACAAGGGCTCTCTCTTCTGGGAAGCTTCGGGAACTGCAAGACAGAGAGACCTTGAATTAGGGTACATATGCACCAGATATTTAAAGCACCCTACCCAACCGCCCTGGGAGTTGTAGTTTGCCCCTTACAGTTCCCAGGACCCTTAGCAAACTGGGGTTATTGGGGCAGCTGCGTGCGCTAAATGTAAGGTGTGCTTGCAACCTAAGGACAGTGCGATGACAAAAGAAGGTATGTCCGGTTTCCCCCATGACCTTCCTGTGCTAAAAGGAAAAACATTGCCATTTTAAAAAAAAAGAGAGATATATTTGGCTCCATGTTCTTCCAAGGAATCCTGGGAAATGTAGTTTGTTATGGGTGCTGAGAGGTAAGAACCTTAGTCCCCTCACAGAGCCACAATTCCCAGAGTTCCCTGGAAAATACTCAGAGAACCGGAGCCCTGAGGGGAATAGTCTTTCAGCACCCTTAACAACAGGATTTGGGGGGGGGGGAGCCATGGCTGTTTAAAGTGATATAATAGTGCTTTAAATGTATGCTGCAGATGATTTCCCAGTGCACGAAACAAGATATTCCTCTTCTCTTCCTCCCCCAGTTTGGATTCTCTCCCCCTATATTCTATGCCCCCCCCTTACCATCTGCCGTCTCGGCTGCTTCTCTGCCGTTTCCCGAGCCAACCAGTTCCAAGGGGCCAGTGGTGTCCTCCTCTCCTCTTTTCTGGTGCCAGGCCTCCCAAATAGCCAGCTCCTTGCGCAGGACCAGGTTTTCCTGCTGAAGCTGAGCAAGAGAGGCCTCCAGCTGCAGACAGAGAGTCACCCATTAAAACAGACACCGCTAAGAGCTCGCCCACACTTCCGCTTGCCCCCTGCTTGATTTGCACTTTCTAGACGTGGGTCAGAGCCGTTTTCCTCTTGCCCCGATCCTTTCCCAGGGGAAACCCAAGCTTTTGTGCTAAACTGGAGCAAACATCAATCCAGAGAAAACCAGAACTGCAGCTTGCTCTGATTGAGAGCCTAAGAGCCATTTTCCCCAGGGGAAAGTAGTGCAACAAGTTGGATAGCCTGAGGCCTAATTTCAAAAGGCTGTTATAAGGGATCAGTCCAGACACCTGGCAAGAGGAATTTTGTGTTTACACCCCCTCCCCCCCATATATATTTATATATTCCAAATGTCATCACTCTCTCTTTCTTTAAATAGTGTAAGCCTCGGATCTGGCTTTTTTTCCTTCTCCCTCCGAATTCCTTTTCCTTTTGTGCAGTGTCTTTTATATTGCAAACCACAGGCAGGGACTGATAGCATCAATGACCTTTGTTAAGCTAGTCCAGGGGCCTTTTGTTTTGGCGGAAGAGCGGGACAAAGAGGCTTTCAACAATTAAAATCCATAAAAGATTTCTAGCACGCCTTGAGAAGAATAAACTTACTTGTTCCTGGACTCCCGGCAGCACCTGCTTCTCTTCGGGCAGACGTCCTGCTAGACCAACGTCCGCAATGCTCAACATGTCTCCCTGCAGCTGGGCCGACACCAGAGGGACCTCCGAGGTCTCACTGCCTCCAGGCACCTCCGAGGTGTTTGAGGGGCTTTCTGCATGGTGCCCCTCCGCCTCCCTCTGCCCCAGCAGAGCCCGCAGCCTCTGGCCCTCGGCGTTGGCCATTTCCAAGGCTTTCTTGGTCTCCTCCAGCTCCTGACGGAGGCTCCTCATCAGCTGCTCCTTCTCCTCGGCGTCCGCCAGCAGCTCCTCCACGTGGCGGCTCTGGGTCTCCATGGCTCTCGCCAACCGTTCCGTCTGCCTCCCCAGCGTGGCCTGAAGGACCTGGAGTTTTTCCTGGGCCAAGGTGGCTTGGGCTTCAGCTTGGGCCTTGCCAGAGGCCAAGTCCAGGAGGTCCTCCTGCAAACCTTCCACGTTCCCCTCCAAGTCAGGGGTCCTGCCTCCTTGGCCCTCTGCCTCAGTTTCCCCTTGGGCCTGCCGTGTGGCTGGCACATCTTCTCCTGGTTCAGATGTCTCTACGTCCGAGGTCAGCTCCTTCCCCGGCTCTGCCGCAGCCTCGGGTTCAACCGCCCCTCCATCCTCCTCAACCTCTTCTGCCACAGAGACTTCCCCACCAGCCGCCATCTCCAAGGCCTGTCCTTTGCTCCTGGGGGCCCGGCAATCCCCATGGATCTCTGGGGAGCCCTTTGTCTTTTGCCAGGTTGCCGCTCCCACCATTGGGCCCAACTGCCTCTCCCGGGCCCAGGCCCGGCTTTTCTCTTGCTGCCAGCAAGCCTCAAGGAGGGTTTTGCGTTGGCTCTCCGAGGCATCCAGGCGCCGCCGCAACGTCAAAACCTCAGTTCTGAGGGCCTGAAGTTCCTCCCGGCCCCGCTCCGTACTCTGGGCCCGGGAGCTCAGTGAGGGAAAGCCTGAGGAAAGAGACGGCAGAGAAGAGAAGGCCTGAGAACAGTGATATGTTGTAGTTAAAAGATATAAAATCACAATTTGCACTGTGGTGGTTATTCAGGTCTTACATTTTAAGTGCACACTTCCAAAGCATCATGGGAATCGTAGTTTGCCCCTGTATGGAGCTATGGTTCCCAGCACCCATAACAAACTACAGTTCCCAGGGTTCAGGGAGGGAGCTGCATGCTTCAAATGTGCTTTGAAAGAAGCCCCAGTTAAAACAAAAATTGAACTGCACATGGCAGGTTGCTAGTGCTGGTGGGTGTGTGGAGAGAAAAAGCAGCAAGCAAAATTTCAGCGGGTCTACTCTGAGGTAACCGTCATATGTAGCAGAATCTGATTCAGGTGTGCCTAAATCAGGAGTCAGGATCTGGAGGCAAAAATATTATGTTCTACCATTCTGTGTATAAATCTTGCTTGCAATGCTCCCTTGATTAAAAATATATATATTATGGGTTGGGGAGGAATTCAACGTAGTGCTAAGGAGATCACTCTGTCAGCAAAAGCATTTCGGATTGCCTGGTGGAAGGATCTGCCCTCTCCCCCCCCCCCACCATTCGGGTAGGTCTCCCAACCCCCAAAGACTTGGGGGACAGGGGGGGCAGAGGAGGGAACCAATGGGGAGAGCCCCACAGCACTAGCAGAAGCCCTTGTGCAAGCTTTCACTAGTGGGATGCATTCATTGAGTCCAGTCTCATATATTTCTTTTAAAGAAACATATAATTTTAAAAATCCTCCATTCTCCAATTCTTTACACCTGGACAACAGGGGAAAAAAATGATTTAATTAGAGTTCCTGGAAGTTCAGATGCAAGCTTCTGAATATGAATGCACAACATTTCAATTACATATTTTTATTACTAGGTATTACACTTATAAATAGCCACACAGACACAGCACTCACCTCTGACACTATCCATCGAAAGAAAAAAATATTTCTGTTCCTCCCCACTCAGGAGGAGTTCAAACACAGTTAGTGGGGGAACCAGTTCACCGGTTTGTCATCCATTAACTAAGTAGCCTTAACTCATCCAGATTTAGGATGGAGGTTACAGCCCTAGTTTAAAGGGCTACTGCTCCTTTAAAACTAGTACATAAAATCTGGAGCAGGAGTGTGGTGCAGTGGTTAGAGTGCTGGACTAGGACCTGGGAGACTAGGGTTCAAATCCCCCCACCCAGTAATGAAAGCTCACTGGGACATCGGGGGGTGGGGGTGGCTGTCACAGTCTCTCAGTCTAGCCTAACTCACAGGGT
Organism: Podarcis melisellensis; assembly: GCF_964234715.1. NCBI lineage: Eukaryota > Metazoa > Chordata > Lepidosauria > Squamata > Lacertidae > Podarcis > Podarcis melisellensis. Next base: position 12,045,475 of record NC_138533.1, read on the forward strand.
TGTTGTGAAGATGAAATGAGGAGTGAGAAGAACCATGAACTCTTGAGCTCTTAGGAGAAAAAATTGGAGTATAACTATAACCAGGAATGAACACATGAAAGAAAAGCACAGCCTAACAGAGTTTTAAAGAAAAATAAAAACCTTGGTTTATTAACCTGCAAACGTGTTCCCTTGGTAGCAAGGGATTACCCTACAACTGAAAAATGCCATAATGCAGTAAGCAAAATAGGGTGGACTCCAACTAAGTTCTGCTTGTAGTAAACTTTATTTAAATGAATAGCCATATCTATTAATTTCAACGGTCTACTCTGAGTAGGACACTGGATAAAACCCATACACCTACATGAAAGCTACATATAATACAAAATATAATTATTCCATATATATACCATAAAAGTATGCAATATATGAAATACTATACATTACATACGAAATATAATTACAATATGCAAACACATTTCTATATAACCATGACCAGGGATAAATATAACAAGGACTGAAGGCTTACGATTCTTGTAAAGACAAAAAACAAATGCAGACTGCTCTTTATATTGCTGCCATCTAACACAAACACACACAAAAACATGTGCAGAGTCTCACCTTTCAATTTGGTGTGAGCTCCCCGTTTCTCAACCGGCTGCTCCAAGCGGGAAGAGCTTATGCTACGACGGCTGCCACTAGAGGGCACCTTTTCTGTCCCAAGCAGGCCCTGTTTTGAAAGTGGGTGTTAAGAGCAGAGAGGTCAGGGGCACAAGGCAGAATGCCAGTTTCCCCACCCATGTCTGTCCAACGGCTGCCTCGATACCCCCACTGCAAAAGAGAAAGTTGGCAAAATAAAGGAGTCTGGGTTGTTTTTTTCTTGGAGACTATTATTCTGGTCCGTCCATTTTTTTCTGGTTGTGTTTTTTTTTTGTTGTAAAAGTGCTCAACAACTTTCAGGGTGTCCTGGTCTTTACTTTTTGAAATATGGCACCCCTAGTGTTGAGGCGAAAGCCTGGGAGATGGGGCATTAAGGAAAACAAAGCAAAGTGTCTCTGCGCAAGATAGCAAACTTATGGTTAGTTAGAAGGACAAAGCCAGGGTTAGAGTTTAGTCGCAGTGATGTGGACCTGGAAGTAAAGCAGCAAGCCGGAGTGAGTTTGAGAGCCGTGATTGATTTCTGTTTGAATGCAAGGCTGCAGCTATGAGAGAAGCAAGACCCTCTTGGAGTGTAAATGCTGTAAAACCCTCCACTGTAGGCTCGGATTGTATATATATGGAAATAAACCATATATCATAAGGACACCACGGTCTCCACTGTGCCTCATTTCCAAAAGGAAACACGAATCCCTGGTAAGTGCCTGAAACTCCTGAAACGCTCAGAGATTGGGGGGGGGGCATGCAACAATATGTTAGGAAGATTAGCACACCTTTTGCTGGTGCCTGCTTTGGCGCAGGTCTCCCACATCCACCGACGGCCGCCTCCCTCTGCTTTCCAGGGGGCTGCTCTGGAACAGAAGAAAAAGAAAGGAACTCCAATCCATTAAAAGGTAAAGGTACCCCTGCCCATACGGGCCAGTCTTGCCAGACTCTAGGGTTGTGCGCTCATCTCACTCTATAGGCCGGGAGCCAGCGCTGTCCGCAGACACTTCCAGGTCACATGGCCAGCGTGACAAGCTGCATCTGGTGAGCCAGCGCAGCACACGGAACGCTGTTTACCTTCCCGCTGGTAAGCGGTCCCTATTTATCTACTTGCACCCAGAGGTGCTATCGAACTGCTAGGTTGGCAGGCGCTGGGACTGAACAACGAGAGCGCACCCCGCCGCGGGGATTCGAACCGCCAACCATGCGATCGGCAAGTCCTCGGCGCTGAGGTTTTACCCACAGCGCCACCCTCGTCCCAGAATCCAATCCATTAGAGGGAGGCAATAAATGTCAACCGTTGCGCCGCTACTTGAAACGTCCTCACCTGAACAATAGCCCAGTGGCCATTGGAAGAGAAGGATGCTGAAATAAATGGGCCGTTGGCCTGAACCAGCAGCCAGACTCTTATGTTATTAAGTGGGGATAGCACCCTATGTGTTATTGTATTATGGGCTATGCTACAGCCATGAGGGGAAAGGCAGAGGTGTCTAGGCCCCAAATCTACACATCTATCTATCCACCCTGTTGCCAGGCAGTTGAAGAATTATCACAATTCAAGGGCACAGCACAGGACCATTTTGAGGAGAGCGAAGAAAAGGCTGGTGAGGGGTGTCCTCTGGGAGGGGGCCTGGGCTGCGGAAAGCCATGAGGACCGCATAGGGAGGCCTGGAGGTCCCACACTCCCTAGCCAGCCAAAGAGGCAGGAATTGCGAAGCCCTGCTGGTTCCCCTGGTGTTGCAGCCAACGGAGAGGCTGGATCGGACCGCTCTGCAGTCAGTATCTTGCATAAAAGTGCCTGTTGTCGTCCCCCGCCCCCTGCAACCTCCAGCGCTGCCAAGACTCCCTTGACCTGTTCCCGAGAAGAAGCTTGTAAAAAGGCACTCGGCTGATGAGCCGCAGCCTTGTAAAACTCTCCACCGGCAGATTGGGGGCCGGCTGGGAGGGTGGGTGATGGGAAACATTGGCTACTACCTTCAGTAGCGTTTCCTGTGAAGAAACACAGGCGATAATTAATGGTGCTAATAATTGCGCCCGGCCAACCGACGAGGACACGGGGCCTCGTAAAACATGTCAGCCGGTGCATGAGGAAGGGGGGGGAATACCCAACCAGCAAAGTTGCTTCGTCATGGTTTTGCGCAGAGCTGAGGCCAGGATTTAGGGGGTGGTTGTGGATCCCCTTTCTCTCTCTCACCAACAGTAGCTGGTGCCCATTTGAACCGGTAGGGCAGAAGGCAGGGAGCCCACCAGTAGGTGGCGCCAGAGCCAATGGCAGGCAGAGCCAACTAAAGCTAGTTTGGTCCCCCATCCACCTATCTGCTGAGTTCTACAAGGGGCAATGCTGAGACTAAGGAGGAGGACTCTGGCAGGCAGGGCCACCACCTGGACTGGCCGTAAGAAAGAAGGCAGGCAGGTGGGGGCTGCTTGAGGGCAGGCCGAGGTTGGTGAGGTTGTTCCCCATTGCCCTGATGAACTTCATGATGTGGGTTTGTTTATCTTTTTACAAGGCAGGGGGAGCCTCATTTAAAAGAGAGTGCGGTCGTTTGGCATTTCCATCATTTCCTTTTGCAAATTCATAATTACAGTCCTCCCGTGCTACCCCAGCCAGGGGCAATAGATGCACCCTTTCTGCGACGGTGGGGGCGGGGAGCTAACACTTTGCAGGCAAGCCTCTTTCTGAAAAGCAGGTGGTGGAGCTCAAAGCCCCTCCACCAAGCTGGAAGCCTGTGCTGGGCTCAGGGGTTAACCCAAGCAACGCGGTCCAGGTCCGGTCCCGAATCCAAGGAGTCTGCGAGGAGTCAGTCTGACAGGGCCAAGGCAGGACACAAGGCAAGAAGCAGGTTCTAGCAAGCAGCAATTTTGCTCCCGCAACCTGGGGCGGGGTCCGAAAGCTGTTTATCTTTGTCGGGGTAACGGCTGGTCCTGATCCCCCGGCTTCTCACCTCCCTGTCTCGCCCGAAGGCGAGCACTCCTCCTGCGAGTACTCAGGTCTCTCCTTCTCTCAGACCTGAGTCTCTGCAGCTCGGGAGATGTCAGTGGGTTACTAGACCCAGAGGCCGCCTCAGCCTCTCCTGACCCAAATGGTAGTGGCGCAGCTATAAGTGATGGCCCAGCTGAAGGCAACAAGGTAATCCCCGCATCTGGAGCCAGGACAGGCTCAGGCCCCTGACTCGGCCCAGCTGGTGCTTGTTCCAGGGGAACCTGTGCAGAATGGGGCTCTTCAGAACCAGACCCCAGACTTGGTCCAGATGCCGCCTGAGGTAAAGGATCCAGTGCGGACTGAGACTCCTCTGGTTCCGAGTCTGAGCCCGAGTCCCAGGCCATCACAAAGCCTGGACTCCTAACTGTCACAGGACAGGCAGGTAGGGGAACAGGAGCTGTTTAGGAATCGAAGAGTTGAAGTAGGGAGGGCAAGGCCTGGATTCAAATCAGCCCAGATCCCCACTCAACCATTACAGCTCTTGAATGCGGCTGCTAGAGCAAGGATTGCAATCACTCTTCCTCTATTTGGAATATTAATAGCCCTCCTCACAGGGTTGCTTGTGGAGACAAATGAGGCCCTTACGGTGAGCCACATGCCCCCCGCACAGTTAAAAAGCGAAATTAACAGCGCCCCTCGGAGAGGACAAGAGGATGCCTTATCACTTTTGGAACCATGCAGCTTTAATATCTTTATGTACCCCTCCCACAAAAAGCTCGGCCTAATAATAGTACAGTGGTACCTCGGGTTAACTACTTAATTCGTTCCGGAGGTCCGTTCTTAACCTGAAACTGTTCTTAACCTGAAGCACCACTTTAGCTAATGGGGCCTCCTGCTGCCGCTGCGTCGCCGGAGCACGATTTCTGTTCTCATCCTGAAGCAAAGTTCTTAACCTGAGGTCCTATTTCTGGGTTAGCAGAGTCTGTAACCTGAAGCGTATGTAACCCGAGGTACCACTGTATTTCTTAAAAGGAGCCATGCAGGTGTGTACATAAATTTGGTTGGGATTTGATACTTATGAGGGATGCGGGTGGCGCTGTGGGTTAAACCACAGAGCCTAGGACTTGCCGATCAGAAGGTCGGCGGTTCGAATCCCTGTGATGGTGTGAGCTCCCATTGCTCGGTCCCTGCTCCTGCCAACCTAGCAGTTCGAAAGCACGTCAAAGTGCAAGTAGATAAATAGGTACCGCTCCGACGGGAAGGTAAACGGTGTTTCCGTGCGCTGCTCTGGCTCTCCAGAAGCGGCTTAGTCATGCTGGCCACATGACCCGGAAGCTGTACGCCGCTCCCTCAGCCAATAAAGCGAGATGAGCGCCGCAACCCCAGAGTCGGTCACGACTGGATCTAATGGTCAGGGGTCCCTTTACTTTTAGATATTATAGGCTGCAATCACCACCTCCTGCCCTTTCTCCCACTGCTGCCCTCTCTGTGTGGGTGGCAAATTTGGCCTACCAATTTGTTCCACAATATGGCCCACCAGGGTCTCATAAAAATTTATGAGTTTTCTGCCAGCCTGGTTCTGCAAGACCCAGAGGTTTGGTCAACCAGGCGACAGTAGCATAGACCCCTCAACACCAGCCTCAACACCAGAGGTTTGGTCAAGCAGGCCACCATGGCATAGACAAAGGCTGGCACTAGAGCTGTGTGCTCAGCCTTAAGTCATCCTTAAGTTGGAAGGGACCCTGATGGTCATCTAGTCCAACCCCCTGCAGTGCAGAAAGCTTTTGCCCAACGTGGGGCTGGAACCCGTGATCCTGAAATTTAGAGTCTCATGCCTACTCACCTCTGTCTGGCCGCCTCGCTGCTTCTTCCACTGAGCCAGCTCAGCTCGGATCAGCTCCAGCTGCCCCTGCAAATTCCACAGTTCCCTTTCCTTTTCTTGCATCCGGGTTTCTGCTTTGCCAAGAGCGAATCTCAACTCTGAATGGCAGAAGAAGGAAAGGAAAAGCCGCTCAGGCAGCGGTGGGGAACCATTTCCACCCTGAAGGCCACATTCCCTTCCGAGGGCCACATGGTGGGCGGGGCCAGAGTCTAAAGTGGGTGGAGCAATGATGCAAATGCTGCGTTTGCATGGTAAGCCTCACACATTCCCAGCACGGCCAGGGAGAATTGTGGTCCGGGGAGAGTTCTGAGGGCCGGGCGGAATTCTGAGGGCCGCATGGTTTAAAAAAACCTACAGACCACGTTCCGATACCTTGATTTTCTTTCTCGAGCCTCTCTCCCATGGATGCCAGTTCCGATGCCATCGCCTGGGCCCCTTCGCCATTCTCTGTGGGGATGGGGCTCCCGGGTGGGGCACTGGGACAAGCTGCTTCTTGCTGCCAGGAGGCGGTGGGGCTCTCCTTCCCGCAGGGGCCTCCGACGGCAGGGCTGCTGTCCTGAATCTGCTGGAAAGTGGGAAAGGAGTAAGAGAAAGTCTCATGGTCCAAGACCAGCTTTAAAAGGAGACTCTGTCAATCTGATGCCTTTCAGGTGTCCTAGACTACAAGTCCCATTGGATTCAACCAGCACAGGATAATGGGAGCTGGAGTCCTAAAGCCTGGAGGGCACCAGCTGTTCCAAAGCCACATTAAAGCAATACTCACACTTGCTCCGGCTGCAAGGGTCCTGCTAAGCTCTGCTTTGGCCTCAATGCCACCTAGAGAACAGAGAGAGAACTGGTTGCCCGGGGAACCAATTTGGGCCTGCAGATTGAATAAAGCCTACCTATGGTAGTAGGTTACCGTATTTTTCGCTCTATAAGACGCACCAGACCATAAGACGCACCTAGTTTTTGGAGGAGAAAAACAAGAAAAAAAATATTCTGAATCCCAGAAGCCAGAACAGCAAGAGGGATTGCTGCACAGTGAAAGAACGATCCCTCTTGCTGTTCTGGCTTCTGGGATAGCTGCGCAGCCTGTATTCACTCCATAAGACACACACACATTTCCCCTTACTTTTCAGGAGGGAAAAAGTGAGTCTTATAGAGCAAAAAACACGGTATATAGACACGAGCAAAACCACTCTGCTGTGGGCTACCGCCCCATCTCCAAGCCACCAGAGTTTTGATTTTCCTCCTCCCTCCGTGTCCCTTTTCCCTTGTGTGTCATGTTTTGTCTTGTTTTCAGATTGTAAGCCTGTGGGCAGGGACGGCCCTTGTGGGAGCCTTTTTGGATGAAGAGGGGGGGTACAAATGCCCTAAATAAATCTAAATCCCTCAACTGACAACCCCTCCTTTTCCCTCACCCCCCCCCGCCACGAAGTCACAGACGCTGCCTTGACTCTTTCCCGTGACTCTTCAGCCGCTAATTCCACCTCCATCTGGCAAAGCCTCTAATCCCCGGACGTAGGAAGAGGCGCCTCTTGCTCGCTGGCTTGGCCTAAAAGGACCCTGTGCCCTTTCCTCGCCTTCCGGTTTCTTACCTTCGGCCCACGGCGTGGAGGAACCCCAGCGGGGGGGCAGGAGGGCCAAGTGGGACTGTGACTGCAGCTTGTCCAGTTCGATTTGGCACCTGGGGGGAGGCAAAGGGAAGAAAACAGGAGAAAGGAGATCCTCCACAGTCATAGGCAGTGTACCTGCGTGTACCAGTCTGCAGTGAGATCCTGTACCTGGGGGACTTTTTTACTGCAGCCAATGGAATGGACCAACTTAAAAAAAAAATGTTTCATGGGGTGTTCCAAATAAAGAACTGATCCAGAAAAATAGAATTTAAGAAGTTCGAATCTGTTGACCTAACGTATTTTGTTTAGGGGCATTATATGACCCCAAAATACGTTGGAATTTGGCTCGGGATAGCAAAGCACCCTCTCAAAAACTCAGACCCTCCAAGTACTGTATCTCTATTTTCAGGGACGGTCCCAGATTTACAAAAGCCATCCCGGTTTCTGATTTGATCCCAGAATGTCCTGCTTTTCCTTAGGACATCCCTATTTTCCTCAGAGAAATGTTGGAGGTTACAGAGTTATCTAACCCCCAAGCCATCTGAAGGCAGTCCTGGATAGGGAAGTTTTTAAATGTTTAATTGTGTTTTTATATATGTCGAAAACCACTCAGAGAGGCTGGGGCAATCCAATCAGATGGGTGGGGTATAAATAGTAACATCATCATCATCATCATCATCATCATTATTATTATTGAATAAAGGTAAAGGTACCCCTGCCTGTACGGGCCAGTCTCGACAGATCTAGGGTTGTGCGCTCATCTCACTCTAGAGGCCGGGAGCCAGCACTGTCCGCAGACACTTCCGGGTCACGTGGCCAGCGTGACGAAGCTGCATCTGGTGAGCCAGTGCAGCACACGGAACACCGTTTACCTTCCCGCTAGTAAGCGGTCCCTATTTATCTACTTGCACCCGGGGCTGCTTTCGAACTGCCAGGTTGGCAGGCGCTGGGACCGAACCACGGGAGCGCACCCCGCCGCGGGGATTCGAACCGCCGACCTTTTGATCGGCAAGTCCTAGGCGCTGAGGCTTTTACCCACAGCACCACCCGCGTCCCTATTATTGAATAGGACGTCACTATTTTCATCAGAGGAATTTTGGAGGGTATAAACTCTCCATCAGGCTTTGTCCTTGACAAAGAAGTCACCTGGAGTGGCTAGGGCAACTGAATCAGATGGGTGGGGTATGAATGAATGAATGAATGGAGGTTTTATGGTATTCACCAGCTTGGAGGGTTTTAAAAGAGGATTAGACAAACCCATTGCTATCACTGGGTACTAGCCACAATGGCTATGCCACTGTTGGAAGACGTATACCTCCGATTCTCAGTTGCCGGGAATCACAAGTGCGGAAGGTTGCTGTTTGCGGGTTTCCTGGGGGTGTCTAGTTGGCCACTGTTGAGAACAGCATGTTGGGCTACATGTTCTCTATTTTTTACCCCCCCCACCCTGATCCATAATTCAAGAGGTTAACATTGTCCTACCTTACAGGGTTGTTGTAAGACTTACTGAGCGAATGTAGACAGAGCATTTTGCACGCTCCAAATGCCAGCTTTTATTAGCAAAGGAAGCTCAGAGATTTTGCTACCTGCACAGATTTATGGAAATCAAACTAATCTGCATATATCTGCTGACTGTGATATAATTTCTTCTGCTCCTGTAAGCACAAGGCAAACCGAACACCCATCTAGGACACTGAAGCCCTGTCCTTTGAGCCATGGAAATCCAGCATAACTCCTTCCCTCTGACTTCTGCGATTTCATCCAGCATTGCCCCCCCCCTTCATGGCCTTCAGGTCTAGAAACTTGTTTTGCCATTTTAAAAGTTGTTCCTGGGATCCCTGCCCCTGGCTACTGAATTCTGCTTCCACCTGACAAGCCTGCAAACCTGTGGGGCACAGACTGCTGCTTTCGTCTCCTTGTGACGCCAATCCCACCGACCCCACGAATCCCAGCTACGTTTCCTGCACTGTACCTACGCAGCTCTTCTTCCAGTTCCGCTTGGCGTCGGGTCGCCTGAGCGAGCTGAGCCTCCAGGCAGCTCAGCTGGGCTTCTTTGGCTTGCAGCTCCTGCGCCAACCGCTGACGGCCACGCTCCACTTGCTCACAGGCCTCGGCCAGACTCCGGTTCTCCTGAGAGAGAAGTGCCCACGAGGCCCGTTCCTCTTCGTGCTGCAAAGAACAGCGAGAGATAAGCCGCATTAAAACAAAACCAAAAAAACCCAGTGTGGTTTGTGTCCGCGGAATCATAGAACTGTAGAGCTGGAAGGGACCCAAAGGACATCTAGTCCAGCCCCAAGCAATGGAGGAATCACAGCTCCAATCCAGCCCTGCTCAGAGGAGACCTGTCAAAATGAATGAAAATGCATCACCCAATTTCAGTTCAGTGAAAACTCTGTTGGATGCAAACCAATCTTGGTTATACATCAGGGATGTGGCCCTCCAGGGCTCTCTATCTGGCCCTCAGGAATCTTTCTGGGCCACATACTCATCCTTTGCACACACACAGAGCTCGTTTTTGCCTGCCTGGGATGTGCCCTTGAACTCTGACCGTGCCTCTTGTTTCTCTGGATGGAGCACAGAAAGGTGCGTAGGGTTGTATGTAATATTTGCATTCCTTGCTCCACCCACTTTTGTCTAGGGCCCCACCCACAATTAGCATGCGGCCCTCAGAAGGGGGGCCAGAAGGGAATGTGGACCTCGGACCGAAAAAGGTTCCCCACTCCTGCTGCACATCCTGCCTATATACTGTAGTGATATTCCTTGCTCCAGAATGTGATTCCGCTGGGTACATTCTGAACACTCCGCACTAAAAAAAAATCAAGTTTCATGACCCATATAAAAATTGTTTCCCCTGGTTTATTGCACTTCCAGTGCTTTTTCCCAGCTTGCAGTCTGGTTTTTTATTTGCCAAGAAAGCACACAGATTATAGACATATTCCTGAGGTTTTTCTCCAGTATCACGAGAGCTAGAAGCTTGCTTTTTGATAAATTTCAAAAATTTAAGAATCATACCCTCCTTTTTTTCCTGACTGCAAATCTCCAGTCAGCCATGGCCCTGTGATTGGCCTGGGCTTAATCCTCTACCCCTGATCTATGGGGCAATAACCACACTGGCCTACCATGCAGGGTCCGTGCAAAGACTCTGAGATAGTACATGCACCATAAATTGAACGTATGAGAACAGCAATACATAAGCGCTATGCAGAATAAGAGCCAAGACGTCATATTGGTTAATGCAGCTGTCGGCAACTGGTGCCCTCCACAGGTTGTTGGAGTACAGCTCCCATCTTCGGATCTTCGTCTTTAAACGGAACAGAGGACCATCCTCTTTAAAGTAGGACACATGGTCACCCTGGGCTAGGAACTCTATGCAGTGTATCTGCAGTGAACGGGGAGGGGAATAATGATGTTCTACCTTACAGGGTTGTTGTAAGGATAGCTCCGAAGCACACCCAAAAAGCACTGTATAAGTTCCATGACCCAGGTGCTCGAACAAATAAACTGCGTACATTTGAAAGCTTTCAGGGATGGGGAATTATTATTTTTTTCAGATCGAGGGCCACAAAAACCCCTGCTACCTCACACACACACACTTTCCTCTATCTTCCAGCCACACAAGCAAGAGGCATTGGTCACAATCAAGGTCACATGCCAGCCAGGAGGGAAAAAAGGACCAATGAGGGGGTGGAGCTGAGTGTATCATACAGCCTGATTCCTGAAAACCAGAGAAAGATGCCTGAGGGCCACATTTGGCCCGCAGGTCTAAGGTTCCCCACCTCTGGATTAATGCAAAGTGTTGGTGCTGACCTTTAAAGCCCTAAACGACCTCGGTCCTATATACCTGAAGGAGCGTCTCCACCCCCATTGTTCAGCCCAGACACTGAGGTCCAGCACTGAGGGCCTTCTGGCAGTTCCCTCATTGCGAGAAGGGAAGTTACAGGGAATCAGGCAGAGGGGCTTCTCAGTAGTGGCACCTCTCCTGTGGAAGACCATCCCACCAGGTGTCAAGGAAATAAACGACTACATGACTTTCTGAAGACATTTGAAGGCAGCCCTGTACAGTGGTACCTTGGTTTACGAACTTAATCCGTTCCAGAAGTCCGGTCTTAAACCAAAGCGTTCTTAAACCAAGGTGTGCTTTCCCATAGCAGCAGGGGACTCAATTTACAGATGGAACACACTCAACATGTCCTGCTTCCAAGGCAAAGTTCACAAACCAAAACACCTACTTCAGGGTTTGCAGCATTCTTAATCCAAGTTGTTCATAAACTAAGCTGTTCTTAAACCAAGGTACCACTGTATCTGAAAGTTTTTAATGTCTGATGTTTTGTTGTGTTCTTTTATTGTGGAAGCCACCCAGGATGCCTGGGGCAATCCAATCAGACAGGCGGGGTACAAGTAATAAATTTGGAGAGTATAAATACCCTCCAAAATTTTCCAGTGAAAATCGGGATGTCCTGTTCCATAATAATAATAATAATAATTTTATTATTTATACCTCACTCATCTGAATGGGTTGCCTCAGCCCCTCTGGGCAGCTTCCAACATATATAAAAACATAATAAGGCATTGAACATTAAAAAAAACCTTCAGCCTTCAGATGTCTTTTAAAGGTTGTATAGTTTCTTATCTCCTTGGCTCGGGGGTGGCATAACTGCACACCGTCCAACATGTCTCCAATGAGAATTGGGACATTCTAAGGGAAAGCAGGGCATTCTGGGATCAAATCAGAAACCAGGATGGCGTCTGTAAATCTGGGATTGTCCCTGAAGGATAGGGACACTTGGAGGGTCTGCATTACAGTTATTATAACAAATGGAGCCCCAAACCGGAACTGCAGAAACCCCTTGCATGGCGGATGTGCCCAGAGGATGGGAGACTCTTGCAGGGACGAGCTCCCTGCCCCACGGCCCCTGCAATTACCTTCTGCCTCTGTTTGTGCATCATGGCCTCCAGGGTGTCCAGCTGCACCTGTTTCTGCTGCCGCTCCTTCTGCAGGCGCTCCAGCCGCTGCTCCACCTCAGCGATGGCCCGCAAGGCCCGGGACGGCAGCCCCACCTTCCATTCCTCACCTGGCCAGCTCATGGTACTCTCTAGAGGTGCTCCTGTCTGGGCCCGGATCATGAAAGGCTTCCGTTTCTGCCCCCAACCAGGTCTCTCTCTGGCCTCCCAAGGACAGATTGGTGGGATTAAAAAGCCAGGCAGGGCTTACAGCGGCGTCATGCAGAGGAGCTGCCAGGATACTTTCCTGTGCAGCCGGCTGGGCAGGAGCAGATCAGGCTAGGCCCAAGGCTGCAGGGCATGGCAAAGACCCCCTAGTTTCAAAAAGCAGCAGCCAAATCTCAGGGCTTCCACTAAACTCTAATCGCCACCTACTCTGGGGAAAGGAGTTTAAACTGGTCTCAGGGTGGGGGAATTAAGAGCACAGAGTCGGGCGATTTTAATTTTCCCGCTGGGCCAGACCTCAGCCTTCCCCGCCATTCTAAAAATTTAATCCTGATTTTTCCAGCTTGCCCTGCTTAACTTTCTCATGCAATCTCATGCAATTTTCTCCTCCCTTCTAGGAGCGTGCAAGAATGAGGAAGATCAAGGCAGGCATCAAATGTTCTTTTAAAAAAACACAGAGAAAGGGGAATCAGCAGAGGGGCATTAAACCTCCGCTCAGAAAAATAAAAAAGAGGCCCTCAACTGTCTCTTGTGTAAAGAATTAGGGCTACTAAACTCCCCCTCCTGCTTCAACAGGCTTCACCCATGAGCTCCCAAGCCCCGCCTCCTGCACATTAGGGGTGGAGTTTCAATCCCTACAGAGGCCTTCAATCAGAAGGAAGAGTTTAAGCAGCTTTTGAATTGATGCTTTTGAATTCTGGTGCTGGAGGAGACTCTTGAGAGTCCCATGGACTGCAAGAAGATCAAACCGATCCATTCTGAAGGAAATCAGCCCTGAGTGCTCACTGGAAGGACAGATCCTGAAGCTGAGGCTCCAATACATTGGCCACCTCATGAGAAGAGAAGACTCCCTGGAAAAGACCCTGATGTTGGGAAAGATGGAGGGCACAAGGAGAAGGGGACAACAGAGGACGAAATGGTTGGACAGTGTTCTCAAAGCTACCAGCATGAGTTTGACCAAACTGCGGGAGGCAGTGGAAGACAGGAGGGCCTGGCATGCTCTGGTCCATGGGGTCACAAAGAGTCGGACACGACTAAACGACTAAACAACAACACATCACTTTACAGGGGCTTTCCCTCTGTTTGATTCAGGTGTGGATTGCAGTGGAGGTTGCTTCATTCAAGTGAACTCCTTCCTAATTTTTTACAACCAGTCTTCAGGGTGGCCCTTTTTGCCAGCTTCCTCCTTAGTCTCAGCGTTGCCCCTTATGGAACTCAGCAGGGAAAACGAGGACAAAACTAGCATTAGTTGGTTCTGCTTGTCATTGGCTCTGGCTCCACCTAGTGGCAGGCTCCCTGCCTTCCGCCCTACCAGCCACCATTGGCAAACTGTGCCTCTTGGATGCCATTACGGTGTGTGTTGAGTGAGGGTTGTCTTCCAAAAGCAGTGAACAGGGGTTGTAGCTCCACTCTCTCTACTTAAGTCCAAGCAGGAAGAGGAAAAAGCAGCCTGCGGGCCCAGGACTGTTCCTGGCACTTTTTGCTTTCATTGGAAGCACAGGCTGTTTCACCAAAGATTTAAAACAAGGAGACCTCCCCTACTGGCACACAAGGCTATTTTCCCAAAGCCACACCCACCTGCCACACTCCTGAAGTCGTGCAGTGTCAGGTGTTGGGCAGGTAGAGGTGCAGCTGTAGAAAGCAGGTCTGAAAGCGCCCCATGTATCAGCTGGTGGGGGGGGGGAGTTCAATCCTGCTCAGTTCAGGTGCCCCATTGAGTTGCCTAGGCAGGCATGCCTGAACCCTGCAGGAAGCAGGATTGAACCCCCATGTATCAACTCACACATGCAGAGTCCAATTATGCTCAGGTGCGCCAGCCAGTGTTGCCCTCACTCCACAACCACTTTAAAGGTTTCCTTCCTCTCGCCATGTTTTGGGGGGGGAAAGATAAATCTTCCACTTATCCACAACAGGCAGCAATTGTGTCCACAAGGCAAAGCCAGAGCAGGCAAGGGGCTGGGGCCCAGTGGATCCTAGAGGCCGAGATAGATAGATAGATAGATAGATAGATAGATAGATAGATAGATGATAGATAGATAGATAGATGGTAGATAGATAGATAGATAGATAGATAGATAGATAGATAGACAGACAGAGACAGACAGACAGACAGACAGACAGACAGACAGACAGACAAAGAGGCCTCCAGGATCTATTTTATATATCACACCGTTTCCAAAGAAGCCCATTCTTTCCAATGGAAAGCCAGAGAGCACATTTTATTTTGGGCTTGGGGTTTGTGTGTGTGAGAATGTCCTGGATACTTTACAGATCCAACATTTACCAAAAATAAATATTTTGTCACGTGTTTTAATCTGGTTTAGCTAGTTTTTGATTTTAATAAGTCTTTGAATGTTTCAAATACTTGTCTCCTACCGATAATTTTATTTATTCTTTCTGCAAACCACTCTGAGGTTTTGTTACAATCAAATAGTATATCAATGTTGTGAAATAAACGGATTCACCTGTTCCGTGGTACTTATTTTGCTATGTTTTTATGCGTAAGAATGCTTGAAAACTGTAATTTTGTTCAAAGGAATGGGGAAAATGTAGCCCTCATGACGAGGCTCCGATACCCATTAATCCCCAACCAGCACGGCCAGTAACATTTGGAAAGCCAGAGGCTACCCCATTTCCGCCGCAGCACAACTACAGAAAACCACACGCAATGTCGCTAACACAAAGTGGACTTTATTGTTAAGTTGGGGGTGGGGGGGCAATGGAATAGCACCAAAACTGCAGCATGTCTAGCAAATAACAAAAGGCTACTCCAAAACACTGCCGCTACCAGCTCATGGGAAGAGGGGGGAAAGGAAGAACCCCCCCTGCCCTGTAGACACATTTGACCAGAATTCATTAAAACAATGACATCACAGATAAAACTGAGCCCGCCCCTGTCCTCAATCCGAGTCGATTAAAGTGCCAAGAGTTTTCCGTATACTATTGGTTAAGTACCCGGGGTGGGGGTGAGGGGGGCAGAAAGGGAGGGCTGGGGAAGGAGGGGGAGAGCTTAAGCATCAAGACCAAGATGCCAGCAACAAGCCAACCCAGCCCCCTCCCCCAAAATGGCTAAAAGAAATAAAGCTGGGTTTTCCTACGGTTTGGGGAATGGGGTGATGGTGTTTATAATACCGTGTGTGCACATCCCTGCTCCTTCATAGAAACCTGTCCTACATCAGTAGTGATTCCTGGGTCTTCGCATCGGTGCCCCACAAACCCACCCCCACCCCACTCCCCTCAGTTCTGCGGGGTGGAATAGAGGCTGTGGTGGTGGCTGCCGGACACTGTGGCCTGCGAGAACAAAAGGGGGGCCGTGGGAGGGGGCCCCCCAAACCAGTCCTGCTCCCCGCTGCGGTTGATCGAGCCGTACCAGCTCCCGACGCTGCCCAGGCGTCCTGTCAGGCTGGAAGGAAGTGGGTGGGGTGGGAAAGAAGAGGCAATTTGGGTGGGGGGGGGGAGGCATGTGAGTGTTAGGAAGCAAAAGGAAAGAAAGGAATTAGACCAGTGGATTCTAACCCGTTGCCCCCTTGTTCCCATACCACCCCCCTGCTCTGTAAAAAGCGTAGCTCAGAACAGTAGTTTGTACAACCCACTCAGGAAGATATAAGACGATAAAATTCAAGACGGTCGCTATTAATGGCAAATTTATTCAAAATCCAATTAAAACTACTTAAGTTAAATTATGGATGAAAATAATAATAATAATAAAATATTAAAATACCATAATGCATCAAACATTAAAAGCTTCCCTAAACAGGGCTGCCTTCAGATGTCTTCTAAAAGTCTGGTAGTTGTTGTTCTCTTTGACATCTGGTGGGAGGGCCTTCCACAGGGCGGGTGCCACTACCGAGAAGGCCCTCTGCCTGGTTCCCTGTAACTTGGCTTCTCGCAGTGAGGGAGAATGATCCAGTGGTACCAGCTTTTCAGAGTCTGAAATCATTTACCCCTCATCCCCCCCAGCCTAGGGGTGGCACAACCCACTTTGGGAGACCCTGAATTAGGTAAGAGATGGGGCTCAGTGGTGCTGAAGCACTCGGGAACATAGACAACTTTTCTATTCCACCAGGCCTAGGCAGGCAACTTAGGAATATATCCTTCCACAATGGTTAATTGACGTTTAACCTTTCTGTATGTTTTTATTGTATGGCTTTAAGTTTTATTGCTGTAAGCTGCTTTTATATACATTTTATGACACAGCAGCATAGCAATGCTTTTGTAAGTAAAACGACTGTTGGTATGCTGTGCCAACTTCATTGATGGAGCTTTTAAAACTTCCAGGCATGGAAACGATTTCCGTTCCACCTCCGAGGCAGGGTGGGGGGGGCGGGGGGGTTGGGAGCCAGTGCAAGGACGGCAGTGGGGCTGTCAGTCAGGGACCGCACACCCACCCCGGTCTAGTTCTAATGGGTCAGGGATGGGAATCTGGGGCCCCAGGAGGACTCCGACCTGGGGCAAGGTCCCAGGGGTTTGGGAGGTGGAGATCCAGGGGAAGGGCCAACAGGAAAGCGGTTCCCCCTCTGCCACCCCCAGGACGTAAGACACCCCAAGTGCACAGGCCATTGAACTGACTCCTCTTGGGTCAGAGACTAGATGGATGAGGAAGACTGGTGGGCATTCACAGCCCAAGAGCCCCCTCCAGGGAGGACGTAGAAGACTTAGACTCCAGATTGTGGTGGTGGGACACCGGGGAGCAGTCTGGGGAAGGGACGAACTGGGAGGTGCTAGAAGCAGGGGGCTTGAGGGGGTCAGGAGAAGAAGGGCCTTCCAGGACAGGGTTGGAGGCTGGGAGTCGGAGTGTGAGTGCAGACTCAGACAGAGAGGAGTTGGAAGCTGCCCCTGCTGTCCAGCAGCAGGGCAGGCCCAGTCCTGCTGACTCTCCTCCCCTGCTAACACCCAGATTGAAGAGCGTCCCTTACATTGCTGGGCAATGAGCCAGAAGAGGATCCCACCCCTCAACGC
Organism: Podarcis melisellensis; assembly: GCF_964234715.1. Lineage (NCBI taxonomy): Eukaryota > Metazoa > Chordata > Lepidosauria > Squamata > Lacertidae > Podarcis > Podarcis melisellensis. The sequence goes on from NC_138533.1 coordinate 12,062,621, forward strand.
AGCTTTTGTCTGCTTCGGACGGATCCAGAGTGAGAGGCTAGAGGGGAAGGGCAGGTCCAGCGGTCAGTTTCAGCAACATCTCCAGCTGGATTAAGACACAGCCAGCTGTGTTGTTACGTTTCTGAGCACAATTCAAAGTGTTGGTGTTGACCTTTAAAGCCCTAAATGGCCTTGGCCCAGTATACCTGAAGGAGTGTCTCCACCCCCATCATTCTGCCTGGACACTGAGGTCCAGCACCGAGAGCCTTCTGGTGGTTCCCTCACTGTGAGAAGCAAAGCTACAGGGAACCAGACAGAGGGCCTTTTCGGTAGTGGCGCCCGCCCTGTGGAACGCCCTCCCACCAGATGTCAAAGAAATAAACAACTACCTGACATTTAGAAGACATCTGAAGGCAGCCCTGTTCAGGGAAGTTTTTAATGTGTGACATTTTAATGTATTTTTAATGTTTGTTGGAAGCCGCCCAGTGTGGCTGGGGAAGCCCAGTCAGATGGGCGGGGTACAAATAATTATTATTATTATTATTATTATTATTTGAATAAAAGCTAATGGCATTTCTTGTCTCGTATTCTTTCCTGCCCTGTGGATGACCTGGGCTCGTCTGACAGCTCCTTGACACCTTGTGAGTGAACATCCTCCGTGGGAGAGCATCTGTTTGGCATGCAGAAGGTCCCAGGTGGGTCTGGGAATGTCCCCTCTGGGAAACCCCGGAGAGCCGCTGCCAGTCATTGCAGACAATACTAACCATCGGCTTGACTCCGTATAAAGGCAGCTCCCTATGCTCCTGAATCAGGAGGCTGGGACAAGTGCAGCCTCGGGGAAGATGAGAAATTACCTGCTCGTTAGTCCTTCACTTTCACGCTGCCCGGGGTGGTCGAAGAAGTAGGATCGGGAGACCCCCAGCTGCCGGTTGAAGACACGGCTGGCGCTCTGTGGGGAGGAAGGCACCATTACTGGGGACGCTGCTCCTGCAATCAGCCTTTCCCTGCAGGACGGCAAGGTAAGGCCACGTCCAGTGCCCCCCGTCTTTTAAGCAGGAGGCCTTGCCAGTGGATTGTACCCAAGGGATCCAAGCTCTTAGCCTTGGGAGACGCCACTGGAGGAGAACGCAGCGCCCACAGAAATAGCTGCACCCGGAACACTGCGGGGCTCCATCCTTCTTGGTGGTGCCCCAGAGCTACGAAGCTCCCTTCCAAAAGACCTTCACCAGCTGTCCTCATTCTGGTGCCCTGCAAATGTTGCCGAACTGTCTCCCTCCGGAGGTTATGGACTCTCCTTCCTTGGAGGTTTCTCAGCAGAGGTTGGATGGCCATTTGTCATGGATGCTTTAACTGAGAGTCCTGCATTGCAGGGGGCTGGACCCTACAGTTCTATGATTCTATGACTTTCAATGTATCCCAGGCAGCATGGCCCACGGGCAGGGATGTTGGGAACTATAGTCCCACCTGTGCCTGGGGGCGGGGGGTGGGATGACGACATGAAACTGGCTCAGGCTGATTTCATTTTTGCTGAGTATCATTTTTGCTGCTGCCTTCAGCTAGATAGGAAGTGGTCTGGCTCAGAGCTGCTGAAGTGCCTGCTGTATCTATGGTTACCTTTCTGCCATCTTTTTTTTTTGAAATTGTCGCTTGGGGAAGGCACGCCTTTAAAAAGCAGTTTAAAAATACTAGAATTCCTTCTGCTTTACAATATAAAGACAAGGACCAGAATTTGCTGCGGCGCTTTTCTTTTCGCCTCTGCCTGTGGCCCTCGGAAGGCTGCCCAGAAGGGAATGTGGCCCTTGAAAAACGCCCCCCATCCCTGCTGCACTGAGTGATGCTCTCATCATGGCAACAGCCCCCTGCCTCCCCCTACGCTTCGGGCCTCTCCTTCCACTGCCTTTTTGCTGTTCTGCTCCTCTCCCAACCAACCGCTTCAACTCACCATATCCTGAGCTGGCCGGTGCACCCGGAAGAAGCCGACTAGCAGAGACGTGGGCAGCAGCTCCCAGATGAAGAGAATGAGGCCGAAGATGACGTAACCTTGGTCTCCCAGGTCCGTGATCAGGTCTGCCTGGAAGGGGAGGGAGAAGGGAGACACTTGAGCAGCTGGTCTCCACTGGGGTGGAAGACAGAGAGCCCAATGGTTGGTGCAGCTGGAGCCAGTGACAGGCAGAGCTTCCCCCTGATTGGCTGTAAGTTAGATGACAGGGAGGTAGGGGCTGGACAAAGGCAGGGTGAGGCAGCAAGCCACCTCCCACTTACCTGGGAGTAAGCCCCACTTCCGAGCAGACACAGTTAGGTCTGCGCTAGAATGGCTGCATCTAACACAGAGTAGACCTGCAGAATTTAACGGAGCCCAGTCATTTGTTCCGTTGCAGCTGGTCTACTCCCGAGTAGGAAGGGCGGCCCTTAAGGAATCCGAACCTAGCCCGCCCTGCTCACCTGGTCGGATACGTTGTACCAGTCGTAATCAAAGGAGTCGAGGCGGGTGCGGGAAGACAGAGCCAGGGCCGCCAGGTTGTAGCAAGCTCGGCTGGCGTAGAGCAGGACGATGATGCCACCCATGGCGGCCGTTTGGCACAGCGAGGTGCCCTGTCACAGAAAAGGGGCAGACAGGAAAGAGAGACCGGTCAGTGGGTCTCAGCAAGCTCAAATCAAGAGAGCCTTGCAGTGCCTTGAAGCTGTGGGACCCCGGTGACCCACCAGGTATTTATCGGACCAAAATTCCTATCGTCCCTGACTGCTCAACAGGCAGCTGGTAGCTGATGGGAGCTTGAGTCCAGCTGGATACCACTGAATTACTGCTCCCATTATCCCTGACCACAGGTGAGCGAGGCCTTCGTGGATATTGCAGCTGCGATCCACTCCCATGATGACAGCTCCGCAGCTATCAGGGAGAAGGAGGGTCTCGGGGAAGAAGAGGAAGAGGGAAACATTGCCTTGAAAAGGACCTATCCTTTGGGAGACGAACACCTATCCTCTTTTGCTGAGGGTACTTCGCTGGTGAGCGGGGGCATTCGAACATTACAAATATCAATAGCAAGGGGTTTGATGGGCATGCAGATCCCAGGGCAGACAGGCTGCCCGGCACAAAGGTTGCGGATGTTGCCCACCACCCAGATAACCTGAGGAGTCGTCAGTGGCTTTGGAGTGTACTGCCACCGACACTATGGGGGAAATGTAACCGCGAGGTCCTGGAAACCAAATTTAGGTTGAACCCTGCCGTGTGGGAATCCCTTGCAGTCCAGCGCAGTGCCTGGAGTCAGGTTATGCATCTGTAGCAGTGAGCAGAGGTGGAATGACCGCCGGGAGGAGAGCAGAGAGAAGAAACGCCATGGTGCATCTGCAGCAGCACAACCGGACCCCTTCATCTGCCCCAGCTGCAACAAAACATGTCTCTCCCCTATCTATCTCTACAGCTATAACCTTCCAGAAGTTTGACTTCACCTCCCAAAGGCACACTCCTCCATGTTCTCCCGAGACAGAAGGATGCCAGCAATAATGTAATAATAATAATAATAATTTTTTATTTATACTCCGCCCTTCCCGGTTCAGAAAACCGGGCTCAGGGCGGCTAACAAGAAATTTAAAACACTTAATTGTAAAAGCAGCATAAAATGCAGTATAAAAACATGAATAACAATAAAATTCAAAATTCAGAAATCAATTTGGGGGAAATCCATCTAATAAGCATTAGATAGTCACCAGGGCTAGCTGGCTGAATTAGTCCTACTTGGGCCAGCGAGGAGGCCAGGGGAAAATTAGCTGTGGGGTCTCAGAGCAGGTAATCTTCATAAAAGAGGAGGGGGAGGGAAGAGAAGGGAAATAAAAGATCAGGCTGAATTCAAATTAAAGGCCAGGCGGAATAGCTCTGTCTTACAGGCCCGAAGGAAGGAGGTTAAATCCTGATGGGCCCTGGTCTCATGGGACAGAGCATTCCACCAGGTCGGAGCCATCACTGAAAAGGCCCTGGCCCTGGTGGAAGATAGTCTGACTTCTGGGACCTTTAAACTATGGTTATTTATGGACCTTAAGGTCCTCTGCAAAGCAGACCAGGAGAGGTGGTCCCATAAATACTAAAAGCCAGGACCTCCAAGGCAGCTTTCTCCGACATGCTACCAGTTCCAGGGCCAGCTCAGCAGGTGAAACGCTGCACTCTCGGTGCATGGATGAGATGCCACTGAAGCAACGTCAAACCCCTGCTCCCAACCCTACTGTTGAATAGCACAGGGAAAAGAAGACTCAGCAGGCCCCAGCTCCCCGCCCCGTGCCCCCTGGCAAATGCTCACCTTGGCTTCCAGGTAGATGCGGGTGGAAGGAGAACCCCGGGCGACGAGGCAGAGGCAGAGGGCCAGAGAGACGGCCCCCAGCACAAACAGCGAGTCGCTGATGAGGACGCGTGCCAGGACCACGGCCCAGGGCTCGGCGCGGCGCCCCCGCACCAGCACGGCGCACACCACGTTCACTGCCAGGAAGAGGAGGCTGGCGCCCAGGCACGCCCCTCGCACTGCCAACCTGGGGGAGAGAAAGCGGGGAGGCAGAGTTAGTGCGGCTGCTGGCCGCCGGGGCAAGGCTCTGCCTTCATTGTCAGAGGCATACTGCCCAAAAATGCCAGGGAGAGAGCTAGTGTGCTCAGGTCTCGCTTGCAGGTTCCCCACAATGCTTTATCTTTTTTCTCCCGACACTTGAGAAGGATATATGGCAAGGCGCAAGAATGCAAGGTGTTATGATGTTACACACAAATACACATCTACTCACAGGCCTTTGGTCAGTTCAGGGCGGTATTTTGCTTTGGCCTTGAAAACCACCTGGAGGGGAAGGGAAGAAAGGGGCAGGTATTAGCAATTACAGAAAACAAGCAGGACCTGCAACAAACAACCATAGCAGAACTTTGCCTGCTAACAAGATAGTCTGGTAGGAGAGCTGAAAAGAATGCCAATATATTTCACATCTGGTACCCCATGTGCCCCTTGGTTTCTGATGGCACATGGGTAGATGAGGCTAAAAAGCCCCAGACAAAAATGTTCACGGCCCTCTAGTGGCTAAGGTGGCTCATTTACCAGAAGTCATGGATTTAGCATTAACTCCAGAAGTGTATTCACGATTCTGTCCAAACTAAGCCTGGTGTATATTTTGATCTTGTGCTCTGAACAGAATGCAGAAGGCCACCTAATGACTTCACGAGCCAGTATGAGATTCGAATCCAGAGCTTTCTGGCTCACAGCTTAGCCTCTTAGCCGCAACATTGTTCTCAGGTTTCTTTGCTTTCATTTCACATTTTCCCATTTATATCCCACCTGTTCCTGCTCAAGAAACATTTCATCCTCACAAAAACAGGTAGGGAAGAAGAGACCAAGCGAGCTGCAGGGCTGCACAAGGATTTGACCCCAAGTCTCTCAGGTCCTAGCCCCATCCTCTAACCACTACACCGCCCTGAAAAGGCAGCAACTAGATTTGTGCAGCAAGTCGAAATTTCAAACCCCACAAAGTTGGTGGGCATTCCCATTCAAATGGTATGTGTGCACTGCGTCATGTGATCAGTTATGCAGGGCGGGGCTTACTTGGGCCCCCACAATATTTTATTCAAATTGGCACCCCTGTGTGGCACCATCGCGAACAGTGATGTAAGTAATGGTACAGAGCCTTCTTGGTGGTGGTGCCAAGGCTTTTGGGTCCTCTTTCCTCTTCATGAAAATTCACCTGGTTGCCTCCCTGTTCTATGTGCTTTGTGAATAAGTGCTTCCTTTAAAAAACAGTAACTGGGGCAGAGGTCAGTGGGGAAGAGCCATAACTCAGTGGCAGCAGAGGATCTGCTTTGCATGCAGAATCTCTCAGTTCAATCCCCAGTCTGAAACCCAGGAGAGTTGCTGCCAGTCCGTGCAGACACTGCTGAACTAGATGGACCCTCTGCTCTGTTTAAGACAGCTTCCTCTGGTTTATCCTGAATCTCCCAGCATTCAGCTTCATTAGATGATTCTAGTATGATGAGGGGCAGGGAGAAAGCTTCCCTTTCTCTACACCGTACATAAATTTATACATGTCTATCATCACCCCCCACACTACTTGCCCCCCTCCAAAAAAAGCCCAAATTGCTGCAACATTTCCTCATTGTTGTTCCAGCCCCCTGATCATTTTGATTGCCCTTTTCTGCAAAGGAATGGTGCTGTTGATCCTGAAACTAATTAGTTAAGAGCCATTTCATGACTAGTAGCCATGAGATTGTGAGGACAGACAAACAGGGCAGAATGACTAGTTGAGAATCCAAGGCAGCAAGTGTGCAAGGGTTGAGGCCAGAGGGAGGAGACCTGTGGCCCTCCAGGTATTGGCAGACTCCAGCACCCATCTGCACAGGCCAGCATAGACGATGGTCAGGGATGATGGGAGTTGTAGCTCACCATCATCAGCAGGGCTGCAGGTTCCCCATCGCTGGACTGCAAGCAATATAAAGAGCCCATATTGGGGGGAAGAACCAGGTTGAGAACCACGTTCCTTGGGGCGGAAGCTTCTAGAGCCGGGCAGGACACATGCAAGTGGTGGGCAGGGCCAGAGGTAAAGGTGGGCAGAACCATGGAAGTGACTTTGTACAAGAGGCCACATTCCAGCCATGAGAAGAAGAAGGAGGAGGAGGAGGAGGAGGAGGAGGAGGTTTCTACATCCTCACCCCACACAGTTCTCCATCCTTTTTCTAGGCAAGCAAGAGGCATTAGAACAGTTCAAGGGGGTGTGTGGAAAGTCTAAAAAGAGTTCCTGAGGGCCAGGTGCAGAGGCCTGAAGGGCCACCATTTCGCCCTGGCGACCAGAGTTCACCCACCCTCAAGGCCCCTTGGGATGTTCCCATCCACAAAACTGGCCAAGCATTCCAAGCAGCCATCTTTTACCCACAAGCCACCTGGGCAAGCAAGCAAACACCCCCTTAGAAGAGTTACCTGGGCAAAATACAAGTTCATGAGGGTCAAGGTGAAGAACTGCAGGCAGACGGGGCAGCAGTAGAGGAGCCAGAAGAAGAAAGGGCTCAGGTGGTTGGCTTTGAGGGTGTTCTTGAAGTAGAAGGAGAAGAGCGTGGTGCGCAGCGCAGCCCAGAAGAGGCAGAGGAAGAGGAAGACAGTCTGGTAGCTGAACTTCTTGTGGCGATAGAAGAGGACCAGCCAGAGCTGGGCGTAGACCGAAAGGAAAAGCAAGGCATAGAGGCCCGTGTACAGAGCCGTCAGCCCAACCTTGACGGCCGGCGGGAAGGCCGGGGTGAGGCGCGAAGCTGGCACAATCGAGCTGAGGTTGCCAAAGGTCTTTTCCATCTTGAATCCTGGCGAGATGGGCCCCAGTCCGGTTAGCAAGGCGTCATTTCCAGGGGGCAAGCCTCGAGGCAACCAGACCACTTTCTTAAAACGGAGGAGCTGCCCCCGGGTCCGGTAGTTGGTTACATCCTTCAGGGCTGCTGTGGGAGGCCAGCCCCTCAAGCAGATTGAATCAAGGGATTTTTGCGAGTTCCATGGGAAGCGTGGAAGGGATTGGAAGCAGGAGAGAGAAGGGGGGAAACGACAGCTGGCCCACCCACCCTTCTTTGCTAAGAAGGCATGGAGGTGAGAACCAAATCCAATTCTTGCTGTGAATAAAAACAAACGGAAGACTTCTCCTATGCCTGGAAATGTGCTGGGTTACTCCAAGGTCCTTATCCTGTCAAATGTTCTGTAGGAATAACAAGACACCTCCCGAGGGGCTGCCCCCTCCCCTACCTAGGGCTCTTGCATCCCACCCCAGGATCAGGTGGTGAAAGGTGCCTGGGTGCACCTGTCGCTCGGCAGGTCCTGAAGCGCTTCCTCAACCACCCACTTTTCAGGGCCACACCTGTTCAAAGTGCTCGGACACCAGGGTCCCTTAGTCCTTCGATGCCTGGATCCCTTGATTGCCTCCTTCTCTGGAAATCCTGGTCACTTGGCTCCGTCCTCGGAGAGCTGGACCCGTTTTGTTTTCCTATCCCGGAAGCTCAGGTGCCCTTCGCTCCAAATTTCCAGGTTACCTAGAATTCTTCTTTCTGTTTTCTCCGCGGTATCGGACACCTGGGTCCCTCGGCTTCTTCGCCTTCTCCAGTTTCAGGCGCCGGTTGCCTGCGTCCCTTAACCCTTTTCTTTCCAGGCGCCGGGGTCTCTTGATCTCCTCGCTTCAGACCCTCGGATACCTGGGTCCCTTTTGTTTCCCTGACTAAACCTCAATATACCTGGTTCCTTTAAGCCTCCCCCCAGATGGTCGGATGCCTGGGTCCCTTGGCTCCTTCCGGATTCTCGAACAATAAGCAGCTCTTCCTTTCCTTTTGCTGCCTTCTCCCCAAAAAATTGGGAGGGGGGAAAGAGGAGACAGAGAGAGAGAGAGAGAGAGACGGTTCCCAGGCCTAAAGCAGCCCCAGCTGCGTTCCTTCCTGGTAGCTTCGAGCTGCGCAAACTGAGTAAGGCCCGCCCCCTCCCTCTCACCGGCTTAGCGTGTCGAAACCTGCGCCCGCTCTAGCAACCTAGTCTCCTTTTACGCAAAGAACGGAAGCGGCTTCGTGAATGGGACAGGCGGCAGAAAGTCACCTGGCTAGAGCGTCTCCGCTCCTTCCGGTCGCCATCTTAAGTGTGGGCGAGTGAAGCTTACCTCCTCCCTTACTATTGTACGGACCCCGAGATTTCTATGCGTTTTCAGGAAATGCTCCCCCCTAACTATTCCCTTCCAGTTCTGTCCTAGTGCCCGGTAAAGGCATCTCCTGCCCATATTCTCCCAATAAATCTGCAGGGGCTATGAAACCCCCAACTGCTCCAGTATGTTCCAATGTTAAGTCCCTATTGATGATAATATGGGATTGTCCTTGCCTATATATCAAAGGAACCCCTAATGTCAGACTAGCAGCAAAAGTGCTAGCCATGTCTACTCAGAAGTAAGTCCTACTGAATTCCCAGGTAAGTGAGGAGAGCGCTGCAATCTTCCTTGCTTACGTTTGGGTAAGCGTCATTGAACTCAATGAGTCTTGCATCTGAATAAAGGATTGCACGGTGAAAGGCAATAATTGTAATAACTTTTAAATGAAAAATAAAGATGGCCAAAGCTGAGAGGCAGTGACGGGCCCAAGGTCACCCACTGAGCTTCAGGGCTGAGCAGGAATTTGAACTCTAGACTCCCAGGCACTAGTCCAAGGTTCTTGCCACTGTATCTGTACTGTATCTGTACCATCCTGGGACTAAAGGTTGACACACTGGCTATGCGCTTATTTTGCATTGCACTACTGCAGTTTTGTATTATATCTTGTGTTATTGCAACCAGCCATATATCAAAGGGCGGGCTTCAAGCCTTCCGAAGAAATAAACAGATAAACTGGGTGACATCCTTTCACTGTGAAATATGCGAGCTGTGCCATTGATCTGTGTGTTGCGCCACTGAATATCCGGTATGCAGAATTGAGTTGTGAATTATGATGGTCATTTATTTACGGCTATATACCGCTAAATAAATAATCTGGAGATTAGCTCCATTGAGAGTGATATTTGCATAGTTTATTTGAATTGCATTGAATGTAAACTCACAGTGCCATTTAGCCCTACGCAAAAAGAATACTTCCATCCTTTCTCCCTTTTCCTGCAGGTACTTCTGCGATTTGCATAAGCATTTTTGAGAATTCACCTTATCAAATGAGCGTGGAAAGAGGAGGGAGGGGGGAAGGAAAGAGGGTGGGCGGAGCCGAAGGTAGCAGGAGGAGGTGCGTTCTTATCCCTCCCTCCCACCGTGACGTTGGCGACCTTGATTGGGCACGGAAGCTGGCAGTTCTTCATCGCCCCGGCGACTGTGGCTGGATCTCTGCTGGCTGTAAACAGGAGGAAGAAAGAAAAGAGTGACCCTAATTCTGGTAATTGAGGGCGCGGGTGAGAGAGGGGTGAATGGGTTGGGTAGAAGAAGAGGAGGAGGAAGAGAGAGATGGTGATCCGAGATTTTGAAGGGAAGAGGAGTTGAAAATCCAAGATCAGGAGAGGGGAGGGAGAATTGACCTGCATAGGAGGAAGCGACCCTAAAATTTGGAAGTGAGGGGCGGAATAAAGGAGTGAAAAACCACCCGTGGGGCTTCCCCAATTCAGGGGATTGAGGAAGCAAGAGAGTGCAAAAATGGTACTATCAGGAGTCGGGAGAGGGAGAAGGAATCATTAGAAGGGGAAGGGGCTTTGAAACAAATCATGGGTTTGCATTCCTCTGCCCTGCCTTCCCCTTCTTCCTTGTGTGTCACAGGCTTTTTTTTTAACTATAAGCCTGAGGGCAGGGAGGGACTGTCTTATTACTGTTGTTTTTTTAAAAAACCAAGCTGCTTTGGGAGTCTTTCTGACTGAAGGGTTAGTTGAAAATGCTTTCAATTTAAAAAAATATCTAAAACCCACATTGCCGCAATACCTTTACTGGGCCAACCGCAAAAATGTTGCTCAAACATGCGCGCGCGCTTCTCAGTTCTCCAAAACTCTTCTTCAGGGTTGAATCGGTGAGTAAGAAATAAAACTCAAAAAGCTTGCATGCTGTTTTGTAACATTTTTGGTTGACTGAATAAAGGCGCTGCTCTAAGGTGGATTTTGATTTTTCTTCTTCTTCCGGGCTATCTTTTGCTTTTTAAAAAATAAATAGAATGAAGGGCAGGTCGCCAAAGGTGGGGGCTGTTAGAGGAGTGGAGAATAGCATTACCATCTTAAATACTCAGAATGAGGTTTGTAAAATGACATGTGGGGTGGAAAAAGCAGGTAGAGAGAAACTTTTCCTCCTCCTTATCTCGCAAATGTAGTGATGGCCACCAGCTTGAAGATGGATAGCTTTTCTTTCTGTCTCATAATTCTAGAACTCTGGGCCAGCCAATGAAACTGAAGGTTGGGAGATTGAGGACAGACAAAAACAAATACTTCAAACAGTGGGACATAGCTAAATTGTTGAATTTGCTCCCACAGGAGTTAATGATGGGGGTTGGACTAGATGACCCTTGTGGTCTCTTCCAGCACTATGATTCTCTGCAAGAAATATGCACATGGCTCTGTGTAAGGATGGCTGTAAAAGTGAATTAGACAAATTTGTGCAGGGTAAGTGGCTACTAGCTGCAATGTCTGTGTTCTCCCTCAGCTGTCTGAGACATTGTGCTGGGAATTGCCTGTTGTGCGGTGGGCTTCCTTCAGATCTCTGGTTGGCCGCTGTGAGAACTGAAAGCTAGACGAGATGGACCACTGGCTTGATCCAGCAGGCAGGCTCCACTTACACAGAATGCTAGATCCTGCGGTTTTGAAAATGTGATTGGCGGTAGACGTAGAGCAGAAGCAGGAAGAATTTCACAGGAAGCTTAACGGACATGCGGAACTCATTGTCACAAGATGCAATGATCATGGCCAAGTTAGCTTTAAAGGGGGATTAGACCAAGGAATGGGGGATAAAAGAGAGCTGCTGTGTTGGTTGTATGGATCCTCCATTTGGAATACAGGTTGGTGTGTGTATTTTTGGGAGGGGACTGTCATCATGCCTTGTTTGTGGGGGTTCCTGAGTCATCTGGAAAAGCGGGTGCTGGACTAGGCAAGCATTGGTTGGATGCAGTCATTATCCCTGTAAACTAGGGATGGGGAATTTTTGGCCCTGCAGATGTTGCTGGACTACAGCTCCCATCATCCCTGATCACTTGCCTGGCTGGCTGGCTGGGCTGAAGGAGTCCTGCAACATCTGGAGGATCACAGGTTCCCCATCCTTGCAGTAAACAAATGAGGACCAGGATTTCAGAAGGAGTGTCTCCACTCATGTATAACTGTCAAAGTCTCAAGATTTAGCATCTGAGTCTCTGGTGACTGGTTCATGAATGAGGCTGGCTGGTAGCAGGGAAGGTCTTTTCTGTGATGACCTGCACCTCTGGAATACGCTCCCCCCCCCAAAAAAAAATTACAGCCGCACCCTTTATTAACCTTCAGGGACGCCTTCAGACTTTTTTTTATTCCAGTTGGGTGGTTTTGCAGTGCTTTCTTTCAGCAACTTCTTCAGCTGCTATTAAACGGTTGTTCTTTAAGTCCCTGTTATCTGCCCCCACTGTCCTGCTTGTGGACTTCTGTCTGAGGCAGCTGATTAGGCACTGAGGCTCTTCTTAATATAAATAATAATATATATTATTACCATTTTTGAAACATTACACAAACCACACCCTGCACGTGGAGCCGGCATAACCAATCTGAAAAGCGTGGCAAATTCCCCTCCTAGTCCTCATGATCTTGAAAGGAAACATATGAGCAGAAACCGAGAGGCTATTTCCGTGTGTGTTTGTGGCTGAGTAAGATTTCCGGTCATCATCGTGTGGTTTTATAGCTCCATGCTCTTCCCCAGGAACAATGGGGAATATACAGAAGAGTGGGCTGGGGAGGATGTGAAAGGGAAGAAGGGGTTGGGGAAATGTTGGGAAGAATGATTCAGTATGTAGCGAAGTCCTGATTACAGGCTTCCCAGAGGCAAGCTGCCCAGAATGGCTGGGGCAACCCGGTCAGATGGGGGGCATATAAATACTGTAATAAAAGTGTTGTTGTTGTTGTTGTTTTGGTTGATCTCTGAGAGAACAGGATGCTGGACTAGATGGGTCTTTGGCCTGATACACCAGAATCTGCTTATTTTACTTACGTTGCTGTTACTTTTAACTGATCATGCCCTGCTGTTGTTGTTACCGTATTTTTTGCTCTATAAGACTCACTTTCCCACTCCTAAAAAGTAAGGGGAAATGTGTGTGCGTATTATAGAGCGAATGCAGGCTGCGCAGCTATCCCAGAAGCCCAGGGGCGCCGACTTATAAAAAATATTGGGGGGGGCGGGGGCCCATACCGACTTATAAAAAATATTGGGGGGGCCCAAGACCTCCAAACCGCTGCTGCTGGGGGAACGAAAGGGGCGAGCCCCGGGCTGCCCCGACCTTAAGTGAACCTGTGAGGGCCCGCCCTTTGCGGCAGCCAATTGGCTGCCGCCGTGGGCGGTGAATATTAATGAGCTAGGGGGAATCCCCGCTTCTCGCGGGGCTGGCGCCAGCCCCGCGAGATTGTTGATGGGTCGAGAGCCTGCAACCCCACCCCCTCTCTAGATCGGGAGTGGCTTTGTTTTAACTCATTACTGAATGTATTTTAAAAGGTAACTATCGTCAAACAAGGAAAATAAAAAATACCAACATAATTTTGTGATTTTACAAAGCATAATATAACTAATAATTTTCTTAAATTATTGGGGGGGCAGAGCCCCCCCAAACGAATTTTTGAGGGGGCTCGGGCCCCCTCAGGCCCCATGGAATCGGCGCCTATGCAGAAGCCAGAACAGCAAGAGGGATCGCTGCACAGCGATCCCTCTTGCTGTTCTGGCTTCTGAGATTCAGAATTTTTTTTTCTTGTTTTCCTCCTCCAAAAACTAGGTACGTCTTATGGTCTGGTGCATCTTATAGAGCGAAAAATACGATATGTTGTTTTAATAAGCTGCCATTGTAGCATATTGACTTATTTATAAACTGCATTGGGAGGATAATTTGCCTATGAAGACAGTTTTTAAAAATCCATTAAAAAATCTATCATTAAACTCTTAACAACAGCCCTGCAAGCTAGGCCTGTCTTCCCTGCTGCAGAATGAGGGTGGCAGTGGGTGGCTGAACCTAAGATAACCACTTGCTTTTCAGTGAGTTATCAACTTCCTGGTTCCCAGCTGAGTGCCTTAGTCATAGGAACATCTGAAGAAGCCTTACCCTGAGTCAGAACGCTGGGCCATCTATCTCAGAATTGTCTGCACCGGGGGGGAACCCATTGCCCTTTAGATGCTGCTGGACTCCAACTCCCATCAGCCCCAGCAGGAATGGGCGGTGGTGAGGGATGGTGGGAGTTGGAGTCCAGCAATATCCAGAGGGCAATGGGTTCCCGCTTCCTAGTCTATATTTACTGGCAGTCCGGATGGGAGTCCTCTCCCAATTCTAGCTGGAGATGCCAGGAATTGAACCTGGGACCTTCTGCATGGTATATAGGAAGCAGCCTGTCTAGTAAAGCAAGATTCTAGTCCTCATGGTTCTGTATGGAATTGGAAGCTGCCTTGCACTGCATCAGACCATTGGTCCATCTTGCTTAGTATCCTCCACGATTTCACACAGGGGGTGCCTCCCAGCCTCACCTGAAGATGCCAGGGATCAAATCTCAATATACCTGGTTCCCTTAGGCGTCTGCCCAGGTTGTCGGACACCTGGGTCCCTCGGCTCCTTCCGGACGCTCTGCCACTGAGCTACAGCCCTTCTCCTGGCTCTCAGAGGAATTGCCTTCATTCTGATCTCCGTGCTTCCTATCCCTCCACAGTTCTGCTGACGACAACCCTCACCCCCCTGGAGAACGGCACGTTGGGCGTTGGGGGCCATGCCAGCCCCCTGACAATGTTCCACATTGAGGATGATGACGAAGAGACATTCCCGCCGGGTGAGAAGGAACCGCAGGATCTCAAGCTGACCAGGAGGAGCGTCACAGGAGGGGACCAGGCCCCAGGAAGCCCAGGAAGTCCTTCTGCTGGGAATCCAGGTATTTAGGCTGGGGCAGAACAAGAGCATTTCCCTCTCCCTCTTCAGGGTTCCCAGTTGTTGCTGGAATGCGGTTCCTGTCAGCCCTGACCATTGTCTCAGCTGGCTGGGGATGATGGCAGCAACCAGCCACTGCATGGAAGTGGGGCAGTGAGTGACCTAGTAGGAGAGAAAGGGAATCTCCTGCACCCTTCAGGGGAAGGGAAGCCCCCACCCCGCTCTATACCTACCATAGAAATCTGTCAAGACCATTGCTACATCTCGCTCAGTAGACTTGTGTGGTGTAGTGGTTGGAGTGCAGGATTGGGACCCAGGAGACCAGGGTTCAAATCCTCACTTGGCCATGAAGCCCACTGGGTGACCTTGTCATCCGAACCTACCTCACAGGGTTGTTGTGCGGATTAATGGCGGCGGGGAGGGAGCCATTTTGAGCTCCTTGGAGGAAAAAGTGAATTATAAATAAACAAGTAAACAAATAATGAAGACACTGACAGGCAGTGGCTCTCCAGAGTTTCAGTCGGGTCTTGGCAGGGATTGAACCTTGGACTTTCTGCATGCAAAGCGGAGTCTCTAACGCTGAGCCGCGAACCTTTCCCAAGGAACCTTTTCCTCAAATGATGCTTTATTTGAGATCCCTGCATTGCAGGACTAGATGACCCTCAGGATACCTTCCAATTCTACGATTTTGTGTGAGCTTAGCGAAGCCTAACCTGGGAACCAAGAAGCTGCCTTAGTCAGACCATTGATCCATCTCGCTCAGTATTGCCTGCACGGACTGGCAGTGACTCTCCAGGGTTTCAGGCGGGGTGCTGTTCCCAGACCTACCTGCATGCAAGGCAGATGATCTCCTGCTGACCTGCAACCCTTCCCCCAAAAAGTTTTTATAAGACGATCCCTCTTCTGCCCGTCCACAGCACGCTAGTGATAATGTTTGCCAGCTAGTAACTTGCCTCGTTGGGACCCGTGTGGGGCTGTGGGTTAAACCACAGAGCCTAGGAATGCTGATCAAAAGGTCGGTGGTTCGAATCCCCGCGACGGGGTGAGCTCCCGTTGCTCGGTCCCAGCTCCTGCCCACCTAGCAGTTCGAAAGCACCTCAAAGTGCGAGTAGATAAATAGGGACCGCTCTCCAGCGGGAAGGTAAACGGTGTTTCTGTGCACTGCGCTGGTGCTGGCTCACCAGCTGCGGCTTAGTCACGCTGGCCACATGACCCAGAAGCTGTCTTCGGACAAGCGCTGGCTCCCGGCCTCTTGAGCGAGATGAGCGCGCAACCCCCGAGTTGGTCACGACTGGACCTGTTGGTCAGGGGTACCTTTACCTTTACCTTTGTAACTTGCCTCGTTGGTTAGCTCAGTGGTGCAGAGAACATCAAGGTTACAGGTTTGATCCCCATATGGGTGCATATTCCTGCATTGCAGAGAATTGGACTAGATGATTTGCATGTCCCTTCCGATTCTGTGAACTTTTGTGGGCTTCATCTCAGGACAAGACTGACTAAACCGATTCTAAGATATTGGCTCAATAACAGGGCCATGATTAGTCACGTTTCGTGCTGAGCTTTGGAAAGTGATGAAATCCTTAATTCGTTTCTACCGCTTCTGAGGTCAGCAGAGGCCACAGAGATTCTCTTGACTTCTTCTCGCGCCCAGAGGATGGATGGCGAAATCTGCCTTGCTTATGCTGTGAATAAAAAAAAAGTGAAGATAATAAATGTAATAAAACAAATTAGCTATAATGAAAGGAGTTGTGAGAAGAATATTAAAGGGGATCATTTATTTCAAGAAAGCCATGTTCTTCCATGAGAAATGTGCCAAGTAGAATTGATAGAATATCAGTGCGATCCCATACTTTTCTATTCGGAAGTACAGGCAATGACGATTGATGCAAGATTGTGTGCATGCATGGCACTGAACCCGGAAGTGACCCAAAAACTAAAATGACAGAACGGGGTGTGTGGAACGCTTTACATGGGCCCTATGGGTTGAGGGTGGGGGTCTCGGGACATAACCCCTGTGCAAAATGAGGATTGCAAGTTAAGCCCCACTGAGTTCAGTGTCACTTCTAGGTAAACTGGGAGTGCAGTCTAAGTTTGCAATTGTACTCCCACCACCTGGAGGGCCAAAGGTGCTCCAGTCCTGCTGTAAATGATAGATCAACTGAGATTTCTTCAGTCAGGTGACAGCTTTATTATCCAGCCTTTTTTTAGCAGCTCAAACCAATGTAGCATCCACATTATATTTTTGTTCTGAAAGACTGCCTCCTTCCTAACATACCCTCTTGGGTGTTACAATCAGCAGTGGGGGCCTCTTGTTGCTTCCCATCACCACAAACGCTTAGAGGAGAAGTCAGTTTCTGCCCTATGCTGAAGATGTAGCTTTTTGACAACCGAGATGTGTTTTGGGTTGCCTGTTCTTGCGACTGTGGGTTGTTTTAATATTGCATTGTATTTTAAATTGTTGCAAACCACCCCAAGACCTTAGTGTGCAGTTCAGGTAATTAAACTGAACTAATAATAATAGTGGCGCTGTGGGTTAAACCACAGAGCCTAGGACTTGCCGATCAGAAGGTTGGCGGTTCGAATCCCCGCGATGGGGTGAGCTCCTGTTGCTTGGTCCCTGCTCCTGCCAACCTAGCAGCTCGAAAGCACATCAACGTGCAAGTAGATAAATAGGTACCGCTCTGGCAGGAAGGTAAACGGCGTTTCCATGTGCTGCTCTGGTTCGCCAGAAGCGGCTTAGTCATGCTGGCCACATGACCCAGAAGCTGTATGCCGGCTCCCTCGGCCAGTAAAGCGAGATGAGCACCAGAACCCCAGAGTCGGCCACGACTGGATCTAATGGTCCCTTTACCTTTAATAGTAATAGTAAAACGCTGGAAGTTGGTGGACAGTGGCTAACAGTGGCTTTGCGGCAGAACAGGGCCTCAAGCAGGCCTCTCTGAGCCATGTCTATTCAATACACCACCTTAACCCTCTAGGTCAGGCAGAGAACCAATAGCCTCCCAAAATGCTGCTGTGACTCCAGTTCCCATCATTCCTGGGCACTTGCCATACTGGCTTGGGCCCCTGCAAGCTGGAGTTCAATAACATCAGAAAGGACTGGACCTTGGCCTGTTTTACAGTCTAGCAGTTTCTGTTGCCGTGTTGTGGCAAGTGTGGCATAACCTCCTTTCCTTCCTCCTCCTGTGCCAGAGCTCCGGCGTCGCATTGGATCCGACCCTCCCTTGCCAGACCCAGAGGCCCTGGATGAGGTGGGCACTTTCCGGGCACGCTCACGCTCTGCCCCTCCCATCCTGTGGGCAGCCCAGCGGTACGGGAGGGAGCTGCGCAGGATGAGCGACGAATTCCATGGCGAGCTGCAGGTGAGTCTTGCCTGCTTACAGAGAAGTCCGTCCTTCCGAAGGGAGAGGTGGGCTTTGTTGCCATGGGCAGCCTGCCTCTGAATGCCAGCTGCTGCCAATCACAAGCAGGGGGAATTGCTGTTGTGCCCAGTTCACATTTATGAGCTTCCCTCTGAGGCATCCGATTGACAACTGAGGATAACAAGGTCTTGGACTAAGTGTCCCTTAGGTGTCAAGTAGGTACAATGGTACCTCGCAAGACGAATGCCTCGCAAGACAAAAAACTCGCAAGACGAAAGTTTTTCATTTTTTGAGTTGCTTCACAAGACAAATTTCCCTATGGGCTTGCTTCTCAAGACGAAAACGTCTTGCAAGTTTGTTTCCTTTTTCTTAAAACCGTTAATACCCAGGGAATCCGTGCTTCGCAAGACGAAAAAACTCGCAGAACGGATTAATTTCGTCTTGCGAGGTACCACTGTAGAGATGTTTTTTTTCCCTCCCATTAGGCCATTAGTAGCCTAATCCTCCATGAATTTGTCTAATCTAATGATGATGTATTTCTTATACTGTGCCCACCTGACTGGGTTACCCCAGCCACTCCGGGCAGCTTCCAACAAAATATAAAAGGACAAAAAACAGCACACAGTTTCCCAAGACAGGGCTGCCTTCCGATGTCTACAGAAGGTCATAGAATCTGTTTGACATTTGATGGGAGGGTGGGTGCCACTACTGAGAAGGCCCTCTGCCTTGTTCCCTGTACCTTCGTTTCTGTGTGGGAACTGCCAGAAGGCCCTTGGAGCTGGACCTCAATGATGAGGGTGGAGATGCTCCTTCAGGTATACAGGGCCACAGCCATTTTAAAGTCATGTGCTTTGAGCAGAACTAACTAGATACAACCCAAAGAATCTGTGGTTCTCTGGACACTTTTGGACTCTAGGTCCTGTCAGCCTCACCTGGCTCTAGGCCAGTGGTCATGGATGATGGAATTTGTAGTCTAACAACACCAGGGGGTCCTTTCAGTTTCTCATCCTTGATGTACCAGCCTGCTGGATTGAAAGGTGCATGTCGGGAAGAGAGGGTGATGCCACGTTTTCCTTCTCTCTTGCAGAAGCTGCCGCGCCCCAAGAGTGCAGGGACAGCTACCCAAATGCGCCGGACGTTGGGCTGGAAGGAGGTTCTGCAGTCATGGTGGCGTCGGAATTCCCCAGGCAATGGTCCAAGAAGCCCCCCATGACTGTATCTTGCTGCTGTCCGTTACAATTTTTTTTTTTGAAGGAACAAATAAAGGGGGGTAAATCTGTAGGGTTAATGTGGCACATGGCTGGCATCCCCCCAAATCTGGGGGATGCTGTGATCATTCCTCTGCACCTCCACACCCACTCCCCTAGTTTTTTTTTTACTTAGGCCACTTTAGTATGACATGTTAAGAATTTAACCTGCTGCCCTATGCACGGATTCCCACCCCTTTCTCCCCTGCACCTCCCCTATAAGACCCCTAATTTTGAGGGGATCTTGCCCGGCCCTTTCTAGAGTGTACTTTTTGTATTTTAAAAGAAAAAAAAAAACACTGAACAAAACCACTGTATGCATTATTGAAACAAGACCCCCTGACATTCACCAACCCTGCCTAGAGAAATTTGTATGCCCTTTTATTATATGTTAATAAATGTTTATTAAATACTTTTCTGGCTTATAGCACGTCACTGCCTGTTCCTTCAATTCAAGCTCGCAGCGACAACCCCCAGACTGCCAGTCCGACTGCAGTGGGGTCAGGATTGCTTTAGCTGCCTCAGGAATGAATGTGTCGAGGGAAAATTAAACTCAAAGGGACGCAGAGAAATTGAATTCCTGTTTAATATCGCTCTTTTCGTCTTACAGCAGCAATAGGGAGCCTGTGGGCCTCCAGATGCTTTTTTAAGACTCCCAGCTCCCATCCTCCCTTACCGCAGGCCATGCCGGATAGGGAGTTCAACCACATCTGGAGAGCCACAGATTTCTAGCCCTGCCCTAGAGTTCTGTTTCCACGGAGAGGCGGTAAATGCAGAGTGAAGCCCGAGTTTCTCCATCCACTGACATTTTCTCTTCTGAATTTCAAAGCTGGCTGATTGAACTGCAATGTGATAAAGGCACTGCTTTCAAACGGGATTCTCCAACCGGGTGGAGATCAGTCCTGAAATTATTACATTCAGTCTCGCATCCCCCATGTCTCTGGTGAACGCCTGGTCTGCCAGATGTTGCCGGACTCCAACTCCCACCATCCCTGACTGCTGATTATGTTGGCTGGGACCTGGTGGGAACTGGAGTCCAGCAACATCTGGAATGCCCATCTCCCCCCCCCCTGCTCTAAGCCACATTGGTGGGATCCCAGCAATAGCGCTTCCCACAATCCAATGCACCCAGCTCCTCCATATCCGCTGGGCTCAACTCCCAACCCCAGAGCTGGCTATTTTCCACCACACGACTTGGGGTGGCAGACTTCGGGATGACGCTCACTCCTTGCTGCAGAGCCCAGCGCAGCAAGACCTGGGCAGGCGGGCGTCCAGTTCGTGTGGCGACCTTCACCACCTCTGGCCGCCCCACCAGCTGGCCGGTCCCCAGCGAGGAGTAGGCCTGCAGGTGGATGCCCTTGCTCCGGCAGAAGCCCAGCAATTCCCCCTGTGCCAGTTCTGGGTGGAACTCCACCTGGAGGACGGAGGGGGGCACCCGGCACATTGCCAGCAGTTCCTCCAAATGCTGGATGCTGTAATTTGAGACACCGATGGCTCGGAGTTTCCCGGCCTCGTACAGCCTCTCCAGAGCCCGCCAGCTCTGCTGCCGCCGTTCCCGGTTGCCCTTGTCCTCCTGCGGCCGGCCTTGGGTCCCAGGCCAGTGGATGAGGTAGAGGTCTAAGTAATCACAGCCCAGCTCCTCCAGGCTTCGCAGGCAGGCTCTTTCAGCCGCCTCCTCCCCCTGGTCCCTTGGGCTCAGCTTGCTGGTTAGGAAGACGTCTCCCCGAGCCAGGCCATGGCGCGGCAGCAGCTCGCTCAGAGCATGCCGGATGGCGGACTCATTGCCGTAGACGGCGGCTGTGTCCACCAAGCGGTAGCCGTTTCCAAGAGCAGCGTCCAGGCTGAGACGCACGGCCTCCTCACCCCGCAAGCGGAAGGTGCCCAGCCCTAGAAGAGGCATCGGGGCTCCACTGTTCAGCCATACTGTGCGCTCTGGTGCCCTGGAAGAGATAAAAGTGAGGGTAATAATAATAATTTATTTGTACCCCGCCCATCTGGCTGGGTTTCCCCAGCCACTCTGGGCAGCTTCCAACAAAGATTAAAAATACATTAAAATGTCACACATTAGAAACTTCCCTGAACAGGGCTGCCTTCAGATGTCTTCCAAATGTCAGGTAGTTGTTTATCTCTTTGACATCTGGTGGGAGGGCGTTCCACAGGGCGGGCGCCACTACCGAGAAGGCCCTCTGCCTGATTCCCTGTAGCTTTGCTTCTTGCAGTGAGGGAAGCGCCAGAAGGCCCTCGGCACTGGACCTCAGTGTCCAGGCAGAACGATGGGGGTGGAGACGCTCCTTCAGGTATACTGGACCAAGGCCATTTAGGACTTTAAAGGTCAACACCAATACTTTATATTCCACTGTGCCCCTCGGGAAAGTCTGCTGCACTTAGCCATCCAACTTTCTGCCACAGGAAGGGTAGGAGCTGTGCCCCTTGAGATGTTGCTGGACTCCTGTCATGGATTGGATGGGCAAAGAGGAATGGTGGGAGGCACCAGCTGGGGAATCCCCAAGGGGAAGAAGGCTCAGAGCCCAGGGATGGGTGGTCAGAAGGAGAAGACTAGGAAGAGGAGGTGTTGGAAGCTGAATAGGTAACAGGATTTAGTGAGCAGGAAGAGTCTGTGGCAGAGAGCAGTTCAGAATCAGAGCACGGTCAGGAGGGGTGGGGCAAGAGGCAGAAATGGGTCAGGCTGCTGAAGAAGCCAGGATGTCTCTCCTTCCTGCTGTGAACAGCTCCCCTCCCCCCTGGTCTCCCAGAACACGGAATGAAGAGGGTGGAGCAAAGAGAGACAAGGCAAAGGAGTCTTGGGTTACCGGGAAAGGTCCCAGGAAAGAGAAGTCTTAGGGAGCAGTGGGAAGGTGGGGACCCTCAGTCCTCGCAACTGCCTCTTTGGGCTGAGACCTACTGGGAAGAGGTGTGGGACCACTAGGCCTGAGCTGTTTTGGTTTCTTTGAATGAAGTTAACTTCGCTGACACTGGGTGTTGGATTGCTGACCTGCGCCTGACAACTCCCAGCAGACTGGCGTCGTCCTCCCATGAGGACCACAAGATCCCTATCTTTCTTCCATCTCTTTGATAATAGAAGCAGGTTGCAGGTACTACAGGGCCTCTGCTCTCCATCCCACCCCCCTCGTGTTGTGTTATGCACCTAGCAAAGTGAAGGGCAGGCATGGGGCACCTGCAGCCCTACAGATGTTGGGACTGCAATTCCCAGCATCCCTGACCATTGGTCATGCTGGTTGGGGCAGATGGGAGTTGGAGTGCAGCAACATTTCGAGGGCCACTATCCCAGGCAGGTATCTGGTCCAGCTTCAGGTTAGATACCTCCAGCAAACCAGCGAAACCACCTCTGTTCCACTGTCAAAGGGCATTAGGAAATTAGCTGGATGGGCCTAACCCAAGACAGTAGTTTCTGCGCTTGGAACGATTCCGAGCACGTCTACTCGGAGGAGGAGTTTAACGGGTTTGCTCCCTAATAAGTGGGCTTAAGATCCGAGCCTCGGAGGGGATAATTAGCAAGCAAAGTAAGCGGGTATTATGGGATGAAAATCAGGCGTGTGTTTGGGTTTCTCTGCGGGAATCTGCAATTCTGGAAGCACCGTTGGGCGCAAAGTGCTTCTGCAAGGAGGGGAAACGGGTAAATCACACACCCTTCGTCACATGCAAAAATTAAAGGTGGGGCAGCCCTGGTTTCCCTCCCTCGCGGAGCCCTTACCAGGATGCGGGAAGCTCCCGCGACGCCCGCTCCATGGCTGCTCACGGACTAAGAAGCGTAGGCGGAGCTGAGGTCTGTTATCCAATCGCCGCGCGAGGACCAAGGACGAGGGCAGGGGTCTGGAGGGAGGTGGGCGTGGCTCATCGAATGTTGCTGAATGGAAGGAAGGGTTCGAACGCGGGAAGCGGCGCGTGACTTTCCCCAACACGGGGGAGGGAGATTCATGAATGGCGCGGCTGCTGGTTCGCCCCAACCGCGGCCGCCTCCCTATATGCCCTGGCGAACACGCTGAACTCCAAATCCCATCATCCCTCACCATTGGCCACTTGCAGAATGGCGGCGAAGGATGCTGGGAGTTGTAGTCCTAATAACACCTGGATGCCTGCAGGTCCGGGGTTCAGCCCTACTCAGCCTTGGGCCCAGCCAACTTCCCCCAAAGCACATGACTTTTCCCAAAGAATCCTGCGAAGAAGAGTTTGGATTTGATATCTGTTACGGAAATTACGGGGGCGGGGCACATCTTTAAAGTTAAATATTACAAATATTATGCCTGAATGTATCCTTTCAACTTGACAGCTCAGCTTTGAAAATAATATAAAATCATCTCCTTTCCCAGTTTCCTCCATTCCAAAGCTATTTTCCCCTTGAAAAGGGACTCCAGGAAGTTCCCAGAGGTGACAATTGCTGGGCCCATTGTTAGCCAAGGGAAGCCAAATCTCATCAACTGACTCGCCTCAGGCTCCAGACATGCAAAGTAGGTTCTATTGTACTTTTGGGTGGTGGGTACTTAAGTCATATTTGTCTATGCTAATCTTATACCTGAGTCTTGCCCTGCCATGTCTGCTTATGCTAATCTTGTACCAAGGACTTGTCTGGACATGTTTGCCAAGGTGTGTGCCCTCCCCTTTTGTGATGTAGCAATGATGCTGTACGGACTGTATTCTGGGATATGATGGGAAAGTTTTAAAAGTCTTTGTCACCCCATCCTTGGGGTTCAAATTTCCTCTTTGAACCTAAAAGGTAAAGGTAAAGGTACCCCTGCCCGTGAGGGCCAGTCTTGACAGACTCTGGGGTTGTGCGCCCATCTCACTTAAGAGGCCAGGGGCCAGCGCTGTCCGGAGACACTTCCGGGTCACATGGCCAGCGTGACATCACTGCTCTGGCGAGCCAGAGCCGCACACGGAAACGCCGTTTACCTTCCCGCTGGTAAGCGGTCCCTATTTATCTACTTGCACCCGGAGGTGCTTTCGAACTGCTAGGTTGGCAGGCGCTGGGACCAAGCAGCGGGAGCGCACCCCGCCGCAGGGATTCGAACTGCCGACCTTTCGATCGGCAAGTCCTAGGCACTGAGGCTTTAACCCACAGCGCCACCTGCGTCCCCTGAACACGCCCGATCTCATCTTTGAACCTACTGCGCAATAAACTTTGGTCTACAGCTATTTGCTCCGGTTGGTGGCTGGAATCCTTCCTTTATTCTGCAGGGACCCGCGTAACAATATCCCACTTTATCACTACCCACAGGAGTCTCAAAGCGGCTAACATTCTCCTTTCCCTTCCTCCCCCACAACAAACACTCTGTGAGGTGAGTGGGGCTGAGAGACTTCAGAGAAGTGTGACTAGCCCAAGGTCACCCAGCAGCTGCATGTGGAGGAGCAGGGAAGCAAACCTGGTTCACCAGATTACAAGTTTACCGTCCTTAACCACTACACTGGCTCTCTGGGAGCTGGGAGGGTGGTGGGAATTATAATTCTGTGGATGGGGGTAAACTACAGTCCCCAAGATTCTTTGTGTGGGGAGAAGGAGCTGCCTGCTTTAAATGTATGGTGTGTATAGGATGTCTCTTCAGAGGAGCCATCAGAAAGAAGGCGTTCATGAGGCAGAAGTGGAGTTTGATGGTGGAGAGGACCAGGACACAGTGATAGAGCACTCACTGCTTTGCATACAGAATGTCCCAGGTGCCATCCCTGGCATCCTCAGGTGGGGCTGGGAATGTCTGAAACTCTGGAAAGCCTCTCCCAGTCAGTGTAGACAATGCTGAGCTGGCTGGGCCAATGGTCAGACTTAGTGTAAGGAAACTTCCTACAAATCAAGGGACTGGGGTGCACCATGGCTCAGAGCATCTGCTTGTGGGTGGAGATTTAATCCTGAATGGCCTCTCTGAGTAGGGCTAGGAGAAGGCTTCGCACCTGAAACCCAGGGAGGGCAGAGGGTGGGGCACTGCCACTCAGTGTAGACCAGCCTTTCTCCATCTTGGATGCCCAGATGTTCTTGAACTACAACTCCCATCATCCCTGACCACTAGCCACACTGGCTGGGAATGATGGGAGTTGCAGTCAAATAATGTCTGAGCATCTAAGGTTGAGAAAGTCGGCAGACTATTCTGAGCTAGATGGACCAATGGTCTGATTTGCTTTAGGACAACTTCCTAGGTTCCTCCTGGGGAGACCTACTTACGCCGCCTTATATTTGTGCTTCTTTTTAATTCCCCCCCCCACACACCATTTACCTGTGCCATTCTAATTACAGGGGCACACACATTATTATTGTATCTCACTGAGAAGGTGCAATGGAAAGCAGAGCAATACATTTGGCTCCAGCTTGGCTGCAGGAGTTGCCGGAAGGCATACATCATCATCATCATCATTATTACTATTACTGTTACTATTACTGTTATTATCCTTTCACATACTCAGGCATCTGGTTGGCCACTGTGAGAACAGGATTCTGGACTAGATGGGCCGTTGGTCTGATCCACCCAGGAGCTCCTTATATTCTTAAGTTACCAAATGTTGGTGCGTTGGGTGGCTGGGTGGAATCCCTGGGCCAAGCCCCAGTTCAACTCCCTGGCTCGATCGTTCAAAGGCTAGGTTCAAATCTCTGCTGAGCCAAAATAACTTGCTGGCCTCTGGCCAATCCCCATCTCTCAGCTTAATGTTGCAGGAACAATTTATTCTCTATTGGCAATAGGCCGTAACACAAAAAAAAATCTGTGTAATTATGCAAGAAGTCCAGGAGTTATAAATAAATAAGCTGGAGGAAAATTGTGGACTTCCCTATGTTGCTGGACTCCGAATCCCATAAGCCCCAGCCAACCATGGCCAGTGGTCAGGGATGATGAGAGTTGTAGTCCAGCAACATTTGGAAGGCCACAGGTTGCCTAATATCCACAAAAACATTCACCACCATTTTCCAGTCAGTGCACAGCTTCAATCTAAAACCAATTCCATGAGTGTCAACGTAAAGCCAGCTACTAATCTAGTGATGATCCTCTGGGAGTTAGCCAGCACAGAATTGATTTTTTGTACATCCAACCAATACCATCACCCCTCTTGTAACTCATTAAGAAACTTAAGACAAGCTTCCTCCAGAACTGTATACATTGCTATGTGTCACGAGGAATGCCTTCCACAATTATTTCCCATCATTCTCTGCCCACATAACCAAAAATGGAGCAGCCTTCTTATCTGGGCATTGGGTGTCCTCCCTAAGTTCCAGAAAACAAGTCCATTGTGGGCATGCACGTAGGAATTTGTTTATGGGCACCAGAGTTTAAGAAGCTAGAATGCGTGCAGAGGAAGTAGACCAAGGGCTTATCCACACTTCTGCTTGTCCCCTGCGCAGGCCGAAGCAGTTTTCCCCTTGCCTCCCCCCTTCCACAGGGAAAACCTGCTCT
The DNA here is from genome assembly GCF_964234715.1 of Podarcis melisellensis. Taxonomy (NCBI): domain Eukaryota; kingdom Metazoa; phylum Chordata; class Lepidosauria; order Squamata; family Lacertidae; genus Podarcis; species Podarcis melisellensis. The sequence goes on from NC_138533.1 coordinate 12,089,127, forward strand.
TTAGTGCCAAATCAGAACAAACGTCAATCTGGAGAAACCCCGAATTGCCATTTGCTCTGATTGAGCGTTAAAGAATGGTTTTCCCCAGGGAAAGCAATGGGCAAGAGGATGAGCCCCAAAACGAAGGCCAGCCTGGAAACGAAGTCTAGGAATGGTTGAGGGAGTTGGGTTTGTTTAGCCCGGAGAGGAAAAGACTGAGGGCTTCTCACCTCGCTGCCTTGTCCTGCCCCTTTCCCCCGGGGACAACCTGCTCTTCGCTGCTGAATTGAAGCAAACAGTAGGGTTTTCCACTATTGACATTTGCTCTGATTTTGTAAAGAGGATTTCAACGAAGCAGTACAAAGAGCTCTCTGAGGGTAAGAGCTGTTTGACAGTGGAACAGACGGCCTCAGACACGCAAGGGGACATGGAATGGGAGGGAAGATGGAAAAATAAAACACAGCCACCAGTTCTTAAATGGTTCTTCTTCATAAGGTAATTGAAATCAACAGTAAGCAAAAAAGATTAAAACGAATGTTAGCATTCTTCATGCTTGGACAGGCTTGCCTTAACAAAAATGTTTTAAGCAGGTCTGAAAAGAGTACACTGCAGGCACCTTTCTGATGTCAATGGGCAGGGAGTTCCAACGCGTAGGTGCCGCCACACTAAAAGTTCCATTTCTTACAACTGCAGAACAAGTATTTTGTGGCACCCGTAGCTGTGCTACTTCTGCAGACTGAAGCAGCCAAGATCGATTCCGTACAAGTGCTGTAAGATTCTGTTGACAACTTTATTGAACTACCCCCAACAATATCACAAGGGGGTTCGTTGATAGTGCCTAACCTGTTATTTCCTTTGTACAGCCTAATATAATTCATACATTTTTTTCAAAAAACTGACTTCTAGCTCTGCCAGAAGGCCTTGGCAATGTTCACCAAAGTTGTCCTTCCAATAAAATATCATTGGACGCAAATTTGACGGATACTGGGAGATGTTGTGTAAATTTAATACTTTTGGCAAAACTTCAATTATATTTCCCCCCTGCCAAAAAAGTGGGGCGGGGGGTGTGTGCAACACAAAAATTGGAGAGTTAGTGGCAGTAGCAGTAAATAGCCAGCAGAGAGCACCACACACCACATGGTACTTTTAGGGTGGAGAGAGAGAGAGAGAGAGAGAGAGAGAGAGAGAGAGAGAGAGAGAGAGAAATATCATACAGCACACCTTTCCTTTTGGGGATAACATAAGGAAATAGCATCCCAGAGTCCTTTTTTAAAGAGATGCAACATCTCCTCTCTAGATCCAACACCTGAAACATCCAGATTCACCTCTTGCTGTGGGGTTTTTCGGCTTGCCTGACTCAAGCCACACCCCAGCACCTTAAATATCCCTCCAGATCCCCCCCCCACAACCTTCTCAACAGGCTGCAAATTGGGGTAATGGGTGGTGCTGTGGGTTAAACCACAGAGCCTAGGACTTGCCGATCAGAAGGTTGGTGGTTCGAATCCCCGCAATGGGGTGAGCTCCCGTTGCTCGGTCCCTGCTCCTGCCAACCTAGCAGTTCGAAAGCACATCAAAGTGCAAGTAGATAAATAGGTCTACTTACCTCCAGCGGGAAGGTAAACGGCGTTTCCGTGTGCTGCTCTGGTTCGCCAGAAGCAGCTTAGTCATGCTGGCCACATGACCCAGAAGCTGTACGCCGGCTCCCTCAGCCAGTAAAGCGAGATGAGCACCGCAACCACAGAATCGGCCACAACTGGACCTAACAGTCCCTTTACCTTTACCTTTACTATAGGAATGCCAGAAATTGCCTGATACTGACTCAGGCTCCTGGCTAGATCAGTATTGTCTACACTGACTGGCAGCAGCTCTCCAGGGTTTCAGGCAGGGTCCTCTCCCATCTCAACCCAGAAATGCCAGGGATTGAACCCGGGACTTAATTCTGCATACCAGGCAGCTGCTCTGCCACTGAGCTACCAACAACCTTCCTGCTAAGAAGAAAGGTTCTAGTCCTCATGATTCAGGATGCAGAGCTGCTTCAAACAGAAACATAGCTGCTGGTACTGAGTCAGACCATTGGTCCAGCTGGCTTGGTATTGTCCACACTGACTGGCAGCAGCTGTTCAGGGTTTCAGGCAGGGGTGTCTCCCAGCCCCTAACTGGAGATGCCAGGAATTGAACACAGGACCCTGTGCATGAAAAGCAGGTGATACAGCCCTTCCCCAAATTTACCAGCTGACAGCTATTTCCCTTTCTCTACCTGACTGCTGAAGTGGGGGATCCTGGGGAAACCCGCCTCCCCTCCTCCTCTTCCTCCCCCAGATCAGACAGATAAGTGGCAGTCCCTGCTGCTTTCAGCAGGGGAATTCCTGCTTCCCACTCAAGTTGTTCCAGCAAAACACACACACACACTTTTGTGCTCTGTAATAAACTGCAGGTTTTTGAATAAAGATATCTACTGGAGGAGCGGAGACGTTTGCGGCTCTGCAAACTGGGCAGGGGTTAGGAGACGAAGGAAAGCTCCTGTAGGCGAAGGGACAGGGAGCAGTTCAGGACGCAGCTGACACCAGCGCCACCCTTTCCCTTTCTTCCTTCCAGCCCCCACATCTTGGCCGAGGGAGCCAGCAGAAAGTAAGGGACCGCAGCCAGAGGAATAACACCGCGTGCCCAGAATACAGAGCCAGCCAGGCAGCCGAACGGGCGGAGGCAGAGAGAGAGAGAGAGATGGGAGGACCTGTCCTGCGTAGCGCCTCCTGGCGGCAGACGCTGGAACTGCTCTGCTTATTGGGCTGGGTGTTTATTGAGTACCCCTTCCTCTCTGCTCTGCGACCCCACAGCCCTGCCCTTCTTCCCAAAAGCGGGAGGAAAAAAGCACCCCACATTTCCGTGCTTCAAAAAAAGACGCTCTCGCCCTGCAGCGCCTCCTGCTGGAAGCGGAGAGGATTGGCAGTGGCAGGGCGTTCCGCCGGCGCATCTGCTTTTACGACCACCACTCAGTTGCTGGGGTTTTCTGCTTTGTGGTGAAATCCCTTATCTTTGGGGTGGTGAATCTCGACCAGGCCAGCCTTCCTCCAGCTTTTATACATTGCTGTGCAATCTTGGGGCCGGGCGCGGGGTGGGGGGTGGGATGGGAGGAGAAAGGGACTGCGTGATGGTAGGGAGCGAGGAGAGTGTATATCTGGGGCGGGGGTGTAAGAAATTGGGTTTTCCTGTGTGTCAGAAATCGGGAACCTGTGGTCTCCCAGATTTTGGCCGTGATGGGAGCTGGAGTCCAGCAAAATCTGGAAAGAAGAACGGCAACTGGGGAGGAATTAGGATTTTCCTGGGAGTCCCCTGGGGAACTAAAGTCCTCCTTTTTAGCCAGGGGAGGGGATTTAGAGCATTTTTTATAGATGACTGGGTCATTCTTGGATGGTGGATTACAGTTCTCTCTTGGTCACTGGCGGTGAGGGTGGTACACTGGCTTTCTTATTGAACACTGGCATCAGATTTGGGGCTGTGTGGGGAGAATTAGGTTTCTCGTTCCTGGATAACTGGGAGGGATTAGGTTTTTGGGGAGGGGATTAGGGCCTTCCCCACTACCTCGGGTGACTGGGCTTCAATATGAGGGGGTGAGTTACTTCCCCACCCCACGCAGGATCTCACAGTTGGTCCCTGTGGGGGAGCAGGTAGGGTCCTGTTGGTAAGCGATGGGAACATAGAAACCACCTCGGAACACAGGAAGCTGCCTGATCCCGACGCATGTAGCTCAGTGTTGTCAACACTGGCTGGCAGCGGCTCCCCTGCGTTTCCTACCTGCAGATGCCGGGGAATCGAACCAGGGACCTTTCTGCATGCAGAGCAGATGCTCCACCGCTGAGCTACGGCCCTCTCCAGGATTTCAGACGGCAGACATGCCCATCCCTACCTGCAGGTGCCGGGGGAACCGAACCTGAGAGCCTTCTGCACGCCGAGCAGATGCTCCAGCATGGAGTTACAACTCTGCCCCAAAGGGGAGGCAAAGAGTGATGGAGTAGAAATGGGATCTTTTCATTAGGGTGGGATTTGGGTCCCTCTCCAGCGCCTAGCAGGAAAACCCTGGGACATCCTTCACTCCCCTTAGGAAGCCCATTCTAGCCTCCTCGCACCCACACCAGCCAGATTTCCCTTGCTTATCTCTCTCTCTCCCCCCCCCCCCGCCTGGCTGTGATCTGCATCCCCAAACAACCGACCCTCCCAGGACAAAATCGATCGGGCTGGCTGATGGATGCTGCCAATATGGTCCCTTCTGGTGTCTGTGGGTTTGATGGAGAGGATGTGGTACCCTGGTGGGATCCGTGGTGGGAAGCAGGAGGAGGAGGAAGGGGAAGAAGATGATCCGGGGAAGAAGAAAAAGACAGCAGGGGTTTTTTTTGGAGCAGCGACATCTCTCCCCCCCACTGCTCCATTGCAGAAGCTGCGCGCGGTCCTCTCCGCTCCCCCCACCCCACCACTCCGCCCGCCCCACCAAGACTCTCTCCAGGGTGGAGCAAAGAGGAGAGGAGGAGGAGGATGCTGGTCGCATAAGCTGAGCATCTTCTCCGTGCCAGGGACCGGGGGAATCTGCTGGGGAAGAAGGGGGGCGAAGAGAGAGCTGTTTTGCTGGCACCCCAAAGCCTCACATTGGCGGCGCCCCCCCCCCAGCCTGGTCTAATAGATCCGCTCTTGCTTTGTAAGCAAAAGGGGCAGAGCAGGCTGGGGGGGGCACAGAGGAGGCGAGGGGAGCGGGAGACACCCGCTCGCTTGCAACATGGACAAGTGATTGAAGGCGACAAGTCAGCTCTCCGTCCCAGCCTCTCCCCCAACATAGACACCTGCCCCCCCCCCCGCGCCCGGCTGGTGGATCTGCACGGATCTGAAGAGAGGAGGGGGCAAGGAGTCGCCCCCTCCCATCCGATTGACTTCTGCCTTTGGCTGTAAAGACCTTCGGACAACTAGGTGAGGAGCTGTGTTGGGGGGGGGGAGTGGGGGAGAAAATACCTGGGCTGGGGTATTAGAGCGGGAGGGAGGGGGTCCTCTTGCGAGGTGGATGCAATTCAGGAAGTAAGGAATTGTGATTATTTTCTGCAACGAATTCTGCAGAGGTCTTCTTGCCCAGTCCCATCTTTATATATAAAAAAGTTAAATGTGGCAATAGAATGGGTATGTTTGTTTTTTGCGGGGGGGGGTATTTTTTAAAAAATCTGTCTATATGTGCCCCCAAAATATGTCATGTTGTGTGCCCCCCCTGGGTAGAGGTGGGCTTTGTGGGGCAAACATGCATTCCTAAGATGTTTGCTCTGAGAAGGATGGGGTTCAGACACAGTGTGCTGGGGAGGGAGGCAGAGAACAAGGCAGGGAGATTGTAGCCAATTGAGCTCTACTTAGAGTAGACCCAGCGGAACCCATGGACCTAAGTTAGTGGTGTCCATTTGCTTGTGAGTATTATAGTGTCTGGGAAGGGAATGGGTGGCTGGTCGTTTGGGGAAGTGGGGATGGGATCAGAGAAAACTGGGGGAGGACATAATAATAATAATAATAATAATAATAATAATAATAATAATAATAATAATAATAATAATAATAATAATAATAATAGAAATACGGGGTGGTTAAAAGGAGGGAGGAGATTTTCGGCTCAAGGACCAAGAGGTCTCTCTCACTATTTTCCAGCTCAGTACCTCCCCAGACTTGGGAAGAATACACCCCATAGATTTTAACTGTAACACACACATACATATGCAGAGAAGTTTTAAGGTTCAGTGATCCCAGTCAAATCCCCCCTCCACTTTTTCCCAAACACAGACAGAGTGCAGATTTCTCGGCTCATCTCATTGCTGATTCTCTCCCATACCTCTTTTCCCCACCACCCACCGCTGTCCAGGAATCACTTTTAACACAAACACAACAAGAAACAGAGAGCCCCGGCTGAATCTTGGCTCCTGGCTGGGACTGCCAGTGCCAAGGATTTAACCAGGGGGATTCCCTCCCCCCCCCCGCCCGCCTCCACACACTTCCTTTTCCTCCTCCCCATCCACTCCGTGTGGTGTGAAAAGAGGTTGCAGGGGGAGGAGGGTGGCTCCTGCCTTCAAATCAATGGGGAACCAGCAACAGGAACTGCACCAAGGCAGAAATTGGGGGGGGGGGGTGAGGAGGGAAGCACGTGGGTGCCTAGCCTGGCACCAGCCTGGGCACATTTGCACTGCCTTGCACGAGGGCATCCGCTGAGTCTTGTGCTGAGTGGCAGCAGCATGCACACTCGAGGGGTCTCTCACCCCCCCCCCAACATGCATGAGGTCAGGCTGTGCAAAGACTTTTAAAAACGCTTTAATTTTTTTGCTGGGAAGCGCCTTGCAGAGCAATCACAACAGGGTCTGGTGCTCATGGAACTCTGAAGTTTTTACTTGCATCTTAAATGTGGCACAATTCTGGGGAAAGTCTCCATGGTACAGCATGCCAGCATCTGCTTCGCACACAGAAGAAGGTTCCATGTTCAATCCCCAGTTCCCAGGTTCCATGTTCAATCCCCCAGGAGGGACCCTTGCCTGAAATCCTGGAAAGATGCTGCCAGTCAGTGTGGACAGTACTGGCCTAGATGGACCAACGGTCTGGCTTGGAGTATTGCAGTTTTCTAGGGACAGGCACGAACCTGTGCAGAAAGGAGATTCGGCTGGGTGTGAGTGTGCACAGTGGCGTAGCGTGGGGGATGCAGGGGGGGGCTGGCCGCACCGGGCACAACATCTGGGGGTTAAGGTTAAGGGGTGCAAATCCACGGGTTAGGGGGCGCAAATTACTTGCCTTGCCCCGGGTGCTGACAACCCACGCTACGCCACTGAGTGTGCAAACGTGCCGAGGAGGTTTCGGAGGGCCACGCATATAAGAGAGGACCTGGCAGAGGCTGAATTGTTCAAGGCAGAAATAATTGCAAGCAGAAAAAGGCACATGAAATGGCAAGAGGTCAAAAGGGCTTGCAAACAGAGGACACCGCTGGTTACTCTGGTTGCCACAGGTGTCTTGGGGGCAGGCCCCACACAGCCTGGTGCTGGACGGACACGACTGGCTGCATCCCAGCGGGTAGCTCCTCCTGCCAGGGTGCCCCTGTTCTGCCAAGGAGCCCTGGGCATATGTCGCTTTCCCCGCCTCCCCCAGGGGATTCTTGGGATGTCCTCCTAGAGCCAAGGCCTGGCACAGCATCGCCTGCTCATGCCCCCTTGGCAGTGCCAGTTGCTGCTGCCAGTGAACTCGGATGGGAGCTGGCACCTGCTTAGGCCCCTTAACGCTGCGGAGGAGGTGATGGCAAACACATTACTACACACATACACACACAGAGAGGACATTATTAGCGGAAGGAAATGGAAAAGCCTACTTGGATACGTGTAACCTCAAACCCAGAGCAAACGCCTCTGGCACATCCCGCCCAGGCTGCAACTTTCTATACGGGCAGGGCTTTTTTCCAGCCAGAACTCAGTTCCTGCACCTCTCAGGTGGGCACCATTGTCATTCTAAGAAAACGAGGGAGGTGCTCATGGCGAGATTCGGAAACCCTTTCCCTAGAAAAACAGCTCTGTATACAGGCATAGATAAAGTGTGGTTCAGCCCTTAGGGAAGGGGCAGAGCTCAGTGGCAGAACATCTGCTCTGCATACAGAAGGTGGCAGGTGCAATCTCTGGCATCTCCAGGTGGGGCGAGGAATGTCCCTTACCTGAAACCCTGGAGAGCAGCAAGACTGAGCGAGGTGGACCAATGGCTTGACTTGGGATAAGGCAGCTACTCCACAGCTTGGCCTCTGGGCCCGATTCCAATGCTGGAACTATAAAAGGAGACCGTATCTGAGCATGTGTAAAGTACCTGCTCATCTTTGCCCCGCAAGGCCTGACCCTTGTAAGATGAAGGATGTACGTAGGGGCCCATTCAGTCCAGCATCCTGTTCTCATAGTGGCAAACTGGAAGCCCTAATGGGAAACTCCCCTGCTGCCATTCAGAAACATTACCAGTTCCTACAGTGAGGGCAGTGGGCTTCTGAAGCCCGGGGTGCAATTTCCAGGCTGACATATCCATCAGTTTGGTTTTTCCTGATTTGTAGAAATACTGCCCTTTGCGCCCATGCGTCAACCGCGCACAGAGGCGCATGTCGAGCTCCTTCACATAATCTGTGTGTCATCTTGCCCGCTTGCTTGCCTTTGCCTGGCAAATGTGCCCTTCCATGTGCTCCTGGTTCGCCGTCTATTGAATATATTCTCAACCACAATGGAGATTTTTCGCAGGCTGTGGGCTGCCCGTTTTCAGTAGCCTTTTCCCTGCCCGTCTGCTCTTTTTTTGCTTCGGGACATTGCCTGGGATCATGCACTCCTCCCTCCGCACAAATGCATGTGCAATTAATGCCACTATCTTTTGCCTCGCATGACAGAGCCCTAGCTACCACTTTCCTCTCCTGATCTGACCAGTTCACACTTGGCTACTTCCCTACTATGAGCTGTGCAGGAAACTAAATGCTCACTGCACCACTGATAAAGAGACCACATGTGCGTTTTGCTGCGCATACAATGCCATGGGAAGCCCTGGCAAGCAGCTATCGGATGCATTTTCCCCAAACGGGTATGTGTTTGGAGAATCAGAGGCTAGAGGAACAAGCAAGGCACCCTCCTCAGTGCTTTACCACCTTAAAACCAGAAGGTCGGTGTGGGGAAAGCACACTGTGTTTGCATCACGTATAGTATTTTCTACAGAGCCGTAACCTCTGCTGGGAGAAAGAGAGGAGGACAGGCTGGCCCTGGCCGACCCCTCCAGGGAGAGGGCAAGCAGAAGGGGAATAATGGGGGATCACCCGTCCTCGGTCCCCCCCCCCATGCACAACCCAGCACAGAAAGCAGCGGTGGATTAATGGCAGGGATTACAATGCCAGATTGCCCAGCCAAATGGGCACAGGGACCGATTTAGGACAGAGACGTATGGGAGGGAGGAGGGATGAGACACTGAGACAATGGGAAAGAAGGAAGGATCCCATGGCAGGGGGTGCAAGCTCCCCTGCTGCCTCCTGCTTTAAGGTCCCACACAGCTCCTTTGACTTGCACAGGAGCTGTGCAGAGGCCTTCCTGAGCTGGGGGGGGGGGAGGTGAGTTACATCTGCAGAAGGAAATTCCCTGCCTTTCCTCTTCTCCTAATCATAGGAACACGCAAAGTCGTTTTATACTGAATCAGAACATTGGTCCATCTAGCTCAGTGTTGTCTACTCTGACTGGCAGTGGCTCTCCATGGTTTCAGACTGGGAGCCTTTACCACCTTTCCTGGAGATACCAGGGACTGAACCTTCTGCATGCAAAGTGAATGCTTTACCACTGAGCTACAGCCCTTCCCTAATCAAAGATGCCCCTCCGCCCTTGGATTCAACAATCCCCCTCTGCAGTCTTCATCAGTGGGAGAGCAAGTGGCTTGGAGGGCAAGTGATGAAAGAAAACACCTGGTTTGAATCTCGCCACAAATTCACTAGGTGACCTTATTCTCTCAACTTCCAACACCTGCAGTGTGTCAGGAAGCAGGGGAAAAACAATAGTACAGTGGTACCTCGGTTTAAGAACAGCCCTGTTTATGAACGATTCGGTTTACGAACTCCACAAAACCGGAAGTAGGGTCCTGGTTTGTGAACTTTACCTCAGTCTACAAATGGAAGCCAAACGGTGGAAGGGCACCGGTGGTGGGAGGCCTCATTAGGGAAAGCATGCCTCGGTTTAAGAACAGTTTTGGTTTAAGAATGGACTTCCAGAATGGATTAAGTTCGTAAACCGAGGTACCACTATACTGCCTACCTCTTTTCAGGGTTATTGTAACTCAGGATGGAAGGCTCTGTCGATTTCAGTTCTCTCAATTTCTCATTTGTCAGATGAGAACAATTAGATGTAAGTAAGAATGCAGGCAGGTGAGGGGCTGGCTGAGCTCAGACTGAGAAGTTTGTTTGTTTAATAAATTTGTATCCTACCTTCCCTACAAGGAGCTCATACATGGTTCTCTCACTTCACATTTTATTCTCACAACAACCCTGTGAGGTAGGTTAGGCTGAGAGACAGTGAATATCCCAAAGTCACCGAGCGAGCTTCATGGCCAAGTCGGGATTTGAACCCTGGTCTCCGAAGTCTTAGTCCCACACTCTTGCCACACCACACCACACTGGCTCTCCGTTTGATGGGGCAGTGCTCCATTTGCCTCAATGGGTCAGCCCCCCACTGAATTCCTGTCAGGTATTTCCTTCCTCTACCCCCATCTTCCATAGCTTTGGGGAAGCATTGCTCAGATCTCTCTCCTCTTCCTTAGCTGGGAATGGGTCCAGAAACTGGTTGATCTCCCAAGAGTCCATTTCCCACAACTAGAAATCAAATATAATCAGCCCAAAGGCTGGTTAATCGGAATAATAATAATAATATTTAGCATTCCTAAAGCATCCCGGCACCTGGCACCACACAGCCATCAAGTTAAAAAGGAACAAGCCTGCAAACTTACGACCCGGCGACGCTTGATTTTTACAATGCCGGTTTTGATTTCTCTCTTCCACTTTCCATACCTAATGAGCAGCGTTCAACAGTCGCAAAGTCGAAATGAAAAGGTGCTTATTGGCACTGCAACAGCCTCTTATCTGGTGCCGGCTTCTGAAGCGGAATGCATTAGCAAACGGGCCCATCATAATTTCCTTTAAAACACACACACATAGTACACAGAATGGAACACATTAAGAATTTAAATGGAATACTTAATCTGGTTCTGGTCACACTTATTATGGAGCTGAAATGCATTCCGTGTCTCTGCTGTTATGGGGAGGGGAGAGGTGGAGGGAAGGAAAGATGTGTTGGCATTTTGTGTCAGTGTGAACGCATTTAAGAGCTTGTGCAACAGAGGCAAACTGCCCCCACCGCTTAAGTTCTCAAGACTCAGGAAAGGAGTCTGAAATCCGAAAATCACATCTGCGGGGATGCACAAACAACATTATATATATATAAAAAATCTCCAGAACGGTAGCTGTGTTAGGCTGTGTACGTATTATTGGCTAAAAATAAAAATAAAAATTGCAGCTAGCTCGTTCTTTTTCTCAATTTGGATCGAAGCTGGTTTGGGGTAGGGGAATACATCGAAGTGTACTCTTTCATAAGCAACAGCAGGAGGGATATGGAATTTGGGTAATGTCATGTATACGCCGCTTCCTAAACCAGTGGTGGAAGCCAATGGTCGCAAATGGGAGTGCACACACACAGCCTTAGCCTCTTGCAGTAAAAATGACTGTGAGTCTTAGGGAACCGTAAAGCAAATGTTGTTCCCAACATGGTGCTGGAAAGGCAGGCCAGGGACTTCTAGGGATGCAAGAACAGCTCAGACCAACAGTTCATGTAGCCCATCATTTTGATTCCCCTCAGGGGCCAGTCAGATCCCAGCAGGACCCACAACCGGAACAAAACGTAATGCGGAGTGCTCCTGCCCAGGGTTTCAGCCTGCTGTGCCTTCTCCCAGGATACTCCATTCCAATCAGACAGCCGTGCCCTCTCCTGGATACTCCATTCCAACGCCCCCTTCTCCCCACACCCACCCAGTTTTCTGTTTATCCTCTCAATAGACATTCAGTGTTCTGTGGCCGCGGAATACTCAGTTCTCAGCCAGGACCTGAAGACAGCAAACCCCCTCCGTGTTTTTACCTCAGTAACTGATATTCAGAGGTAGACTGCCTCTGGACGCGGAGGTGCCATTGCTAACTATCGTGGCTAATAAGGGAAGCTCTGCTGGATCAGGCCCAAGTTCTGCCTGTTTTCCTGCTGGGGCCAGCTGGGAGCTTCAAAAAAAAAGCTCACAAGCTGGGTGAGAAGGCAACTGCTCATTCCCATACTGTACTGTTTATTTCCCGTAGGCTGGAATTTGGGGCATCTAGCCTCCAAACACAGCCATTCTAGGCAGCCATGCAGAAGCCATCAACAAACCTATGGTTTGAATGTAGAAATAGTAGCAGCAGTAATAATAATAGAATATATCAAATATTAGTCCTACTTAGAGCATACTGATTGAAAACAATAGACATGACTACATGAGTTCTATTCATTTCAATGGGTCTGCTCTAAATATGGTTTAAAAAAATTATCTGGCCAGCTATTTATGAAATTATCTAAGCTGTCTATAAAGGGAAACAAACACAACACTTTTCTTTTTAAATGCAAAGCACAAAAATCAAATCAACACAAATCAAGAGGAATTAACAGCACAAAGCTTTCTAGCAAAGGCAGAAGAGTAGTTGTAGTAATTCTTTCTTAAATTTCTACAGCCAGCCGTCAGGAAGATTCCTTAAGGCTGTTCACGAAGTGAAATAAGCATAATTAAAGAAACACCGCCAACACCCTAATAATTAAAACAAAACTAGTATAAATAACAGCAGAGAATTGAAACAATTTGTGGCTCAGCATAAAACTGCAGTGGAAGAGCGAAACCATAAGGTTTGTTTAAAAACACATTAAAACGGCCAAGGCGGAGGCCCATCTAATCTGCTTTTAAAGCTTCCTAAGCCAGAGTGAGTGATGTAAGTCAATTACGCACCGTGTGAAAAAGTGCTTTCTTGTGTCTGCCCTGAATCTCTTGCCCAATCAATCAATTTCACTGGGATTATGTTGCCCCCTGTTGCCCCAGCTTGGTCCAGTATGTTGAAAGAATAACAAAAACTCCCTAGCCACTCTCCAAACCCAGCAGCTTCATTTTATAAACCTCTCATAGGTAAACAACAAGAAGTAGCAAGAGCCACATAATAACATAGTCCATCATCCTTTTCTCACAGTGGCCAACCAGATGCCGATGGGAAGCCTCCAAGCAGGGTCCAAGCACCAGAGCACTCTGGCCTCCTGTGCCTTCCAGAAATTAGTACTCAGAAGCATTACTGCAGGGGTCAGCAACCTTTTTCAGCCATGGGCCAGTCCACCGTCCCTCAGACCATGTGGTGGGCCGGACTATATTTTGAAAAAAAAAAATGAACAAATTCCTACGCTTTAAATAAAAGCACACATTCTACTCATGTAAAAACACCAGGCAGGCCCCACAAATAATCCAGAGATGCATTTTAAATAAGAGAACACATTCTACTCATATAAAAACACGCTGATTCTCGGACCATCCGCAGGCCAGATTGAGAAGGCAATTGGGCCGCACCCCCGGGCCTTAGGTTGCCTACCCCTGCATAACTGCCTCCAGCTGAGCAGAGCATAACCATCAAGGTTAGTGGCCATTGAAAGATAGCTTTTTCCTCCACAAAGCTGCCCAACCCTCTTTTCAAGCCATCCATGTTGGTGGCCAATACTGCCTCTTGTGGGCGTGAGTTCCACATGCCGTGCAACTATCCTGTTTTAAGTGGGACATGCCGGAATTACAGAAGCCGCCCCAGCTTCTGATTCCATCCCGGCATGTGCTGTTTTGGATCCCGTACTTCCAGAAGCACTGTGGTGGCAGATGGGTGACCAGTGGCAGTGGCAGGCAAAGATTTGTATCACCAGGATTGTGCAGGCCAGGGAGTAATGGACCCCAAGGGAGAGAGCTGAGAGAGGGGGCCCCATTGAGGTTGTGTCCCGATTTGCCTCACTGGGATGTTGGAGGGTACGGTTCCATAATTTAACTCTGTGCTGTGTTGAAGAAGGACTTTCTTTGTCCTGATTCTTCCCACATTCAGCGTACCTGATTTTTAGCGTCAAAATAGAGGGAGAACAACTTTTCTAGCCGCTTTCTCCACACAATGCATAATTTTATAAACCTCTGTCGTGTCACCTCTTAAGTGCCTCTTTCCTTGAAACTAAAAAATCCTAAACCTTTCTTTGTAGAAAAAGGATGGGAGAAATTCATGGAGGACAAGTCTATTCGTGACTACTAGCCACAATGGCTAAGTTCTCCCTCCGATTTTTGAGGCAGTGTGAATCTGGATCCCAGCTGTTGTGAACAGGGCTGTCCCATGGGGCAGACTTGAGGCAGTTGCCTCAGGTGGTGAAATCTCACGGGGCAGTGCCCTCAAGGGCGTCTTGCTCACCAACCACCAGGCAAGCGAGGGGAAGCAGTGCTGAGGGCTTCCAGTGAGATCTCACAAGATTTCACAGAGCTCACAAGAGTTCCAGAATGTCTTGCCAGAAACTGTTGCTGCTGCTATGCAACCCTGGTAAGCGAGGCTTCAGCAGAGGGGCAGCATCAACAGTGGGGCTGGTGGCATCTTCTGTTTCGCCTCAGGCAGCAAAATGCTAGCTGTGAATCACAAGTGGGGGGGGGGGCGAAAGTGTTCTTCTGCTCAGTCCTGCTTTGGGGAACCCCATGAGGGCATGTGGCTGGCAATTGGGAGAATGGGATGCTGGAGGATATGGGCCTTTGGCAGGCAGCTCTTTCTTACACCCATATGCCTTACATCAGAAAACTGGAATTGCGGAAGCTCATGAGAAGTAGGGCAGACCCTCCCTCCTTCCTTTCACCAAATGTTTATGGGGTTTAAATCCGTGTTAGCGACTGCACGTATTCCAACAGGGATTGGTAGTTATTCTGGATTGATGAATGAGGGAACAAAGGCGTGGTTGTGCTCTGTGTCATCAGTGCGGACGGGTGTCTAGAGGAAAAGGCATATAATAGCTCCCGCAATTCTATTCTTGGGGTGGGGCTGGAATCTATTTTTCAGCATCAGTAGGCGGTGGTGTACGTGGGAAGGGGGGAGGGAAAGGGATGTTGCTGTCTCCCCTCTTGCAGAAAAGGAGTGAACAAGGAAGTGATGGGGAGGACAGAGAGAGCTGCTTTTGGAAACATGTTAGCCCAGAATTCTGGAAGTGAGAAGCTTGGGACAAAGAAGTGACAACGTTTCTGGAATATCCTAGTACCAAAACAGGGCCCTGTGCCTTTAGACTGACAGCAATGGACTCCAGATTCCCATAAACTCTGTGGACAAAATAAAAACATGGTTAATCTAATTTATGTACATAATTTTTTATTTCCATCTATTATTTGAGTTTCTGATACATGCACTCTGCTTCTGCCACCAAGTCCGAACCTTCATTATCTTGTCTAGTCAATGCCTTTAATACACTGGCTCTGAGCACAAGTCATAGTGTTGGTGCTGACCTTTAAAACCCTAAACGGCCTTGGGTCAGCCCTGAATACCTGAACGAGTGTCTCCATCCCATATCATTAAGCCAGGACACTGAGGTCCAGGTCCGAGGGCCTTCTGGCAGTTCCCTCACTGTGAGAAGTGAAGTTACAGGGAACCAGACAGAGGGCCTTCTCAGTAGTGGTGCCTGCCCTGTGGAACGCCCTCCCACCAGATGTCAAGGAGATAAACAACTATACAAGTTTTAGAATACATTTGAAGGCAGCCCTGTATTTGACGTTTTATTATGTTTTTCTATGTGTTGGAAGCTGTCCAAAGTGTCTGAGGCAACCCAGCCAGATGGACGGAATATTATTATTATTATTATTATTATTATTTCACTAACACACTCTGCCCTACCTTACAGGTATTGTCTTCCTCACCATGTCACTCCTGTCTCAACTGAAGGCTTCAGCCTTGCTGCTGGCCTTGTTCCTCCCTTCACCGCTGGCGACGGTGGGTGGCCATGGCGGCACGCACGGCGTTGAGACAGCGTCCCCGGACGGCGGCAACCACACCGCCAAGTGCCAAGAGGCCACGGAGTGCCAGGAAGGCGTGATCTTGCCAGTGTGGTTCCCACAGAACCCCTCTGTGGGGGACAAAGTAGCAAGGGCCATTGTTTACTTTGTGGCTCTGATCTACATGTTCCTGGGCATGTCCATCATTGCCGACCGCTTCATGGCCTCCATAGAAGTCATCACCTCACAGGAGAAAGAGATCACCATCAAGAAGCCCAACGGGGAGACCACCACCACCACCATCCGCATCTGGAATGAGACCGTCTCCAACTTGACCCTGATGGCATTGGGTTCCTCAGCCCCTGAGATCCTGCTCTCCATCATTGAGATTGTGGGCCACGGCTTCACCGCAGGAGACATGGGGCCCAGCACCATTGTCGGCAGCGCAGCCTTCAATATGTTTGTCATTATCGCCGTCTGCATCCATGTGGTCCCTGAGGGCGAGGTACGGCGCATCAAACACTTGCGGGTCTTCTTTGTCACCGCCGCCTGGAGCATCTTCGCCTATATCTGGCTATACCTCATCCTGGCCTGGTTCTCTCCCGGCATAGTGGAATTGTGGGAAGGGCTCCTCACCTTCCTCTTCTTCCCACTCTGTGTGCTCCAGGCTTGGGTGGCTGACAGAAGGCTCCTCTTCTACAAATACGTCCACAAGAAATACCGAGCGGACAAGGCCCGAGGCCTGATCATTGAGACTGAGGGTGATACTGGCTATCCAAAGTTGGACATGGAGATGGACAACTCGCTAAAGGAAGGATCCGAAGGTCTTGTGGAAGCAGGGAAGGACCAGGATGATGAAGCTCGCAGGGATATGGCCCGCACCTTGAGGGACCTCAAGCAGAAACATCCAGAAAAGGACATGGAGCAGCTTATCGAGATGGCCAACTATCACGTGCTAGTCCAACAGCAGAAGAGCCGGGCTTTCTACCGCATCCAGGCTACACGCATGATGATCGGAGCAGGGAATATCCTCAAGAAACATGCGGCGGACCAGGCCCGCAAAGCCATTAGCATGCAGGAGGTGCGTGCGGAAGAAGATGAGTCCGTGACCAAAGTTGGCTTTGAGCCAGCACACTACCAGTGCTTTGAGAACTGCGGCTCGGTGGTGCTGACTGTGGCCCGGCGGGGAGGGGACCCAGCCTGCGTCACACTGCGGGTGGATTTCCGCACAGAGGACGGGACGGCCAACGCTGGCTCAGACTACGAGTTTGCGGAGGGCACCTTGCTTTTCAAGCCAGGGGAAACCCACAAGGAAGTGCGGGTCGGAATCATTGATGACGATATTTTCGAGGAAGATGAGTATTTCTATGTCCACCTCAGTAACGTGCGGGCAGCCTGGGCCGAACCGGGCCCTGAGCCTCCTCCCAAAGCATGTCTTGGGCCTTCTAAGATGGCCACTGTCACGATCTTCGACGACGACCATGCCGGCATCTTCACCTTCGACGGGGCCTCCATGCGTGTGAGCGAGAGCGTGGGGGCTGTGCGCATCAAGGTGCTGAGGACCTCGGGGGCACGCGGGAGAGTGGCCATCCCCTTCCGCACCATTGAGGGGACCGCTAAGGCCGGAGAGGACTATGAGGAGGTAGCTGGCAAAGTGGAGTTCCAGAATGATGAGACCATGTAAGAGACCAGGGAAGGTGGTTTGGTTTTGTCTTTGAAAATATTGGTGTGGGCACTGTGTACTGAAAACATGAGCAGGAATGCTGTGACCCACACAAGAGGGCCACCAAATTGGATGGCTTTTAAAGTGGATGTGGGAGGGAGGAATAATAGAGCATGAGTCTACCAGTGACTGGTTAACCATGATGGCTATGGGGAGGCTGCCAGGAATTACAAGTGAGTAGGTGCCGCCACACTAAAAGCCCCATTCCACTGTGTGGAATGGTCCTCCTGATAGGATGCCATCTGTAGGACACAGTAACTGATTGGGTATATAATGTGTGAGACCAGGGCCGGTTCACCCATGAGGCAAGGTGAGGTGACCGCCTCAGGCCACAGGATCCACAGAGGCAGGAGAGAGGGCCTCCAAGGAATTCATCACCCATTGCCTCTGTAGGAGTGGCAGTGACAGCTGTGGCAAACTCCTTGGCGGCCAAATCTGCCTCCTCCTCTGCAGCCATGCCGCCTCTACAGTGGCCTTTCAACAAAAGGGAGGTGCTGCTTGGCTTCCTCCCATCCCTAAGGAAGAAATGGTGGGGGCTGCCCTCTGCACCCACCCGGCATGATTCAGCCCCCTCCCCAACTACAGCAGCCTTTGATTCCCACTTCAACCATAGGGGGAAGGTAGATTTATCCCCCCCACCCTTTTCCTGATGTGGATCTTCGTTCACCCTTTCTTCCCTAGCCGGGAAGCACCATTTTGCAGTTTGCCTCAGGTGGCAAAATATATTGGGTTGGCCTTGGGCAAAACAATCTTTTTGGTATCCTGGCCCCAGACTACATTCAGTAATTTGTGGCTGTTACTGTTGTTTTAATGGTGTAAGTTTTATTTCCTGTTCCACTGGGTTGTTATCAAGCAAAATTGAGCCTTGACTGGAGTCCAATGAATGTTAGTGATTTGTTAACATGTATAGCTAGGGCTCTGCAGCCCAATACCAGCACCTTGAACCTAGTCTAGTATAGGGTTGCCATATTTCAAAAATAAAGTTGTTGAGCTTTTTTTTTTAGGAAGACCACAAAATTGTTGAGCTATGGCAGCCCTAGTAGCTAAGTGGCAGTCAGAGATTGCTTTCCCCGTTCCTCCCATCACACCTCCCCTCTGGAAAATATCAACACAGCTCATTTCCCTCTTCCCAACCCCCCAACACATTCTCCTCTAGCTCCTGAGATACAGTGGTTTGACGCAAGCAGAAATTCAGCTGCGGAGCGTTGCTTGGCTAGAGCTAAGAAATGGGAAACAGATTTTTTTTTTTAAAAGGGTGCGGAGCCTGAGGACCCCCAGTTGTTGATAGATTACAACTCTCATTATCCGTGCCTGGGCATGCTGGCTGGTCCAACCACACCTGGAGGACAGCAAATTCCCCACCCTGATTTAAGAAATGGGAATAGCATGTTGAACATTGCACATACCAGGTTTATGTTAAAAGGCATGATGCTGGGGCAGGAGTGGCAAAGCTTGATAAAGGTGCTCTGTACATGCTCAGTGGCACCATTCCTTCATGATGCAACATGAAAGAAAGACAAGAAAGAAAGGCACACACTGCCATAGGTCAGTGGTAGAGCATCTGAAATGCTCTTTTGAAAATGAAGTGCTGCCTTTATTAGAGTCTCTCTCTCTCTCTCTCTCTCTCTCTCTCTCTCTCTCTCTCTCTCTCTCTCTCTCTGCCTGTGATGCCTGCTTTAACTGGCAGCCAATCCCCGAGGTCTTGAGTAGACAAAAGTCTTTTCCCGTCACCTGCAATCTGAGCCTGTTAACCTGGATAACCCACCTTCCAAGTGTCCTGGGGTAAAAGGGACATTCCGTTTTTTTCATGCAAGATCTCGGCGGCCATTTTGAGTGCCACGATCTTGTGCACTCTCACCCCGAAAAAGTGCATTTTTTTTCACAGCAAGAGCAAGGTGCGGGTCACGTGACTTTCCTGGGTGCACCTCCTGGAAGGCGTACGTCCCGGTTTTGCATCAGAAAAAGTTGGATGGCGGGGAAGGGCTCCATAGTTTGATGCTAGAGCTTCTGCTTTGCATGCAGAAGAAGGTCCCAGGGTTCAACCCCTGGCATCTCCAGCTAGTCCTGAGAGACACTTCCTGTGTGAAACCTTGGAGAGCCACTGCCAGTCAGTGCAGGCAGTTCTGAGCTAGATGAACCAGTGGTCCGACTCATTAGAAGACTCTTTCTTAAGTGGCAGGAGGTCCAGGCTCCATCCCTCAGGAGCAGGCAGCATCTTGTGCTCACACATCCATCTCAGAAAATTATCTCCTCATAATTGCTGCTCGGCTGCTTTGTCGCCAGCCTCCAACCAACACCACTGCTCACCCCCAGCATCCCTCCGGCTCCGTCAGACACATGGAATTAATTTCTTGAAATCTTAATCTTTCACCCGTCAAGCTGTGCTGCAGCAACCTCCAGCTCCCAATTTGACAGGCTCTGACCTAATTGCACGAGAAGGGGGAAGTGGGGTGGCGGGGGGAAGGAGCGGGACGTTTGGCCGACGGCACACGCGGGAGAGAGCGTGAAAGCACCCGTGCGTGGGGGCGAGCGGCTGGCAGGCCGTAAGCCGACGTGCGACGGAAATGGTGCAAGTGCGAGCAGATAAAAATGGGTGCTGTGCGCCAATAGAGAGGAACATGCAGGAGTTTGTGTGTGTGAGGGGAGGGTGGTGGCAGACAAAAGTGAGTGTGAGTGAAAATTTATGGGATGCGCATTTATGTGCTCCTATGTGAACTAGCGGAGAACAACCTTTCTTCCAGAGGAAAGCGGGTAGAAATTACCTCACGGCAGTTGCTCTTCAAAATGGGGATGTGGAACCACAAGCCCTTGAGGCCTCTCTCTGGCCCTTGAATCTGTCCCTAAAATACACCCTTCCCTGACCCCTTTGCACCCCACACCCTTGAGTGTTTTTGTCTGATTGGGATGTGTCCTTGAACTCTGCAATAATGTTTCTTACTTGTCTTGATGGAGAATAGAGAGTGGAAACTAGCCTCCTATAAAAAGATAATATTGACATTCATTGCTCCGCCCACTTTTGCCCTTGGCTCCACCCACCACTAACATGTGGCCCTTGGAAAGTTGTCCAGAATGGAATACGGCCCCTGGGCTGAAAAAGCTACCCCGCTCTACAAACACTCTCCCTCCCTCTCTCCCTCCCTCCCTCTCCCTCTCTCTCTTTCTTTCTCAAAAGCACATGCCATTTGTCCTATTAGTTTTAAAGGGTATGGCTTTTCCGTCTTTTAATGACAGCCTCACTCACAAAAATGGAAGCAGGCAAAGTTTTTATTCCACATAAAGTTTGGGCCCTCCAGGTGTTACTGAACCACAACTCCCATCAGCCCCAGCAATGACAGGAGTTGTAATTCAGCAACATTCGGAGCGCCAAGACTCTCCACATGCCTGTTTCATTAGAGTAAGAATTACTGGTAGACCTGCTTAGTTTACGTGTGCCAGGCAGCTTCTGTAAAAAGTGCAGGAGCCATCCCTGTAAAGGAAGTGGCAACTTTACCTCAGGTTTTTGAGGTATCAGTCTACTGAGCATTAAAGAAAATGCTCTATCTATATCATCTGTATCTATATCTGTATCTATATCTGTATACAAAGCCACAGCCTCAGAAGAATAAAGGTGACATGTGGAACTAATAAGCATAGCCGTTCCAGGGATATTACAACATTTTGCTATATTGCCACCTGTTCAAGTGATGGGTTTATGAGACCCCCTGAAGGAAGATACTCAGAAGCGCCTCTAAGGATCGAGCCAGGAAACCAGCTCATAAGAGGATAAATTATGTGTTCTCTATCCCCTTAATAAAATCTACAGTAGAGAAACAGACACGAGGCTGTTTCAAGCTCAACATGATCGCAAGGGCGACAGCACCTGTCACTGAAGGGAACTTCAGCAAATCTGTTACTGAGGATCTTGGGAAGGCAAGAGGTTAAGACAGCCCAGCAAAAAAACAAAACCGTTCTTCTGTACTTACGTACCGCTAGAAAATATAGCTGTGGCATGCATTTGATCAGATTTGTTGTTCTGACGCAAATGCGGCAGAGTTTGGGGATATGTCTCCATGTCAGTGAGACCTGAATCTTAAGAGCCGAAAGGGTGGCTTGGCTTCCACCCCCTTGGCAGCCCTATAGCGTTGACGTACCCACATATATTCCCATCCCATTAGTACCAAGCCGTCTCTTTGTGTTTGTAATTAGGGAACTAAAAACAGATGGCATCAAGCGAGGCTCCGGCTGCCAGACTCGGCTTAGCGTACCCAGAGTGTGTGCATATGTGTGCGTTGTGCCACAGCTTGGCGAGAGCGAAGCCATGGGGTCATGCATAAGCAGAGATGAACTCGAAGGAGCAGGAGGTGGCTATGGGGAGGGTTGCTGGCTTCTCCCTGCTGGCCCCGCTTCTCTGTGCGGAGGGGGCCGGTTCTGGGGCAGAAGACAGGGGCCCCAATGGCAGGTGGAGGTCCGAACGGATGACAGGCAGGGCCTGGGTGTGAGTTCTGCACACCCAGATCTGGAGCTAAGATTTGGGTGGGGGTGGTCCAAGCTTTCCTCCCTCTCTCTTAACATAATTGACCAGTGGTTGCTGGGGCCCATTAAGGCTGTTAGGGCAGAAGTGAGGGAGCCCACCAGTAGGTGGCACCAGAGCCAATGGCAGAAGTAGCCAAATAATTCTAAGTTTGTCCCCATCCTCCTCTTTCTCCCTGCTGATTTCTACAAGGGGCAACCCTGAGACTACAGAAAACGAAGCTGCCAGGCAGGGCCATCACTGGACTGGGTGCAAGGAAGAGGGCAGGCAGGCAGGGCAGGCCTGGCTGGCTGGCAGCAATTTGAGGTTGGCGAGGAAATGCCTCATTCGCCCTAAAGCACCGGCCCCTGCTATGTGACTTTTCATGGCTGCCTGCTATGCCGATATTAACCCAAGGAGTGCTTTCCCTGTTGCGTCACTTCCGTGCCAAAGAAGTATGGGCTTACTAAATTTCCATTTGCTGGGCTATGAGCAAGGCCAAGGCCAGGCCCAGGACAGGGGGGGAGGGGAAAGCGGGGCAGTACCTTGGGAAGATGGCTTCCTGTATTGGTCTGCCTGCTCCAAAGAACCCATTATTTTCTTCCTCGTCCCCAGGAGATACATCGAAATTAAAATTATTGACGATGAGGAGTACGAGAAAAACAAGAACTTCCACCTGGAGCTGGGGCCACCAGAACTGCTGGACACAGGTCCACGGCATGGTAAGGAAAAAGTGGATAAACCTGGGGGTGTGTGTGTTGTTATTGTTGTTTTAGTTTGTATTATGTGATGTATTTTTGTGTTATTATATTGTAAACCGCCCTGTGATCCCTGGATGAAGGGTGGCCTAGAAATTGAATAAATAATAATAATATGATTTGCAGGAGAGACTTCCTATGCTACTTGAGGGGCAGAGTGGGATGTGGGGTGGGCTACAACAGGGATGAGGAACCTCGGACTTGGGGGGGGCGCAACTGTTGTCCTCCAGGTCTTGTAAGCTTGCTGTACAAAGGTCAGGTTCACATTCATTGCTCCGCCCACTTTTGCCTGTGGCCCCACCCACCACTGGCTTGTGGCCCCTGGAAAGTTGCCTAGAAGGGAATGCGGCCCTCAGGCTGAAGGAGGTTCCCTTCCCCTGAGCTTATGGCAGAAAGACGTAAGAGGAGCCCTTTATTTGTAGGGTTGTGAAGGTAAGTTTAAAGACAAGGAACCCTCAGTAGAGAGAGAAGTTGTCCACCCACAGGGAGTGAGCAGCAGCCAGGCAGCAGACTAAGCAGGCGCGCAGGTCATCAGCTCACACTCTTCCCTAGAATCATAGAATCGTAGAGTTGGAAGGAACCCTGAAGATCATCCAGTCTAACCCCCTGCAGAAATGAAAAGTGTTGGATTCCCCCCCCCCCAAATTATATTCAAGCTTTCTAAATTCACATTGTCCACATCATAGATTTAGAACACACTGTTGTCATCATCCCCCGAATAATCCTGGGAACTGTAGTTTACCCCCCACAGAGCTGCATTTCCCAGCACCAAGCTCCAGTTCCCAGGACTCTTAACGGTAAGTCATGAGCTTTCAATGTATGGCGTGCACACAGTTGACATTAACACAGTCCTAATTAATGCAAAACTGTGTCCTCTTTTTGGGTGACGCTCAAACAATTGCAGGATGATGTCTCAGAGTTGTCTCGGTGGTTTCAAGTCCAAGAGAAACATTTAACCGACTTGCCGAATTGGTGGGGAAAAGGCTTTGCCTCCAGGGTTCTATGATCTTTGCTTTTTAAAAAAAGAAAGGAGGAGAGCACAAAGAGAGATGGCCAAGTTCTTTTCCTACCTCTGTTCCTCAGTTTTTAAACAGTAGGCTAGCAGGTAGAAGTTTAGCAGGTGATGGTTTTCATGAAAGGGAGATAAAGTGATAATAGAAGCTGCACTTTCTGCATGCTGGGCTGCTGTTTGAAAGGCAGAGGGGCCAAATTGTTAGGAAAGCAGGCAACCTTGGGCCATTAAGGAGATGGATTGAGGCAACTGGGAAGGGGACTGAGGACGGTGGGTGACGGAGGAGGTTAGAGAGTTGGAAAGAGGTTTCTGGAGGCTGGCAGAGAGGAGATGTTGGGATTCCAGCCTCTCCCTATGTGCCCGTTTTCTCCCCAATCTCACCCCAGGTGACTCCAATGAAAACCGCCTGCCTAACGGAGAAGAGGAAGCAATTGCCAAGATGGGGTGTCCTAGCCTTGGAGAGAACACCAAACTTGAAGTTGTTATTGAGGAATCCTACGAATTCAAGGTAAGAAGACACTCTCTCACCTGGCACTCCCTAGGATGAAAGACATTTCAGTCACAATCCCCCTCCTCACACCTCGGCATCCACACACCCCTCCCAGCAGTGGCTGATGCCCATTGGGACTGGTTGGGTGGAAGGCAGGGAGCCCACCAGTAGGTGGCACCAGAGCCAATGACAGGCAGAACCAAATAATTCTAGCTTTGCCCCCATCCTCCTCCTCCCTGCTGAGTTCTACAAACGCTGAGACTAAGGAGGAGGAAGCTGCCAGCAAATGCCATCCCTTGGACTGGTTGTAAGTAAAGAGATAGACAAGTGTGGGTGGACTGAACTTGGTGGGGCAGTGCCCCATTTGTCCTAGTGTGCCAACCTCCAATTTCCCCCATCCATTGATTTTTTTTTTTAAACAAACAAGACTATTTGCAGTTTGGAAAGTGACAGAGAAATGCGCTGAAAAGTGTGGGATGCACGAATGACTAACAGGAAGATGTTTAAACATTCCGCAAGCAAATCAGAATATAGCAAGGTGGATGCCCATTGTCGTATAACTACCCCATTAACAAATCAGAACAAATGCTCAGCAAAGACCGGACATAGTCTGGCCACTGAGCAAGCAAACCAGGATGAATGCTTAATAAAAAGGCTGTCTTGAAAGAACCCGTGGGCTTTTGAATAAGGAACCAAATCAGGAACCAGCTCCTTGCCCATCAACCGAGGCTGAGAATCCCCCAGAATAAGGAGCTGAAGTTTAAACATTTCTGTTTCCTCACCCGCTTGACCCCTGCCATGGACTTTTGGGCCGCCACAAAACATCCAACCCTGCCAAATGTGCCCTTGCATCTTGTTCAGCCTCCGAGCCTTATTTGTTTTTCACAATCTGTTATTGAGGTGTCCCTGTGTCAGTTATCATCTCATCCTTACGCACTCAATGGATCACTGTCCTCTGCAGGTGAGGGCTTCCTGCAGATATCACCTTGTCTGGATGTCCATTCCACACAATGTAGGAATTGTGCCTTTGGTATCGTGGCACTTTACTTGCCTTTTGGAATTCCCTCTCTTTGAATATATAAGTTAATAATAACAAATTTATTTCTGAGATGGGCAAACGTCCATCCTGGTTCTTTATTAAAAACAGATTTGTTTGCTTTGAATCTGTCTCCCGGTTTCTCACGCCACCTTTTGCTCCAGTGCCCTTGTCATCATGGCTGGTTAGGCAGATGGCAGGGTGGCAGGGTGCCCAAAGATGCAATGACATTTCCCACGCCATCCCTGACCACGGGCACTGAAGAGCCAAGAGGAGGAGGATAGCAATACTGGTGGTGGTGGGAAGGGGCATGCAGGAGAAGTTCCATAGGGACTAGCCCCTTCTGCCCACTTAAAGTTCTCACCTCCCCACACCCCTCTTTTCCAGAGCACTGTGGACAAATTAATAAAAAAGACCAACTTGGCCCTTGTCGTCGGCAGCAGCAGCTGGAGGGAGCAGTTTGTTAGCGCCGTAACCGTCAGTGCTGGTAAGAAAGAATATGGACCTTTTTGGGAGGGGTATTCCGTGGGTAGGAATGTTGGGACAGAGGGTGTAGCCAACTTCTGAACACCACAGACAGCTGCTTCCAGTCACCAGCCACAACACACTCAGACGTAGCCTCATCCCTGTGGGAGACACTTCGATGAGAAAAATAAGAAGAGGAAAAAGAGACAGCAGGTCTCTGCCCCAAGGAACTTCTGGTTTAAATATTCCACAGTGGAAGAGAGAACCCACTAGAGGGGCCATGAGGTGAATGCAAGAAAATGCAGTTACATGACAGGGATGGGTGAAGCTGTCAATTTTGTTTTCTCCCAGTTACTCTTTTCTTTTTCATTCTTAAAATTCAGTTCTCCCCATCCCCATTCCACTTTGTGATTATTATTTTTTAAGGTCTTCCTAACATATCTCAAGGGACGCGGGTGGCGCTGTGGGTTAAACCACGTAGCCTGGGCCTTGCCGATCAGAAGGTCGGCAGTTCGAATCCCCGCGATGGGGTGAGCTCCCGTTGCTCAGTCCCTGCTCCTGCAAGTAGATAAATAGGTACCGCTCCGGCGGGAAGGTAAACGGCATTTCCGTGCGCTGCTCTGGTTGGCCAGAAGTGGCTTAGTCCTGCTGGCCACATGACCCGGAAGCTGTATGCCGGCTCTCTCGGCCAATAAAGCGAGATGAGCGCCACAACCCCAGAGTCAGCCATGGCTGGACCTAATGATCAGGGGTCCCTTTACCTTTACCTTTACCTTTACCAATTCTCAGGAAGCTTAACAAGCTACAGTTTCTGGGATTCTTTGGGAGAAGCCATGAGCTTTAAATGTATGGGCTTGATGGGACTTTTGGGTAACTTAAAATGGCAGCGAGCCACTGGGGATGGGATCAGAGCTTGGCTCTCACGTGAAAGCGGCACAGCCACTTGCCACTGAAAAGCATCCATGGGCCTGGTAGGGAAGATGGTAAATGGCAGCGCAGCTGGTTCAGGCCCCCAAGGGCCCCCACACCTGGCCCCTGGGGCCCTCGGCAATTGTCTAACTTGGCTAGCCACTGTTGCTGGGCCTGCTCTCCCCGCCACCATAAGAGATTTTGTTGCCCCATTGGAATTTAGTTAATTGCCTCCCCGCTCCCTACGCTCACATGAGGTAAGCAAAAGAGAGGCTAGAAGAAAGACTAGGAGCTGTGGGGAGGCTGGCTAACGTTGACTGATGGTGTCCCTATTAATTTAAGGTGTCTCTCTGTGCTCCCTCCCTCCAGGTGATGACGAGGACGACGACTCTGGCGAGGAGCGCCTCCCCTCTTGCTTCGACTACATCATGCACTTCCTGACGGTTTTCTGGAAAGTTCTGTTTGCCTTTGTGCCGCCAACCGAATACTGGTGCGGCTGGGCCTGCTTCTTTGTCTCCATCTGCCTCATCGGAGTCCTCACCGCCCTCACCGGAGACCTGGCCGCCCACTTTGGCTGCACCATCGGCCTCAAAGACTCTGTCACAGCCGTGGTGTTCGTGGCCCTGGGCACCTCCGTGCCTGGTCAGTGAGGGGCGGCAAGCGGGGCAGATCATATCAGGGTCAGGAGTGACCTCAGTGAGGGGAAGGGGGGAACCGCCACAGGGCAAATTGTATTTTATGGGCTCTCTTGGCCCCAGTCAGCTGGGAGGAATCCAGGTTTCTTGCCTGTGGCTGTCCTGAAAAGCTTTGCCTCTTTAAAATTGTTGTAAAGGCACACTAGCCAGGCCAGTTAAAAACAAAACAAGCCACCAAACTATCTTGAAATAGGCATCACATTGCTTAATGTAATCTGAGTATCTGAAAGGTTGGCTCACTCCCCACCGACCACCCCTGGGGAGAAATCGGCAGAGGGGCCTTCTTGGGAACTCCCCTGCCCTCAGATGTTCGAGGAGGAAAGAGGGGAAAGTGCGAGAGAAGGGCTTTCTCTGTGGTAGCCCCCAAACTGTGGCATTCCCTCCCCAGAGGTAAATCCCTCATTGTGCAGCTTCTGTCATGTGCTGAGGAAATACTTGAACACACAGTATTGGCCTTGGCATAGGACCAAATTATAGTAACAGTAATTATTATAATCATTATAGTAACAGTAACGATAATTACTACTACCATGGGCTCATTCAGGAGGAGGGGCAGGATATAAATTGACTAAATAAAATGAAATAAAAGATTGATTTGGCGCTTGAAGAGACCTTTGGCCTATCCCAAGGCAGCAGGGATATTATTATTATTATTATTATTATTATTATTATTATTATTATTATCATCCTTTGTTGTCTTGGCTTAGACCAAAGGTCTCTACAAACACACACACAACTTATATCTCTAACAAGTCCAGGGCAGGGCAGACAAAAGACTTCAATAATTTTAAAAATACAACATTAAAATCAGCTAAAAGAGATCCCAGTCAAGAAAGCAGTTTATCTGCCATCCAGTCTCTCCTTTAACAATTTTTTAAATTGATTTTCAAAAAATTATTTTTTTAATAAAAAAAATCTATTAAAGAAGCCTTTTGGTGGTGGATAGACTTTTCCGCTTTCTTGACTGCAATCAAAGAAGCAGGGAGGTCTATTCGCCATCCATACACTTAACATCATAAGCAGAGTGTGACAAGGCAATGACTTTCCAGGATGGTTTGTCTCACAGCACCTGGGATTTAGAGGCAAACTCCCTCTTTACATTTTTAACTGTCAACAGCTAATAGGCATCGATAGCCTTAATTTGCCTAATTCTACAATAAATCACA
Source organism: Podarcis melisellensis (assembly GCF_964234715.1). NCBI lineage: Eukaryota > Metazoa > Chordata > Lepidosauria > Squamata > Lacertidae > Podarcis > Podarcis melisellensis. The sequence goes on from NC_138533.1 coordinate 12,117,419, forward strand.
CACACACAAACAGACTGTGAGCCTCTCTTAGTTACCTGGGAATAAGCCCCATTGAACTCAGCAAGACATACATCAAGATGGACACGTATAGGATTGCACTGTAGGGCACAAATATGCTTTAATCATAAACTGTGGAGCAATCCTATAAATCATAGTGGGGTACCGTTTGCAAGCCCGAGGGCCACATTCCCCTTTGGGCAGCCTTCTGAGGGCCACATACCAGTAGTGGGTGGAGCCAGAGGCAAAAGTGGGTGTTACCACCTTCACCCTCTCTGTCCCTGCCCAAAGTTAAGTATTTTATTTTGTCTTCTAGTTTATTAGGTAGTAGAAACCCATATAATTCCATCAACCCAGAATAAAAGGGCATAGAGGGGAGAGGAAAAAAGCACTTATGCCTCAAGGAAGAAAATCACTGTTTTTAGCTCTGCAGTCCTGCAGACAGATCAGAGCTCTTTCTCCAGATCTCCAGATCCAGCCCACCTTTTCTACTGCAGAGGTAGGGAACCCACAAACCTTATTTTATTTTGCCCCCAGAGGAACTGCTTTTACAAAGTTCTTCCCCTCTGTTGTAAACAAAATCTGCCCTTTTCCCTTATGGGATATCCAAGAGCCCATTATAGAGTCTTTACGTAGGTTCCCGATTGGTAGGAGTAAATTATTGGGAGGCAAGTCATAGAATAAGGGACACGGGTGGCGCTGTGGGTTAAACCACAGAGCCTAGGACTTGCCAATCAGAAAGTCGGCGGTTCGAATCCCCGCGACAGGGTGAGCTCCTGTTGCTCGGTCGCTGCTCCTGCCCACCTAGCAGTTCGAAAGCACCTCAAAGTGCAAGTAGATAAATAGGTACCGCTCCGGTGGGAAGGTAAATGGCGTTTCGGTGCACTGCTCTGATTCGCCAGAAGCAGCTTAGTCATTCTGGCCACATGAACCGGAAGCTGTACGCCGGCTCCCTCGGCCAATAAAGCAAGATGAGCACTGCAACCCCAGAGTCGGCCACGACTGGACCTAATGGTCAGGGGCCCCTTTAACTTTAAGTCATAGAATCATAGCGCTGGAAGGGACCTTGAGGATTATCCAATCCAACCCACTGCAATGCAGGAATCTTTTGCCCAATGTGGGGCTTGAACCCATGGCTCTGAGATTAGGAGTCTTGTGAGCTACCTCATTGCTTTAATTTGTTAATATTGGCAGCTAGGAACCTCAATCAGTTGTCCCAAATGAAGGTCGTTAGGGCTGATGGGGAACTTTTGGCCCTCCACTTCCCATCACTGGATTTCTGACGTGCACACACACCAGGGGCTCTAACAAATCCTAAGCCTGCTCTTGCTATTTAGGGTGAGCAGAGCGGGGGCGAGCCTTGGGTTCATATTAATGGCTCGGGATGAAAGAGCAGGAGACTCTCACGTCTCAGAACATGTGGCCGACAAAGCCAGAGGCGGCGGAAAGAGGATTGTCGGGGAAGAGAGGCGGCTGTATTTAACAGGCAGTCTGGAGAACAGGATTAGAAAGGAGAAAACTTGCTGTCTTGATGAGCTGGTGGAGAAATGATGATAAGGCTAAATCTCATATTGAGAGAGGGAGAGTGGGAAGCTAACCCTGCAAAGTGCTTAAATGCCCAAATATATATTACGTCGCAAAGAATGAAGGGTTCTGGAGAGGATTGGAAGTACGATTCCACAGCAGTGTAATACAGATTTTTACTTTATTTCGCAGACTTTTTTTTTAGGCTTAGCAAGGGGGAAAATGGAGACATTCGTTTGGGAGATTTGCCTCCTGCTCAAACAATTTATTCTGATTTCACAGGGTCCTGAGAAGGCGCAGGGTGCTGCACCCGTGGCAGTGCCAGATTTAGGACGGTGTGGGCAGTTAGCCGAGGGGGCACAAAATGATGTTGATGATGAAACCTACATTAATATGGGAGGGGACCAAATCTTGTCCTTGCTTGGAGCTCTAGGGTGCCATGTTACAAAAGTCCGCCCTGCCCTTAGCTTCCCAAAATTCTGACACACTTACTCACCCCTTAGATGAGAATTGGAGAATCCTAGCATCGAAATGTGGCCCTCCAAGCTCTGTTTGGCCCTCCAGTTGCCCCAGGCTGCATCCCACTCACCAGCCCTGATCTGCACTTTCCTTGAGGGCTTTTGCCTCCCTTGCCTGGATCCTTGTATGGCAGGAACATAGGAAACTATCTTCTACCAAGTCGAAATATTGGTTTGCCTAGCTCTGGGTTTCCCAAACTTGAGTCTCCAGCTGTTTTGGGCTACGATCCCCATCATCCCTGACCACTGGTCCTGCTAGCTAGGGGTGATGGGAGTTGTAGTCCAAAAACAGCTGGAGACCCATGTTTGGGAAACCCTGGATTAGACAATACCCTGAGTGAGCCGCAATGTGGTTGGAAGGAAGCATGGCTGTAGCTCAGTACAGTGGTAGCTTAGGTAACATACGCTGCAGGTTACATACGCTTCAGGTTACATACTCCGCTAACCCAGAAATAGTGATTCAGGTTAAGAACTTTGCTTCAGGTTGAGAACAGAAATCATGCTCTGGCGGCACGGCAGCAGTAGCAGGAGGCCCCATTAGCTAAAGTGGTGCTTCAGGTTAAGAACAGTTTCAGGTTAAGTACGGACCTCCGGAACAAATTAAGTACTTAACCCGAGGTTCCACTGTTTGAGAGTATCTGTTTTGCAACCACCTTCTGCCCTTTTGTCTCTGCAGATACCTTTGCCAGCAAAGTTGCCGCCATCCAAGACCAGCACGCCGACGCCTCCATTGGGAATGTGACGGGCAGCAACGCAGTCAACGTCTTCCTGGGCATTGGGGTGGCCTGGACTATCGCAGCCGGGTACTGGGCCAGCAAAGGCCAGCCCTTTCACGTGAAGCCCGGCAACCTGGCCTTCTCGGTCACCCTCTTCACCATCTTCGCCTTCTTCAGCATTGCGGTGTTACTGTACCGGCGCCGTGCACCCATCGGCGGAGAACTGGGAGGTCCCCGAAACCCCAAAATCCTGGCGACCCTCCTCTTCCTGAGCCTATGGCTGGTCTACATCCTCCTGGCTGCCCTGGAAGCCTACTGCCACATTCAGGGCTTCTGAGAGACAAGCGCAGACTGGGAGATTCGCTTTCGGGTTTGGCCTGGGGGAGGCCCCTGTCCAAACCTTGGGACACTGATCCCTGGATGACTTGGGGGTGGAGGGGAGAAAAGAAAAGCCAAACCCTCCCTCCCCAAGCTGGGAGACCCCTTTTTTCTCAAGCACATGAGAACACCTTCACTTCCGCAACGGTTCAGTGAAGACTTTGGCCAACGCCAGCCACGCGGTCTAGTAATGACTAAGGTGGTAACAAAACCGGGACAAAGTTACAGGGTCGAATTCTGGCCAAGGCTTCTGCAATGGACTGATGGCAGAGTTGCCCGCCTCTGTTTGGAGAGAGAAAATGCCAAGCTATTAAGAACCCTGATTTTAGACACATCTTAGGGGTGCAACAGATTCAAGGGAAGCTGAGCCAGGGCATAGGCCACCCCTTTCCACACTGACCTGGGTGAATTAGTAGCCTCAGAAAACAGTGGGATGGGAGGGGGATACTGACCAGCCCTGCCAATTATTCTTATCCTTGCAAGTATTGGAGGGCCAGTTAGTTGAACACATTGTCCTTCCCCTTGCAAGCCTGGCCAGTTTCTTGCAGCGACAGAGATGGGGCGCTCTTTGCATCCCAGTGGATGGTAACGTAATGATGTCAGCAAAACTGGAATTTTAGGTGCAAGTCGAGGTTTGTGCTATCTTCCTCCTGTTCCTGGCCAAATGATCCAAAGAAGGGTGGGGGCAGGGAGGGAGAGAGAGGGAGGGAGGGAGAGAAAGGTGGGAAAAGCAAGCGAGAATAGATAGAAGGGAAGAAGGATCCTAATCAGCCAGTTTACCTTGTTCCAAGCACAGTCGATACCCTCCGAAAAACCTGCACTCTTTACAAACTCCCCAGAACAGCACAAAAATCTCAAAACAGCAAAAAACAGAAATATAGCTAGATCTAGGATAGCTGCTTTCCCCCCTTCCTCTTCCACGGCACAACGCTCCCCCTTCCCAAATTAACAACTCCCCCCATATTAGTATTCGACTCCCCTTTTCTGTACAGAACTCAGATTTCTATTTAGTTGAGTTTATTTTACTTACAAGGTGGGGAAGCCCCCCACAGAAATTATTTTATTTTTATTTAAAAAGAAGAAAACCCACAAACCTCTGGCACCCATGCAATTGTCTGCCCCTTCCTTGTCCCTTAATGTGGACACCCCCCCTCCTGTCCAGACGCCACGGCCGCTGCGCATGGTGCTTCCCTCCTCTCTGGGGCGGGGGGCTCCCGACATTGGTACGTCCCATGCCTCAGTTTGCATGGTGGCCCCTGTGACCCCGACCCATACAATCTTGTGTCTCTGTAAGTCACTCTGGTGTCCATGCTTGCCCGTTCGTCTTTTGCACCAGTGCCTGCCTGTTGCTCGTGCCTGCTGTCTGGTTTTCCCCCAAAAAACAAAAAATGTGCCCTTCCTCTTACGTCCTGTTGCCTGCGCTACCTTGGATTTGTGTTGTGTTGTGTGTGCGTGTGTTTTCTAAAAAACAAAACAAAAAACTATTTAAAACTTATTCAAGAAAGCTGTGCATTTTTTAATATATATATATAGGTTTATCATCTTATTTAGAAAAAAATAGCATTTCCCAAACTTGGGCCTAAGGTTCCCTGCAAGCCGGAAAAATGGTCTTATCCGAGGGATGGCAGGCTTCACAATCTTTATGGAGTTCCAACAGGCAAGAGGATGGTCACAGAGGAAACAGTGGACTAACCCAGCTGGACTTCGTTTATCCCACTCTTTTCTGCTGCTGGATTTACAGGATCCCGAAAGCAAGACATGTTTAAGGCACTCCTGTTGTTGTGACTCAAGGAGGTGTGGCTGGGTTTCTGACCAGGTGTTTTGGACAGGTGCACGTCCTTCATTTTCTCCCCCCCCCTCCAAGTGTTCCAGGTGGAGTGCAAATTATACTAAGGCTACATGGCTTGAAACACAGCAAGGTTGCTCCCTGCTATGTTTCAAGTCACTTTCTTACACAGCTGTACGACGAGAGAGTAGGGGATGTCTTTGCCCCATATCCATTATCTGATTTGTTTCCCTGCACCAAACTCCAATGTTCTCATCTGCATATGTGCAAAGGCTGCCTGAATGCTACACACCTCAGCTTAACTGCGGCTTCGGTTTTCTAACTGGACGTAAACCAGTTTGGGGAATGGGAGTATTTCTCAGGAAGCCACAGGATACAGGTGAATTGTGCTTAACATCGTGAGTACTTGGCTTCAAACACAGGGGTTGGATCACCCTAGAACTGGAGCAAGCGGTCATGTGAACATAGCCTAAGATACTTCAGAGGGCTGTTCTTTAACAGGGCTGGGGAACCTGTGGACCTCCTTGTATGGCCAGTGTTCAGGGACAAAGGGAGACATAGCCCTGCAACATCTGCTGGGACCCACAGATCTCCCAGAAGACTTTCTTGCTGAGGAGTCAGACTAGGTGCAGGGTTCGGAGCTTTCTGTTGGACGTCAGGAAACCACTGAACCCAAAGCTGAGAGCATAAGCTTGCAGAAGACCCTCTTGGATCTATGGGGCCACAGTCTAGACCAGCGTTTCTCAAACTTGGGTCTCCGGCTGTTTTTGGACTATAATTCCCATCATCCCTGACCACTGAACTTGCCAATTAGAGATGATGGAAGTTGTAGTCAGCTGGAGACCCAAGTTTGGGAAACAAGCCTAGACCTTCACAGGCGCCTTCCCCTAAGCAACTCCACAGGACTTGCCCAGTCCAGGAAGTACACCTGAATGGAAGCTAGAGAATTGAAGGCCTGTCTTCAGGCAGACAGCTGGCCCTTTAAGATGTAGTGAGTCACAAAGGGGTGGAGTGTGAGAGGTTGGCCTGAGGGGAGGGGCTTAAAAAGGCTCAGCCTGCTTTCCACCTTTGGCCACACCCACACCATACATTTAAAGTGCTATGATACCACTTTAAACAGTCATGGCTTCCCCCAAAGAATTATGGGAACTGTGGTTTGTCAGGGATGCTAAGAGTTGTTAGAAGACCCCTTATTCCCCTCACAGAGCTGCAATTGCCAGCATTCACTGTGGAGAGGGACTGTTAAATCACTCTGGGAATGGTAACTCTGTGAGGGGAAGTGAGCCGGGAAAAGTCTGGACTTTTACAAGGATAAGACATGGGCCAAGTGTTCCTATGATAATAATAAAGCCACAAAGCGGGGCAGGGGGAGCTATCTATTCCATCTATTCCACTACCACCCCATTCCTTCTCTGAGCCAAGGAAGAAACAGAAGGCAACTGAATTACACGTTTATTACATATGTTAAAAAAAAAGTTAAGGCAAGAAAGAAAATTACATCCATAGGAAGGAAATAAGAAATAAAAAGAGAGGGGCTCTAGGTTGTCTTCCTGCCACAACCTCACATGGGCAGAACAAAAGCCCCCCCTTCCCCTTTTGCTCTTTGCACCCATCTCCCAAAGCAGCGAAGGACCTGCCTCCCAGGATTTTTTAATTAGCCCTTTTGTTGCATTGCCTTCCCAAATCTGTCCACCGCTTCCCTGTCCCCCAAGCTCCTCACCCCATAGAAGGAGAAGGATGACAGGGAGAAACATACACAGGTTGTGTACATACCGTAAGATCTAAACTGCACGACTTCCCCAAGAAAACCCTGGGAACTATAGTTTGTTAAGGGTGCCGGGAATTGGAGCTTAGAGAGGGGTAAACTACCATTCCCAGGATTCCCGGAGGCGAGGGAGTCATGCTCTAAATGTACAGTGTGTATGGAGGCCTGGCTCTCCTTTGGGGAGAAAAGCCCTGGTGGATCAGTCCCACGTATCCACATGGTAAAGTGCACAACATCCACCAAAGAATCCTGGGAGCTATAGTTTGCCCCTCTCACAGAGGAATAGTTCCCTGCACCCTCAGCAAGCAACAGTACCCAGAATTCTTTGGAGAAATCATGTGCTTTACATATGCAGGCAGCCGCGCTCCTCTGGGGGAGAGTGGAGGTGTTTTCCCACAGGTTTTTCCCTCACGTGTTCCATCGTTTTTATTTTTTTAAAGAGGAGGATCTTATATTTAAAATAGCCCTTTTTGCTTCCTTCCCCTTTGCGGGGAGAAAAGTATTGGCGAGCAGGGAGTATTGGAGATCCCACCCTCCCTAGATAGTGCATTAAAAGGAAAAAAAACACAAAAGAGGCTGCCATCAGCTGCCATCCTCCCCGTCTCGCCCCCACAACGTGTGAGGTGCGCATGAATGCATGTTGGTGGTGCCAGGGTTGCCTGATACTTTAGCCCTCACCAGTCACTCCTCCTCCCGCAAGTCTTTTTCCTAGCTTCAAAAAGCACAGACCGAGAGGTTGGGAGAAGACAAGTTGCACTTAGTTAATGAATTAAAAAAAAAATTAGTTTAAAAAAATAAAACATTTGCTTTTTTTTTTTTAAAGGAAAGGGGGTGGGGGAAGCCAAGTGCCTTTAGTGTGTGTTTTTCTTCCATAGGCTCTGCCCCGCGACACACTTTTTAACAAGCCCTGGGATGGCGGGGGATGCCCCAAAGATGCCTCCCGTTTCTCTCTCGCGCGCATGTGTGCGCATGTGGACATCAGCACTGCGGCCACTGCCGGGTGTCCTCCTCCAAGTCTCACAAGACAGTCAGGTCTTCTTCGGGTGGGGTGGGGCCGAGGGGAGACCCAGGGGGGTGCCCGTTGCTGACGCTGCCATCCAGCTCTTCCTGCAGGTAACGGCGGATCTCCTGAGGCAGGGTGAGGCCCTCCAGCTCGCACTCACGCTCCAACTGGGCTGCCAACTGGGGAGGAATGGGGAAAGGGAGAAAGGAGAGAAGCAGGAGGGGAGAGAAATGAACACGCTCCGATCTCTGCTATGAGCCGTTTCTAACGTCTCACAAAACTCAAGGGGTGGCGCTACGCCCGCCCGCTCCACCGCTTCCATCAGTGGCAGGGAGGCTTTCTAACACGTGGCACCGCTGCTCGCCTTCCCTGTCCCCAGAAGTCAAGTGAATGGCAAGACTTGAAGGAGCACGCCAGGTTCGCACTGGGATTTGTGAGAATCAGGGTGCAGTGGTGGTAGCGGAAGTGGGGCACGGTGGGCAGGCACAGGAGGCGGCAATTCCTATTTTGCCTCCGGTGGCAAAACGGGATGGGCCACCCTACACACACACACACACACACACACACACACACACACAGAGTGAGAATGAAGGCTGCTGAAAATTTGCATCTCAGGTCTCTACACAGGGGGTGATAATTAGGCTGCCATCCCTTTGGCAGGTGGGCAGCTCCTACAGCATGGAGAAGGGCCCTAAGCTTGGTGCTAGCACATCTGCTCTGTGTGCAGAAGGTCCCCTTGCCAACTCCAAGTAGGGCTGGGAAAGACTTCCTGTCTAAAACCCCAAAGAGCTGCTGCCAGTCAGTGTAGACAGTACAGAGCTAGATGGACCAATGGTTTGGCTCAATATAAGGCAGCTTCCTATGTTCCTATTGGCAAAGGGGCATTGCTCAGTGGTACAGCATCTGCCCTGCATGCAGAAAGCCTGAGATTTGATCCCTGGCATTTCCAGGTAAGGCTGGTAGAGACGTCGTTCCTGAAACCCTGGACAGCCACTGCCGGTCAGTGTTGACGATACTTGGCTAAAAGGACTCAGCTCCCGATCTTTTTAATCTTCCTCTGGCAGCCCATTTCTGCTTGTGAACACATGCAAAAATGGGAACGCTCCCGAGGCCCGAGGACTTATAGCCAGAACGAACATACAACTCGAATTCATAGAAGAAAAGCAACGGTTAGCAAACACAACTACATACACAACAGAAAACAATCCTAAACGCTCTGTAACACCATCCATTCTTAAAACCTAGAAACAGAAGATTTGGAGCCTAAAACACAACCAAAGAGAGAGAGAAGGACCCACACTCTCAGGAGTTGCTGGAGTCAGTGGGAAGGCTCTTCACGCTGTTCAGCAGATTGCAAACGCTTTACAGCTTGGGTAGGAAGCAAGGCCACTTGGAAGCGCTTCCTCGATGGCCTCAGCCCGCAGGCTGCCTGCGTGTTAACACTTTAAATTGGCTCAACAATGGGAGGTCTTTGGCGCTGGCAAACGCAGAAAGTGCTCTCTGGCTGGGTGGCTGCCAGGTGACGGGAAGACGCAGCCGCTTTATGACTTGGCAACCAGCCCTAGAAGGTGGAAGCAGCAGCCTTAAGCCTGCCTTTTTTGTTTTCCAAAGGCCACAGGGCAGTGGTGCCAGGGGCCAGGGGCAAAAGGAGGCACAGCAACTAACACAGATTTTCACCTGTGAGCAGGAGGTTCGTCTCCACACAAAAACACACATTCATACCCTGCCCTCTATCCTCCATCTGCACAAGCAAGAGGCATTATCAGAGCCCAAGAGCTCATTCCAGGCAGGAAAAGCCCTGAAGGAGGATGTGAAGCCTGGGGAGACTTCTAAAGGCCAGAAAAAGAGGCTTGGGGGGCGTATTTGACCCCTGGGTTCCCCATCTCCTGCCCCTACGGCCATTCTTGCAAAAGAAAAGGTCTTCTCCCATGTTTGCCTAAGAAAACAACACAATAAAAAGCTGCGCAGGATCAGGCAAATGGCCTATCCAGTCCAGCATCTTTTTCTCAGAGTGTCCAACCAGATGCTTACAGGAACCCAAGAGGAGGACCCGAGTTCAAGAGCAACTCTCCCCACTCGCGATTCCTAGCAAGAAGTATTCAGAAGCACACTACCGCCCTCAACAGGGGAGGGGGAACATAGTCATCATGGCTAGTAGCCACTGATAGCATCACCATGAATTTTTCTAACCAGTCTTTCAAGCTGGTGACCGCTGCTGTATCTTCTGGAACAGTGAACTCCAGAGGTTACATATGTGCTGTATGGAGGACTTCTTTTATTGCCTGTCCTGGATCTTTTAGCTTCATTGCACGAGTCCAAGTTCTCCATTCTGAGAGGAGAAGTTTCTTCCCGCCTACTCCCCTCACAGGGAACTACATTTCCCAGAGTTCCCTGGGAAGAGGGATTGATTCTTAAACCATCCGAGAGATTGTAGCACCGGGAAGGGGGAAGAGTGAGCCTCCTAACAATTCTCAGCACCCTGAACTAACTACACTTCCCAGGATCCCTCTAATCAGGCAAGCAAGAGACATTATCACAGCTCAAGTAAGCATTCGACCCAGAAAAAAGCATTTGTAGAGGTTATTGAGCAGAGCCAATAGATGAGAGGACTATGGCCTAGGGAGGAGGCATGGGCAAAGGGAGTCGCACAGGCCCCAGTTGCCCCCAATAACCCCCTTCCCTGCCCAAATATATACAGTGGTACCTCGGGTTACATACGCCTCAGGTTACAGACTCTTCAGGTTACAGACTCCACTAACCTAGAAATAGTGCTTCAGGTTAAGAACTTTGCTTCAGGATCAGAACAGAAATCATGCTCCGGCGGTGCGGCGGCAGCAGGAGGCTCCATTAGCTAAAGTGGTGCTTCAGGTTAAGAACAGTTTCAGGTTAAGAACGGACCACCGGAACGAATTAAGAACTTAACCCGAGGTACCACTGTATTCTAGAATTTTTCCAATGGACAACTTGAAAAATAAAAACTCAGGCTCAGTCGGTAAGAGCATGAGACTCTTAATCTCAGAGTCGTGGGCTTGAGCCCCGTGTTGGTCGAAAGATTCCTGCATTGGACTAGATGACGCTTGTGGTTCCTCCCAACTCTACAATTCTGTGACTCCCAGAAGCATTTGCCGCACTCACCCGTGGCTCTTCGTCCTCAATCAGCTGTAGTATCCCCTGGTGTCCTGCCAGTAGCTTCTCTTGGCGCCGTTTCTGGGCTTCCTCAAGCTTTGGGATGGAAGGAAGAGCAAAGTCAGTGAAGCAGGGATAACGTTAAAATAGCTCTTTTTTCACCAGTTCGCTCAGACTTGCAAGCTACAGTGTTTCCTGGGGAAAATAAGGCCTACCCCTCCTTGGTCATTCCTGCCTTTGATGCTTCCAGGTCGGACTCCTGTAATGCACCTACACTTGGAGATGGTCCAGAAACTTTAATGAGCTGAGGAAGCAGCGGCCAGAACTTGTGTGTCCAGGGCTGGCAGGACAAACCATTCTTAGGTCATAATTGGATTGCAATTTGTTTCCAGGCTCATTTTTTTATATATAAATAATAAATGCCAGTTTTGAATGTTCTAAATTTACAACCTGGGAATCAGGGTTATCGCAGGAATTGTTTCTTTTTCTACATACACGTGTGGGATTTGTGCTCAATGTGAAGCTCTCCTTGCTTTTGCTTTGCCAAGAGTAACACTGTTTATTGAGTTGAGCAAAAGGGCCTTTTTGGTGGTGATGCCTACTCTATGGAACAGCTTCTCAGGAAAGGCATGCTAGGGTCCCTCTTTTGCCTGCTTATAAATTGACCCTTAAGATTTTGTTACAACTGGTTTTAACTGGGGTGGGTTGTGTGGTTTTTATGTTGCTGAACAGATCACCCTCAGATTTTTTTTATGAGATAGCAGTTGTTGTTGTTTAGTCGTTTAGTCGTTTAGTCGTGTCCGACTCTTCGTGACCCCCTGGACCAGAGCATGCCAGGCACTCCTGTCTTCCACTGCCTCCCACAGCTTGGTCATGTTCGTAGCTTCGAGAACGCTGTCCAAAAGTGTTTATATACTGCTACCCACTGAGATAGCAGTATATAAACACTTTTATGAAAAAACACACAATCAAAATAGCAATAAACACAATGTTTTTTTTAAAAAATAAAACATCCGTTAAAAATGCTTTCAGGTTATGTACAATGTGTGTGTGTGTGTGTGTGTGTGTGTGTGTGTGTGTGTGTGTGACAGCAATAACACTTTCTTATGTGAAAACAAATTAATGTGAAAAGTTCCCAAGCAATAAAAAAAAATTCTAACCAACACTACTGTTGTATGTTACTTGCTGTGCATGTTGAAGATGACAATAAAGGCTTACAAAAGAAACACAAACACACAAATTCACATGCAAAACAATTTCAAATTCAATATAGTACTGCACAGATAAAGAATGGGATAAATTTTTCTCCACTTAAAAGGGTCATTGAAAAATGAAGGTCTTTCCAAAGCGAGGGAGTTGCAAAGTGCAGGTGAGATTTCAAGAGTGCCATCTCGACTCAAAAGCCAGAGTGGTGTAGTGGTTAGAGTGTTGGTCTAGGACCTGGGAGATCAGGGTTCAAATCCCCTACTAGACACAGCTTTGAAGTTTGGGGAAACCCAGCCAGATGGGCAGGGTATAAATAATAAATTATTATTATTATTTCTATAACCAAGGGGTGTGTGTGTGTGTATATATAAAAATAAAATTCATTTTATTTTAATGTCCAATTTATAAAAGTAAACGGACACTGTATGTCCTTGGGCCAGTCACTGCCTCTCAGCCTAACTTACCTCACAGAGTTGTGGTAACTCCTGGTTTTACCCTCACAACATGTGGCGCCTTGAGCTCCTTGGAGGAAGGTGGGATAGAAATATAATAATAATAATTGAAAAATGAATAAAAATGGGAATGGGAAACTCACCCTGCGAATGGAGTTCACCGACTCGGTGATATGTCTCCTGTTTATCTCCGTCAGTTCCCTGAGGGAAGACAAAGAGCCTTTTCAGGATGAGAAGATAAGCCCCCGTTTCCAAATAAAAAAACTCCTGTCCTCTCCACACAAACAAGCACAAGACACTAGCCGTAAACCAAAGCAGAACTGGCAATTCCGCCACCTTTCCAAGCAACCCAGATGGACCTTTAAAAACATGGCCCGACGCTTGAGGCCCAGCAGCTCCCATGCCCTTAAGGGTTTGCCCCTTAAAAATTGTGCGCTTCTGCAAACCGTAGCCAGGGGAGGCAGGTGCCCATTGGGGCTGCTAAGGCAGAAGGCAGGAAGACCAATAATAAGTGGAGCCAGAGCCAATGATAGATACAGCCTAATCATCCTGGCTTTGCATCCTTTTAACTCCCTGCTGAGGGGAGCAATGCCAAGACTAAGGAGGAGAACACAGAAAACCAGTGTCACCCACTGGACTGGTCTGTAATGAAGAGGGCATGCAATGCGTACAACATGGGTAGGCAAACTAAGGCCCGGGGGCCAGATCCGGCCCAATCACCTTCTAAATCTGGCCCGTGGACGGTCCGGGAATCAGTGTGTTTTTACATGAGTAGAATGTGTGCTTTTATTTAAAATGCATCTCTGGGTTATTTGTGGGACATAGGGATTTGTTCATATTTTTTTTCCAAAATATAGTCTGGCTCCCCACAAGGTCTGAGGGACAGTGGATCATCCCCTGCTGAAAAGGTTTGCTGACCCCTGGCATACAACATGGGGCTATCTTTGAAGGTGACTTGGAAACTACAACTAATCTAGAATGTGGCAGCTGGACTGGTGACTGGGAGTGGCAGGGAAGATTCTTTGTTTTTTGTTTTCCCCCCCGAATTTTTTGGGTTTTTTTTGATAATTTTATACATATAAAACATAATCATTTCAGACATTGAAATACAAGGTTCTATTGAACCTTCAGACCTCCTTCCCTCCCTCCATGGGTTCTATGTTTAAGTTTAAATTTGCTGCATCTTTTACCATTATACATCTATTATATAACCATAATTGCCATAAATAATTCCACATTACAAGTGTCACTACATCCCTGCCAAAGATTTTAACTGTTTGCAGTGGTCTTTTAAATAAATTACAAATTTACTCCAGTCTTTAGAAAAATTTTTGAGATAAAGGTGCTTCGGACGTATGGTTAAGATGTGATCTAAGACAACAACACTAGCAGGGTTGTAAGAAGACTTGTAACGATAACTGCTCTTACCTTTTTATATTTATTTGAAAACTGTGACATTCTGAATGAGTGAAACGTAAATTGGAAAATGTATAAATGCTATGCTATAAAGGTTAATTTCGAAAACCAAGAGGCAGGAGGGCGGGAAGTCAATAAGCTCTTAAGAGCAAAAGAATATTATAAAATGGAAAATGAATGAAAATTATTTTTTTTAAAAAAAGATGTGATCTAAGACACTACTATGAACTTGAGGATACTGTTTCTCTCCATTTATCTCAGTTTAGGTTTAATTTTGGTTTAGATTATTTTTAAAAAGAAGATCATGCCTGCTTTGATCTTACGGGAAAAGCAGCCCCTAGAAAGCAGTCAAAGGAAACCAACCCATCCCTGAGCCAATTCAACTCACACGTCCTTTTTGCTCTTCCTCTCCCGGGATTTGGCTTCCGTGATGCTGTTGTGTCGTTTCCGGTCCAGGATTTTCTGAAGCTCCTTCTTCTCTCTAACCAAAGGTTTGAGGGTGCAGGGAGGGAAAGAAGGGGCGTGGGCTCAGTGGCAAAGCAGAAGGCCCCAGCTTTAATCACCGCTACTTCCAGGTAGGTCCGGGAGAGACTCCTGTCTAAAACCCTGGAGAACCACTGCCAGTCTGTGTAGACAACACTGATCTGGTCTGACTTGATATAAGGCAGCTTCCTAAGTTACTGTTTGATTAGGTATTTCATTCAGAACAATGGGGACTAGAAGCTTACTTTAGCAGAGCATCAGTGAAGCACCTGCTTTGCAAGCAGAAAGCTGCAAACCCTCCGCTGGGAAAGGTTCCAGTTTGAAACCCTGAACTGCTGCTGCCACTTAATGTAGACCAGAGATGGGGAGCCTTGACTCCAACTCCCATCAGCCTCAGCATGCATGTCCAGAGGTCAGGCATGATGGGAGCGGCAGTCCAACAACCTCAGGAGGCTGAGAAGGTCCCAACAAGCACAGAGCTAGGTGGGACCTCAGTTTGACTCTGTCTTAAGGCAGCTTCCTATCAAAAAGGCAGGCAGCATCTGGAGGAGGCGGAACAGCCCCTGAGAGTCCCCAAGAGAGGTTGCTGCTTCCCCTCCCATTTCGCCTCACGCCAGTACTCACTTTTCACTCATCTCCTTCAACTTCTTCAGCTGGGCAGCCTGGCAATCCCGGGCAATCTCTCTCAAGCGCTGCTGGGCCTGAGGCAAGGATGGGGGCAGCGGGGTGGGATAGAAATAGGGGAGGGAATTAATATTCCTCTAAAATGGGCCCAGGGACGCGGGTGGCGCTGTGGGTTAAACCACAGAGCCTAGGACTTGTCGATCAGAAGGTCGGCGGTTCGAATCTCCGCGACAGGGTGATCTCCCGTTGCTCGGTCCCTGCTCCTGCCAACCCAGCAGTTCGAAAGCATGTCAAAGTGCAAGTAGATAAATAGGGACCGCTCTGGTGGGAAGGTAAACGGCGTTTCCGTGTGCTGCTCTGGTTCACCAGAAGCGGCTTAGTCATGCTGGCCACATGACCCGGAAGCTGTCTGCGGACAAACGCCGGCTCCCTCGGCCTATAGAGCGAGATGAGCGCGCAACCCCAGAGTCGGTCACGACTGGACCTAATGGTCAGGGGTCCCTTTACCTTTAAAATAGGCCCAGGGTGTGTCTGTTGTTATTATCTTCTAAAAATTGATATACTGGTTGATTGTAAACAAATAAACAAATCCCAGAGTGGTTGACAAAAATAATAAAACAATGCAACAATTAAAAACGACTGTTTTTGCTTGCTTGCTTGACTGACTGACTTACTTACATATTGCACTAGCCAAAGGCCATGGCAACATCCAAAGAAGGATAAAAGGGAAAAAAATACAGCAGTCGCTTTATGTGCAGTAAAACCATAGTCAAATCCACCAAAATTTCTTATTACACAGAATAAAAAGTAATTCTCAAAAAAAATAATGTGCAAATTAGAGTCCCCATTTCGATTGGCTGCTAGCCCATCTAGTTCTTTCTTCCTAATCTTCCTAGCTCTCACCTATGGTTTAAATGACTATTGATTGTTTATTTAGAAGAGGAATGTTTTCACTGCCACCTAAGGATATATAATGAAAGGGTGCCCTGGGGAGAGCATTCCACAAGTTGGGAGTCACAGCAGAAAAGGCCCTGCTCTCATGTTGCCACCCTTCAAACCTCTTGTGGAGGAGGCACACAAAGAAGGGAGTTTTTAATGTTTGACATTTATTGTGCTTTTAATATTCTGTTGGGTACGAGCAGAACCACAGGAGCACGGATTTTGACATGAGGACAAAACTTGGAATCATTTCTTTCTTTCTTTTTTAAAAAAGGCCGAAACTAGAGCTCAGCACTTCAAGACACAGAACCACTCGCTCAGACATCTCAAGGTCTTTGTGCAATTGACCTTTGTGCACACACACACTTTCCCAGCAGGGACAGGCTGGTTTGGGAACAGGGATGCTGAATCTCAGGGCCACCAGGTGCTGTTGTGCTACAGCTCCCATCATCCCCAACCATGCTAGCTTGGGCTGAGAAGAGCCTAACAACAACACATGGACACCCACAGCACCTCCGGATTAGAGCCCACTATTTGAAGCCCCGCCCTGCCTTTAAACACCTGGCGCAGGTGCTCTCGCTTGCAGTCCCTCTCCAGCTGGTGCTGAACCTCCCGCAGCTGCAGCAGACCTTGCATCTGGCTCTCCTGATCCAGCTCCAAAGAACTTTGAGACCTAGAGGGGGAAAGAAAAGAGCCGCACGTCAGGAGGCGCAAGTTGGCAAGAAAGGGTTAAGACTGCCGAGCACAAGCTGAAGCAGAATGGGGAGCACACAGTAAAAGTCAACAAGGAATGAGTAATAATAATAATAATAATAATAATAATAATAATAATTATTATTATTATTATTATTTATTTATACCCCGCCCATCCGGCTGAGTTTCCCCAACCACCCTGGGCGCCTCCCAATTGAGTGTTAAAAACAATACAGCATTAAATATTAAAAACTTCACTAAACACTAAAAAATAAGATAGCTGCTTATTTCCTTGACATCTGATGGGAGGGCATTCCACAGGGCGGGTGCCACCACAGAGAACGCCCTCTGTCTGGTTCCCTGTAACCTCGCTTCTCGCAGTGAGGGAACCGCCAGAAGGCCCTTGGCGCTGGATCTCAGTGTCCAGGCTGAACGATGGGGGTGGAGATGCTCCTTCAGGTATACAGGACTGAGGCCGTTCAGGGCTTTAAAGGTCAGCACCAACACTTTGAATTGTGCTCGGAAACGTACTGGGAGCCAATGCAGATCTCTCAGGACCGGTGTTATGTGGTCCCGGCGGCCGCTCCCAGTCACCAGTCTAGCTGCCGCATTCTGGATTAATTGCAGTTTCCAGGTCACCTTCACAGGTAGCCCCACGCATGCACCACTCTGGCGAGTAACCAAGCAGGTGGAAGAGAGTCGGGGTGTCATATACTGTCCCCCTTTTTCCTCCCAGCTGCTACCTATTTAGGTGGGGGGGGAGCCCTACAAGTAGGCAGAGCCAATCACAGACAGAGCAAACACACACTTGCCCTGCCGCTTTGTCCTACCCATCGACTTGTCCATTCCTCTTCTAAAGCCATCCCCAAACCAGCCTGCACTCTGCTTATTCCAATCCCCATCCCTGGACAGGGATCTGGCGGGCTCTAGCTGCACAGAGCGACAGGACTGTAGAATTGCAAGAGACCCCCGAGAAATGCCCTGCTGCTTTCCTCTGAGAAAAGTCATAGTTTATCACTGAATTGGACTAAATAGCAATTCTGCAGATTTCTGGTTTTTTTCTGTGGGGAAAGCTGCAGAAAACCTCTCGGGCAAGTGAAGTACAGCTGAGCCCTCTGTTAGTGTGCTGCAGCAAGACTTTCCCATGAAGGCAGCTCTCCCGCTTCTAGCCACGGACGCATGAGCCCAAGCCAGTCCCTTCTCACCCTTCCTGGCTGCGCAACCGGCTTTTTTCCCCCAGGGAGAACTGGGCACTCTGCTTCTTGTTTTGGCTGCAGATCTTCTTCATGTGCTTCCGCCGGAGCTCCTTCAGCTCACGGTACTGCTTCTTCAGCAGCTTCACGAAGGACTTGTGCTGGCGCAGCTCCTCCAGGGACTGGGGGGACACTTCTGGAAGATACCCCCCAAAACACCCACCCAGGCACAACGGGTTACAGAATATTGTAATCCCCGTCCAACAGCAAGGGGATGAGAGAGAGCACGTGCAGCGCAAGGCAGTTCCCACCTGCCTCAGTCCACACGTTTTCAAGTTTCTCTCTGGAGTCATAAGGACTAGGAACTTGATTCCAGAGAAAACTAAAAATGTGGTTCCACCATAAGGCAGGTTTATTTTTGAAATCCACAGTAGCAGTTCAAGACTTTTCATTCCCCCACTTGAAAATTGACGAGGGTCTTGGAAGATGGGTTAATTACCGTATTTTTCCATGTCTAAAACTAGGGGTTTTTTAAATTAAAAAAATAGGTTTGAAATTGGGGCTCATTTTATACATGGGTAGTGCTGAGGGGTGTTTCCTTAATTTGGAGTCCTCAAAAATAGTCCTCTTATACATGGGGGCGTCTTATACATGGAAAAACATGGCATTATACAAATAAAAAACATTCACAACTTCTATTTTCACAATAGATTTTTTCCCAACACTGGCATCAAAACTAGCACTGCATTATGAAAATCCCAGATTCTAGGACAGGGTCTTGTTAGCCTGTGTGATAATTTATTTGTATTTATAATTAGATTTATATTCTGCCTTTCCTCCAAGGAGCTCAAGACGGCACACACCGTTCTCCCCTTCCCTATTTTATCCTCACAATGACCCTGTGAAGTAGGTTAGGCTAAGAGAGCATGACTGGCCCAAGGTCACCCATGAGCTTCAGGGCCGAGAAGGGATTTGAAACTGGGTCTCCCCAGTCCTAGTCCAACACTCTAACCATTATGCCACACTGGCCCTGCCTGGGCAAAATGGCCTCGGTCTCCATTAGCCGAAGAAGTAAGTCAAGCACAAGAGTCAAGGACAGAAAAAGTTCAACTGGGCTGCAACAGACAACCCTGAATGGGGCTTGCGGGCCCACAGTTTAATAAATCAGTGATCTGGAGCAGCTGTTCCCAGTTATGGGTCCCTAGATGTTGCTGCACTACAACTCACAGTGGCCCCAACCAAAACAGAGGAATGATTGGAAATGTAGTCTAACAGAACCAGGGGATTCAAGGTTGGGAAAGGACCTTTGGATTCTATCTTCAAGGGTGTTGGCACAACAATGTCTTCTTACCTGCAAGGATGCTAGCAATCAGATCGTCCCTTTGCACTACAGGGTTGAGAGAAGGTGAGAGAAAGAAATGAGAAACTGGAGTTAGACCAATGAAAGGGGCATGAGGGTATCCTTTTAGAAGTTTGTTCTTAAAACACGGGTCCAGGAAAGTATGGGGACGTAGTGGGGCACATTCCCAGAAAATGTACCCACTGCAAGGACAGCAATTGTGGCGGCAGTAACCCCAACCGCATAAACCCCAATTATGTTTTCCTAGAACTTGTTTATTGCTAGAAGGCTGCTACTGGACGTTCTTGGGAGCGGACAGATCAATAATATTAATATTAGTAAGAGTTTAATAATGAATATGCCACTTACTTGCCAAAATGCCTTCTAAATGCTTTACAAGTATAAAATAGATTATAAAAAGTATAGCCACACATGATTCGTTGTATTGAGTTAATTGGCACCATGAAGAAAGCAATGGGAAGATAAGCATTATAAAGACCGTAAAAGTAAATAAATACAGAATAAATCACTTCCATCAAAACACTGAAGAGAAGCATCCACAATTAAATTGTACAACAACCCACCCAGCCTTAAAACAGTCAAAAGAGCAAGCTCAACTCAGGAGATCAAGAGAATGCTTTTCTAAGCAGGTGTGCCTTAAAGAGCTGGCGGCATGCCAATACTGATGGGACCTATTACAGCAGGGAGAGCATTTTGTGACACTGGTGCCACCGGTGGAAAAGCCCATCCCTGCATTACCACAAGCCGGTAATCACCAGGCCACAGCAACACAGGGGATCTTCCCAGCATAGTTCAGGGGAATGTGTCTCCATTGTTTGTGGGGAGGGGAGGAAGCAGGGGAGGGGAGAGAGAAATAAGACGCCCTGTTGCTGTAAGGCTATAGGCAAAATAAAAAGAGGTAAGCAAAAAAGAAAGAAAAGAAAACCCCAGCCATTCGCAAGTAGTGGAAGGAAAACCTGAAAAAATAGAGGAGGAAATATAGCTCAGTTGGTGGAGCATGAGATTTCAGAATTGTGGGCTCAAGCCCCACATTAGGCAAAAAAAAAAATGCCTAGACTAGCTTATCCGAGTTCAAGGACATATTCAAGGCAAAAAGAGGGAGCATAGCAGGGCTGTTGAGGGGCGAGGCCTAGGGAGAGTTTTGCAGGACATACATAGAGGCCTAAAAGTAAAGGTAAAGGGACCCCTGACCATTAGGTCCAGTCGTGACCGACTCTGGGGTTGCGGCGCTCATCTCGCTTTATTGGCTGAGGGAGCCGGCGTACAGCTTCCGGGTCATGTGGCCAGCGGGACTAAGCCGCTTCTGGCGAACCAGAGCAGTGCACGGAAACGCCGTTTACCTTCCCGCCAGAGCGGTACCTATTTATCTACTTGCACTTTGACGTGCTCTCGAACTGCTAGGCTGGCAGGAGCAGGGACCGAGCAACGGGAGTTCACCCCGTAGCATGGTTTCGAACCGTCGACCTTCTGATCAGCAAGTCCTAGGCTCTGTGGTTTAATCCACAGTGCCACCCGCGTCCACATAGAGGCCTGGAGGGCTGTAATTGGCCCCCGGGGCCTGACACACCCTGAGCTTGCTTTAGATCTTACCTTGACTGGGAACTACGCTGGGGCTCCGGGTTGGGGGGAGCAGGGGAGGTGGGGGCTTGTGTGCTTCTTCAGTGGGGCCAGTGGTCACGCCAGAGGAACTTCTTGACACCGACGTCCGTGGCTTCTCTGCATTCTCCTGCTGGCAAGGAGAAGTAGCACAGTGGCAAATTCAGAAGTGCGGGGTCCCTTCAGAACAGTCACACCCTCACCCTTCTAAGATTGTACAATAATCTTGCAATTACACAACTGTAATATGAAGGGGGTACGTTGCAGTTATTGGTGCCATGTGCTGCCTTTCAGCTAGACCTGCTATTTTCTGTGCATGTACAGTCATACCTCAGGTTGAACGCGCTTCGGGTTGAGCGTGTTCAAGTTGCGCTCCGTGGCAACCCAGAAATAACACAGCACGTTACTTCCGGGTTTCGCCGCTTGCGCAGACGCTCAAAATGACGTCATGTGCATAAGCAGCAAAAAGCGACACGTGCGTGCGTGCGCAGACATGGCGTCACTAGTTACGTTTGCTTCTGGATATGAACGGGGCTCTGGAATGGATCGGTCCCGTTCGTATCCAGAGGTACCACTGTACATGATTTGGAGTGCTCCAATATCTTCTCTCAGAGGGACTTGCGTTTGGCCTGGAGCTTCGTTGTACGTAACAGAACTTGCACACCGTTCTCTTGAACATGAAGCGACCCTAAATGCTTAGCTTTGGAGCATGCAGTGGCTAAAAAGATCCCCTTTCATGCTGATTGGGCGGCTGTACGATGCTGGTGACAGAGACCCTGCTGCAGAAATAGCAAGGAGTCCTTGACCCTGGACTATTACATCACTGGCAAGGAGAGAGTTGCCTGCACTTCCATAGGTTTCATCCCTTGTCCCGCCTTCTTAGCAGCAGGTGAATCTGTTTCTTCCCAGTTTCACACAGGACTTTGTTCATAAATCCATTTTCCGTCTTAACCAGTAACTTTTTAAAATCCCCATTTTTCGTTCAACTTTTAAACCCACCCTTCACCACAAGATGCCAGGGTGGGTTAAAGCCATTTTAAAAATATATATTAAAATTAATTTAAAAGAAACACTATTATTTCCTCTGAAAAATAAATATGTATTTTTTTAAAATACACTCGTTAACATGCCAGGCTGTATCCAAGTCAGTTTTATTCTGAGGAGACTCACTGACATTAATGAACCCAAGCTAGCAGTGTCCATTAATTTCAATGGGTCTACTTTGAGTAGGACCAACATTGCATACAACCTTTTTATTACATATTATGCGCTTCTAATACACATATTTTTTTAAAAAAGTAGAGGATTCTATGGCAGAATTCAGAGAACTATGAAACCTGGGAGGTAACTGCGATCCAACCCACATGGAGAGGTGCAGATCAGGTCCAACGAAAATGAAACTCTTCCAGCCCCACATCCACTTCCCTCCCTCTGTGTGCCATGGCTGCCCTCACCTCACTCTCTCCTATCAAAGCCACAAGCTGCTTGGCTCGCTGGTCCATTAAGCTGACATGTTTAATGGGGTTGATCAGAGCCTCTGCATAATCTGAGGAGAAAAGAAGATCCATTAGTTTTAACACACGAGGAAGCCTGTGTGTGCATGCTTGCACCAACTGAAGTAGACCCAATGAAATTAATGGACCTTAGTTCATCACAGTGAGATACAAAAAAATTAGGATATGCACATCCCAGTCTCCAAAGCTGGATTTAAGACGCAGATTCCTTAAGACATACTAGCCCTGCTAAAAATATTTTTGTTTACACAAGCCTATCCAGACATGTAGAATGTTCACATGTGTTTTAAATCTTGTTTTCAGCTTATCGTTGATTTTAATTATTTTTTTCTGCACTTGCTTCAGCAGCACATATACTGATTTTAATTATTATTTTTTTCAATCGTTTTAGATAGCCGATTTAAACATTGTTTAAACTGCTAATTTTATTATTGGTTATTCTCATTTGTAAGCCACTTTTAAGGTTTTATTACAATCCAGAGGTATATAAATCTTTTGAAATAAACAGTCCTACTCAGAGTAGACCTACTCAAAGTTAGCAAGTTAATGCACATGACCAACTAGGTCCCTTAATTTCAGCAGGGCTACTGAGAGCACAACTGTGTTCGATATAAGGAATTTAATAAATGAATAAACGTAATAGAACATAACCCAAAATTGGGTAAGAACCCTCGCCCCCCAAAAAAACCTTATGTAAAGTGCTACTAAAATGTATCCAAGAATAAAACACAACTATAATTTCAGGAAAAAAATGTGAAACATATAACAAAGAGGTGGATAAAATTACACAAAAATACAGCCGGCTGATACAGCGTCGTAGCAGCAGTCTGATGTGACTAAGAATGAACAGATCTATACTGGAGACGAAACGTGTTTCAAACCCCAAGGGGTCTTCCTCAATAGTCAAGGTGAGCAGGGCTCAAAACACATGATCAGGCACAAACAGAAAGGTACCATCTTTTCACATCAGCTCATATATCTTCGTATTCTCCTGGTGTGCACAGTAGCCTTCTAGATACGATAGGTCAAGCTAATCTTATCATCGATACAGATCAGCCCAAGTGGCTAACTTTCAGCGACAAATCATGTGTCCCCATCTGCACTGTACAAAGCGATATCATATCACTTTAAACAAGCATGGCTTTCCCCCCTCAAAGAATCCTGGGAAATGTAGTTTCCTTGGTTTGGCACGGAGAGTTGCTAAGAGAAGCTGTTCCCCTCACAGAGCTACTACAATTCCCCAGAGTTCCCTGGGAAGAGGGATTGATCATGAAAGGCCTCCCACCACAAGCATTCAATTACTTTGGTGATCGTCTGGGATGTAGTCGTAGGCTTCAGTGTAGACCAGCAAGGCCGGGAGGCAGAGGGGCTGGTTGCTTTCGCTGCGCAGGCAAATGTAGTGGTAGCCTGTGGGACAAAGGGAGGGGGGGAAACAGAAAAAATCAGTAAGAACTGAGAGGTAGACATTCAGGGACAGCAAGCAGAGGTGTTAGGAAAGGCCAACACTTGGAAATGGAGAGGGAACGGTCATTAGGGGAAAGGACCAGAGCTTATTGGTAAAGCATTGCTCTGCAGGCAGAAGGTGCCAGATTCTGACATGAGGATTCCAGATGTTGCCGGACTCCAATGCCACAACCACACCATGTAATTAAAACTGAGACTTTAGTGTCATCGGCCCAGTCTGGTGAAATAATCTGCCCCAGGACTTGCCGATTAGGTCGGCGGTTTGAATCCCCGTTCCTCGGTCCCTGCTCCTGTCAACCTAGCAGTTCGAAAGCACGTCAAAGTGCAAGTAGATAAATAGGTACCACTCCAGCAGGAAGGTAAACGGTAAGCGGCTTAGTTATGCTGGCCACATGACCCGGAAGCTGTACGCCGGCTTCCTCGGCCAATAAAACGAGATGAGTGCCGAAACCCCAGAGTCGGCCACGACTAGACCTAATGGTCAGGGGTCCCTTTACCCTTTAGCTTTTAGAGATTCAGCAGGTTCTTCCTGCGCCCCCTTTTAAACACCTGCTGAAAACCTTTGTGTTTTGCCAAGCCTATGCAGGCACTATGCATCCTTCCTCAATGGTTAATTGGTGTCTGTTTTTAAGTTTTTTATATGGTTTTTCTTGTACGGTTTCATGTTTTATTGCAGTAAATCGTTTTGATCTTCTTTTTTAGACATGGGGGTATACACATTTGGTTTTTTAAAAATAAATCAGCAAATGTAAATAAGCAAAATACTATAATACCACTTTATGCAGTCATGGCTTCCCCCAAAGTGTTCTGGAAACTGTAGCCCGTTAAGGCTTCTGAGCAGGAGCGCCAGTTCCAAGGGGCTGAGCTCTTTTGTTCCCCCCTACATACCTGGGTAGGTTCTGCCCCTCCTATGCTCAAAAAGCATGGGTGCAAAGCAGCTCTAGTGACTGGATTCTTCCCCTCCTGCCACAACACTGGCCTCCACACTTGCCCTCACAAGATGGCGCCTCTGGGGCTGAGAACTGTTAGGAGATCCTTATTCACCTCACACAGCTACAATTCTCAGAGTTGTCTGGGAAGAGTGGCTGTTAAACCACTCTGGGAGATGTAGCTTTGTGAGGGGAACTCGCGTCTCTTAGCAATTCTTTAGCACTCCTAATGGACTACAGTTCCCAGAATTCTTTGGGAGAAGCCATGACACTAAAAACTGGTATATGCAGTTTTAAATGTTTAGTGCAGATGTGCCCTAACTTCCATGAGCCTCTGCCAAGGACAGCTGCTCAGCTAGCGGCGGGGGTTGTAGCCCAACAACATCTCAAAGAGTCAAAGGTCCCCCATCCCTAACGTCAACAATCTCAAGCGTTGTGGGAAGACTTTGGAGCATCAGGCACCTTCACAGCTTCACGCACTAGCCAATCATCCCAGTGCCTTTTCATTCAATTGGTGTATTTTTGGGAGAAGGGCTGCAGTTCATTGGTAGAACAGATGCTTTGCACGCAGGAGGTATCGGGTTCGATTCAGTTAAAAAAGATTCAGTAGCAGATTGTGGCAAGAGCTCCCTCTCTGCCCCAGACCCTGGAGAGCAGCTGCCAGTCAGAGTAGACAATACTAAGCTAAGCAAACAAATAAGCTGAGCTGATATAAAGCGCCTTCCTGTGTTTATGATCCTTGTCTGGCAAATTACAATGGTACCTCAGGTTACATATGCTTCAGGTTACAGACTCTGCTAACCAAGAAATAGTGCTTCAGGTTAAGAACTTTGCTTCAGGTTGAGAACAGAAATCGTGCTCCGGCGGTGCGGCAGCAGCAGGAGGCCCCATTAGCTAAAGTGGTGCTTCAGGTTAAGAACAGTTTCAGGTTAAGTACGGACCTCCAGAACAAATTAAGTACTTAATCCGAGGTACCACTGTATACTGTACATGCATTGTGTGTGTGTGTGTGTGTTTTTGTGTGTGTGTGTGTGTACACATAGAGGTACAAAAAGGAAAATGATTTAGTAAACAGTGAGGCCAGAAGGCCATTAAATGCAAAGCAGCGGGTTTCTGACATTTCTGTGCAAAGCACAAATGTATACAAGATAAGGACCACATTTCCGGTGATAAATCAGCCCAGCTAATCTAGAAATCTAGACGGCTGCCCTTATTTTGCACGCACTTGGCTCTCCACAGAAACATTGCGTATCCACTCTTTACACTTCACGGCCTTTTGGCTCTGCTGTTTAAAATGAATGTGCATATATGTAATTAATAAAATCTGCTCCGTAAGGATAAACACTTCTACTTTCCGATAAAGCAGGCGATAGGCTGGGCATAGATAACCTTTGGCCTGTCAAGGGCTGCAATCTCTTGGAGGTGACCCCTGAGGCACTGCATGCTGGCTGTGGGTGGGGCAGCGGAGGGCAGCGCCTGAGCAAAAAGGCTGCTGTGGGGAGAGACACATAAGCTTACTGAGGGCCACAGGACTGTTCAGGATAATCACCGATGCTCTAATGCACAAAAGATGGCGCCAGAATAAGTATTTTACAGCGCTGTCATGTCTAACCTCAGAAATAAGCCCCGCTGAGTTGAACAGCAGCATCTCAGTAAACGGGTATGGGGAGGGGAAGGGGAAGGGGGGTCACCTGAACGGATGGCAGAGACGGGCAGTATCCGATGCCCCACAAATTTGCCCCCCTCTTCAAAGACAGCTATACGCAGCGAGGCTAATGTAGGAAGCACCACCTGAGGGGACAGACAAGACAGGTGTATTATTAGGGGAAAGGCAGAAACACAAAGACACAACACCTTCCTTTGTGATTTTTAGAATACGAATTTGAAGGGTCTGTGGGTTAAACCACAGAGCCTAGGACTTGCTGATCAGAAGGTCAGCAGTTCGAATCCCCGCGACGGGTGAGCTCCCGTTGCTCGGTCCCTGCTCCTGTCAACCTAGCAGTTCGAGAGCACGTCAAAGTGCAAGTAGATAAATAGGTACCGCTCTGGTGGGAAGGTAAACGGCGTTTCCATGCGCTGCTCTGGTTCTCCAGAAGCGGCTTAGTCATGCTGGCCACATGACCTGGAAGCTGTACGCCGGCTCCCTCGGCCAATAAAGCGAGATGAGCGCCGCAACCCCAGAGTCGGTCACGACTGGACCTAATGGTCAAGGGTCCCTTTACCTTTATAGGCCACCTAGAACAACCCACCGGCTGCTGGAGGAAATTCAGAACACTGTCCAAACCTCCACTTGGAGGGCTCCACGTTTAGCATGCCAAAAGCCAAAACTGTTGGAACAGTCCCACTTGCTTAATTTATGGAATCTCCATCTACATTTCTTAAGATCCCCTCCACACTACAAGCATGCAGCTGTTTCATACTATTTTCAAAAGAAAGCTGGAAGTTGTAGTTTGACAGCCCCCGCCCAGAGTGGCTGGGGAAACTCAGCCAGATGGGCGGGGTATAAAAAACTTATTATTATTATTATTATTATTATTATTATTATTATTATTATTATTATTATTATTATTTTATTGACAGGGGTACGAAAAACTGTTAACGACATGTCTAGTTCTCCCTTAAAGGACTACAATTCCCAAGGTTGTTTGGGTAAGGGAGATAGCAAATATTAAACCACTTGATGGCATTGATCTGTCCCTACACAGGCAAGTACAATTAAGAAAATGCACTCTGCATATGCTCAGAAGCATTCTTATTTTAGGGAGCTAAGATACCAAATTCAAATTAGATTTAAACATAGACGTTATTATGGCTTCTTCAAGAGCCGAGTCCTTGTGCTAGAACTGCATTCACCAATACCTTGTGGAACAAAAAAGGTTCCTCATCCCACACTGGGTTGAAAGAATTCCCCTGCGATGTCCGTGTCCGGAATTTGCGCTTGGTGTCCACCGGCAGCCCAAACATGTCCACCTCAACGTAGATGCCCACCCGCTTATCCGAAAGAAATTGTCCTGAGATTATCTGGGAGTGGGATGGGGAAGAGGGGGAAAGACAGAGAGAGATGAGACCAAATGTTTACTGTTTATAAAGTGAGAAGTGTTAACTCTTCTCTATATTTTTCATTGGGAGGACAGTATTGTTCAAATCCTTGTTTTAAATCAGTGTGGGGAACCTGCCTCTAGCAGTTGCCCAATCAGGTGCAAGCAGGGCATGGAAGAAAGCGCTCCCCCTTTTTGTTTAAATCTCCCAGTAATACATTAAGCTGGCAACTCGTCATAGCAACAGCCCAAGGGTGAGGAACCCATGGCCCTTCAGAAACTACTGAAAAACAGCTCCCATCACCGCTGACCACTGGCTATGTTGCTGGGAGCTGGAGTCTAGCAACATCTGGAGGGCCACAGGTTCATCAGCCCTGCAACAACCCTGCAAACCACCACCCTTCGAACCTTCACTTTGACGGTATTCGCCACGATGCCATCAATGATATCTTCGGTGAAGGGGTCAAAGAGCTTGTCCTGGCGCCGCATGAACTCTGGCTTGAGCAGGTACCCGCTCCGGCGATTGTACTCAAAGGTGCCCAGATTCAGCTGCATTGGCAGGTCTGGGCAAACAGAGATTCAAGCACAAGTGTTGATACATCATACAAGCAAGAACAACCAATATTCTAACATTCCTCCTCCCCCGCCTCTTGAAACCTCCATCTCTGAACAGCAGAGACTCTACAGCAGGGATGCGGGGAAGCTGTAAACCTCCAAATGTTGTTGGCCTACATCTCCCATCATCCTTCACCACTGGCCATGCTGGCTGGGGCAGATGGGAGTTGGAGTTCAGCAACGTATGGAGGTCCACAGGCTCCCCATTACTGCCTTATGCATACATGAAAGTGAACTGTGTGTGTTTAAATCCCTCCCTCTTTAATTTGGTAGGAAAATAAGTCAAGAAAGTTGCCACGGGTCTTTCCTGCTTCTGGCCAGCTTAAACCAAAACACAGACCACCAGCTATGTCTGGCAACCCACCAGAGGCTTAAAAAGCTTTTTTTCCCCCTTCCTGCCTGGGACTGACAAAAAAAAAAATGCAACCCAGAGGATGGGAAGGCTGTTCCTTTCTTTCATATGAAGGCAGTCTCAGCGCTGTGGGCCCAAAAATGTGGAGTTTCCTTTGGGCTGAGCTTAGACATGTACCCTCCTTGTGGAGTATAAGACACACGACAAGGACTTTCTTATTCCAGAAGTCATTTAGTTTGGTTTTACTGTCGTATTCTCTGAATGGTTTATTTTTCATGCACCCTGCTTAGAAATGCTTATGATTAAGAAGTATATAAACGCCGTAGATAAAATAAAACACATGAAATAAGTTTCTAGCCCTCATTGTTAGCAAGCAGAGGGGGGGGGGAGGATGGCACTTACCAAGTGACTGGAAATTGAGTGCCACCATCTGGCAGCCAGCATTCCAGAAGACTTGAGGCATGTAGTTGGAGGAATCCACTCGGGTCCCTTTGGGGTATATCCGGCTCAGCTGCTGCTTGTTGTATCTGGGCAAGGGGTGCTTGTCAAGGCAACAGCCAACGAGGGCACCTCAACTCTACCACGGCCATCAATGATCATGGATCAGCTGGGAGCACTCAACGTGCCCTTGAAGGCATTCCGTTTTCTCAGGCTCTCTGTCCCTCTTTCTAACATTAGTCATCAATTACTTACACACACACTTACACACACATAAACACACATATCAAGACGTAACCGAAGGGTGGGAAACCTTGTCAGCTCAAGGGCCACGTTCTCTTCTGGGCCATGTCCCAGGGGCCACATGCCAGTGGTGGGCAGGGATGAAGGCAAAATTGGACAGAGCAATTGATACAAATTTTACCTTTGCACAATAGGCTAGCTTCTACACACGCTGCTGGAGAAATCCTGGAGCGCTGAAGAGTGTAGACACTGGCCAGGATTGGAGCCTATTGTACAAAATGCAAGAATCCTATACATTGCTCCACCCACTTCTGCATCTGGCCCCACCCACCACTGGTATGTCACACACACAGTTGCCCACAAGGGAACGAGGTCCTCCAAACTGAAACCGGATTCCTCATTCTTGGCCTAAGAGAGACCAATGGTCCAATCCAATAAAACTGACGTCATCCCTTTGCTCATGGAGAGGCTTAGACTACCTGATTTTACCACTGAGCATTTGCAGTTACTCCCCCAACTCCTACTAATGCCTGGGTCTACAGAATGAGCCCCACATACATAACCTCCTACCTTGGATTTTCTTTCTCACAGTTCCCATGGGGAGGACAATGCAGGAGCCAGTGCCAACTGGTGCCCATTGGGACTAGTAGGGCAGAAGGCAAGGAGCCCAACAGAAGGTGGTGCCAGAGCCTATGATGGGCAGAGCCACTCCTGGACTGCTTATAAGAAAGAAGGCAGAATGAACTTGGTGCCCCATTTGCCCTAATGGATCAGTCTCTACTAACAGAAGTGGTTCCAAGCACTCCAAACAGTTGTACCATTCACTGTTGTAGCAAAAAAGGTGCTGCCACAGGGATTCATCTAGGGCCTCATCTACACTAGACATTTAAAGCAGTACCATATCCCTTTCAACAGTCATCGCTTCCCCCAAAGGATCCTGGGAACTGTGGTTTGGTAAGGGTGCTTACAGGAGACCCCTATTTTCCTCACAGAGCTAAGGAGTTCTCTGGGAAGAGGGGCTGACTTGCTAAACCACTCTGGGAACAAAACTCTGTGAGGGGGAATAGCGTGTGTGTGTGTGTGTCTCCTAGCGAGACTCAGCACCCTTCTCGAACTAGCACTCCCATGATTCCAAGGGGGAAGCCATGACTGGTTGAAGCGGTAGGTACAGCACAGATAAGGCCTAGGGGCTGCTCAGCAGTGAGGCCAACTCTGCTTCAACCCACCCTACATCACCAGGCAGGATACTCAACGAACTCCATGGGGCTGTTGGTCAGCTGCTCCAAACCTTTGGTCTCCACGAAGGAAGACATCTCGTAAGATTTGTTGCGTTCTTGGGAAGAGAGAAGTAAAAAAGGCACCATGTTAATGCTCCACATTACGCAGACAGCCTTGCGCACACACCTCTCCCAAACTGCCTACTGCTGCTTCTTCCCTATCAGGGGAATATTTACACACTGGGGAGAATGTCAATGGGGAGAGGGTCATAGCTCAGTGGTAGAGAGCACGCACTTCAAATGCAGGTGGTCCCAGGTTCAAATCCCTGGCGTCTCCAGT
Organism: Podarcis melisellensis; assembly: GCF_964234715.1. Lineage (NCBI taxonomy): Eukaryota > Metazoa > Chordata > Lepidosauria > Squamata > Lacertidae > Podarcis > Podarcis melisellensis. Next base: position 12,148,344 of record NC_138533.1, read on the forward strand.
TATAAAGGAATCAGAAAAAGACACTTTTCTGTCAGAGACCCTTGAAAGCTGATGTCAGAAAGCTAGTCAGAAAGTGCTAGTCAGAGTGCTAGTCAGAAAGCTTGTCCAAACGTAGGCTGCATGTGCACCATTTAAAACCTTGGATACGACTGGAATCCAAGGCCACATCCACACTATATGTTTTAAACAGTATCTTATCACTTTAAACAGCAATGGCTCCCCTGCCCAAAGAATCCTGGGAACTGCAGTTTGTGAAGGGCGCTTAGAGTTGATAGGAGACGCTTTATTCCCCTCACAGAGTTACAATTCCCAGAATTCTCTGCGACGAGAGGTTGATTGTTAAACCACTCTAGGATAATGGAGGTAGAACACAGCCATGTTGGCTAGTAGCCACTGCTAGCATGAGCCTGTATAAATTTTTCTAATTGTATTCTGAAGCCATCCATGTGGGTGTCCCTCACCATGCCCATGTTCACGCCATACATTTAAAGCAGTGTGATGCCACTTTGAACAGTCATGGCTTTCCCCAAAAGAATTCTGGGAGCTGTAGTTTGTTAAGGGTGCTGTTAGGAGACCCCTGTTCCCCTCACAGAACTAGAATTTCCAGTGTGTTTTAACAATCAATCCCTCTTCACAGGGATCTCCGGGAATTGTCGCTTTGTGAGGGAAATAAGAGTCACCTAACAATTCTAAAAAGTAGAGACATGACCTTGCCAACAAAGGTCCATATAGTTGTTAAAGCTATGGTTTTCCCAGTAGTGATGTATGGCAGTGAGAGCTGGACCATAAAGAAGGCTGATCGCCGAAGAATTGATGCTTTTGAATTATGGTGCTGGAGGAGACTCTTGAGAGTCCCATGGACTGCAAGAAGATCAAACCTCTCCATTCTGAAGGAAATCAGCCCTGAGTGCTCACTGGAAGGACAGATCGTGAAGCTGAGGCTCCAATACTTTGGCCACCTCATGAGAAGAGGAGACTCCCTGGAAAAGACCCTGATGTTGGGAAAGATGGAGGGCACAAGGAGAAGGGGACGACAGAGGACGAGATGGTTGGACAGAAGCGGGAGGCAGTGGAGGACAGAAGTGCCTGGCGTGCTCTGGTCCATGGGGTCACGAAGAGTCGGACACGACTGAACAACAACAACAATTCTCAGCACCCTTCACAAACTAAAGCTCCCAGAATCCTTTTGGGGAAGCCATGACAGTTTAAAGTGGTATCACACCGCTTTAAATGTATGCTGTGAATGTGGCCTACGTCTGGATGGAGAGTCTGACAATGCATGGAGGACCACAGAAGATTGCCTGCTCCTAAACTTATGCCCAACACCTTACTGCCAGCGTCCATCCCCCTCCCCGCTCTCACTCACTCCTGGCCACCTCGAAGCATTTGAACTTGACAGGTTCGATGTAGTTCACCAGTGTAGACATCTCTTCTGTGGCATTGACTTCGCTGCTTGCGGTTCCCTGTCACAAAGGGGAGAGGGAAGGACAAGGGGAGATGGAAACAGTTTAGAAAAAAAAGTTTAAGGCCACATCCACACCATATGTTTAAAGCACTCTTTAAACGTGTGTATGTACACACACACAAATATATACACACATTTGTGTATGCATGCCGCTTAATGCATGAAGTGATGACATAATGTCATATTCCTGTTACTACAATTTATGGGGAGAAATGATGGCCAAATGTGATGAGGCATTTAAAGTTTTTTTGCATCGGCCCACCTGCCATTTGTAGCATCAAATTCTATTATCAATATTACTACATTTCAATCCCACCTTTCTTCTGAGGAGTTTAAGGTGGCGTCTGCCACTCTCCCCTTCACCCTTTTCTCCTCACAGCAACCCTATGAGGTAAATTAGGCCTAGAGTTGCAGACGGACCCTCTAGGCCACCCAGTGATCTTCATGGCCAAGTAGGGATTTGAGTGATGGCCTCCCAGACCTTCCCAGTCCAACACACTCTTAACTGCTACACCACATTGGCTCTCCACCCAGAAGTCTGCTTAAAATACAGTGTACACAACACTCAAGCCAGTCCCCTTGACACCGCTGATGGGAACCTCTCTGTTGTTGGCCTACAACATCTCCCATCATTATCCTGGACAACACTGGCTGAGGCTGATGGGAGTTGAAGTCCATCAACATCTAGAGGGGCCACGGGTTTCAGATCCCTGATTTGCATGCACCTCATCTGTCGTGGGCTTTTTGGGGTCCGGTTGCTCTTCCTCCTCTTCGCTCTCAGCTTCACGGTCTGGACATGGAAGGAAGGAAAGGGGTTAGAACCTCAAGGCCAAAATGTAGTTAAGGTGCGGGGAGATGATTCCTGAACTCTGAAGGGCAATGAATTGAGGGCACATTTACAGTATACTACAAACTTTAAAATAATAATGGATAATGTATTCCCACTCCCCATAGAATGGGTGCGCGTGAGAGAGAGACATCACTGATGCAAGATTGTGTTCTGACCTGCTGCTCCTTCCTTCCTCAGAAGCAAAAGTAGCTAGCTTGCTCCAATGTAAAGTCTTGCTCAAACTTTTAACAGCCCCAAGTGGGCTATGAGCTGCTGAATCAGAGGATCACAAAATATGGTATTCTTTTATTGACTTTGTTAAGACAAACATATTGACTTATGGAACCTTATGGAGAGATTCATTAGATTTCATTAGATTGTCTCTCCTGAAATGTCTAAAACTGCAACCATGAGCTGCTGTTTCACTTTTCTTTCTGTACAACTTATAAGCCCTGTTTTCCTTGCATGTGTATGTTTTGTTACTTGAAATTAAAAATCAATTAAATAAATAAAAAAAAAAAACAGCAGCAACAGTGAATACCAATCACATTCCCTGAATTGACTTCTGTTCCAGACATGGCAAGAATAAGCGAACACTGGCCAGTCATTTCCCTCACTGATTTTTTTTCTTTAAATTTTTAATACTTTACTGCTCAAACCAAACCATTAAAATAATTAAAATAAGGGATTCTAACAAGTAATATTCAACAAAATAAAGATGTCTGTATTCAAATAGTAACAGTGTTACAGCAAACTGAAAGCAGCATAATGTTGAACATTATCATTAAACTTGTTATTCCAAAGCATTGTAAAAAGTAGCCCTTTTACCATCAACACGTTAGGCTTTTTATATGTATTCTTGTATAATAAGTTAACTTAATCATTCTTACTGTAGACCAAATTTTGTCAAACTATCTACATACAGTCGGAGACATACCTTCCCTCAATTTTTAGGCTGCAGTTATACTATTTCTCAGTCTTTTCAGAGACAGCATCCTTCAAATAACCAAGTAGACATATTTTGGTTTCTAAGAAAACATGGTATCCTAACATGTCCGGAATACTAATCTGTATGGATTTCAAATTTCCCCTCCAATTTTCATTTGAATTTTCTGGCAACTCAACTGACAACTCAATTGGTACCTCAGGTACCTCAGACAGTCTCCTGTCTTCCCCAAAGGATACTCACCAATAGACTTGCGGGGTTCAACCAGCTTCGCTATTCTGTCAGAAGACTTCTCCTCACCGTTGGTCATGACTGGTGACAATATCTCAGCCTGCTCTGCAAAAGGAGAGCCTGTTTTTTTTTGGGGGGGGGGGGAGGGCAGGAAGCGAGGGAGGAAAACAATAAAAAATTTGTGAGCGGCAAGAAAACATAGAGCTTACGCAATACAAGGGATAATTGAGAAGGGGGCTGCATATATACCATGTATTTAAAGCCCTCAAAAGCACCCTCAGAACTGTGGCTTACTCATACAGCTACAGTTTTCAGCACCTTTAACAAACTACAGTTCCCAGGATTCTTTGGGGTAAAACATGTGCATGGTGTGTATGCAGCCTATTTTCCAAAAGGGAAAAACAATTCTTAATTCTTGCACCTTTGAACCAGTGAGACAAGATCAGGTGCGTTCTTCCACCTAACTGGACGAAGACCTGGAAAACCAGAGTTCAAATCCTCCCTCAGCCATTAAGACAGTTCACTGGGTGATGTTGGGTGGTTGTGAGGATAAAACAGAGATGGGATGAAAAGCGTTCACAACTGTGAGTTCCAGGGAGGGAAGGTGGGCTATACAATGAATTAATAATACAGTAGATAAAATTCTAGAGTGTAAAGATCAACGCAGGCAATCCTCTTATAGGGTAGCCATTCAGTCTCTGAATTAAAAAACTACAACCCTCTAACCAAACTGAACTCACCGTCTTCCAAGGTAAATCTGCTCCACTAAACTGTTTGTACCAGCCAGAAGTCCTTCTCAACATTTAGTTTAAAATTGCATTGTCATTTCTGAACCCTTTATTTTGGGTCCTACGCCCGAGGTGTGACAGAAAATAAGTTTCCTCCATCTTCTATGAGATAGGCCTTCAAATATGAGAGCAGTACATAGGAAGATCTGGCCTGGACCCCAAATAAAGGGAGGGGGATAAAGCTCCAAAGGCGTTGAAATCCCAGCTTGGGAGGAAGGTGGGATATAAAGACATTAAATAATGATGATTAAAGACCTCTCACCTCTCTTTGGAGGGAGTGGCCCTGGCTCTTTCTGACCAATGAGAGCCATAGCCATGCTTGTCAGGTAGGAGAGCTGACGTCCTGTCTCCCAGGTAGGCATCTTAAGCTACCCTTCTGCATTTGAATAAAACTGGTGGGAGATATGCGACCCTTGGCTCGAGGGGAAATGGCGTGGAAAAGAGTCCAGGGCTTTTTCTCTACAGCCCTAATGAGTCCGTGCCAAGTATTGTCAACATACTCATCAAGCCAGGCTAAAAGAGCTGGAGAGCAGCTGTATTAAACATTGATGAATCATATTCTGAGGTTTCCTACGCTGTGCTCTTTCCTGTGCCTGCAGTAGCTATACATGTGTGGGGAGATACGTAGCGTATAACACTGAAAGATTGCATCTCCCTTTACCTGGCTGCAAAGATTGTCGGGCGAGCACCTCCTCTCGCTCCGTTTAACATCAGAGGCACAGCTGGTGTCAACAGGAGAGAGAGAGAGAGAGAGAGAGAGAGTCTTTTCTGTGGCTGCTCTCAGACTGAGGAACTCCCTCCTAGGGGAAGTTTGATTGTCTCCCTCTTTGTTGCCCTTCCGCCAGAAGGCCAAGACCTTCCTGTTCAGACAGACCTTTGGAAACTAAGCTGGCTGGTGGGACGCTGTCGGGGCAAACTGTGCTTGAATGGCTGGCTCTACATGTGTTTTATTGTGTTTTTACTTTTGATTTCAAATCGTT